>NC_091023.1:10910741-11213771 GCF_041296385.1 Aphelocoma coerulescens
GCTTGTAAATCAGTTTCTAAAAGACAAACCTGATTATGAACGTGGGATAGCTGAACTAGTATTGCACTGAGGGTGTTTTCTGACTTGCTATAGTAAAATGCTTGTAAGCTTGTCTTGTGTGCAGTAAGTACAGGGTAGTGTTAGTGAAATGAATAAAATGTTGCAGACTCTTCCTTTAGAACAGAAGGAGGGTTGATCAGTCTGTCAGCTTTGGCAAAAATGAGTTTGAAATGCTCATTAAGGAGCTGTATAAACATGTAATTTTTGTTAGCAATTACACACTGCAGCGGAGGATGGGAGAATTTGCACTTAGTTTGGCACTACTTTCTCAAAGTTTATGGTCTGGTGTTCTTGATTTAGGGCTTGGTTTTAGCTGTGTGTATAGGGGATGGACTTCTTCCCCTTCATGTACACAACACTAACTAAAGAAATCACTGAAGAGATCAGCAAACTTAAGATCCTTCAGTATAAGTTACTGAGTGCATCAGCTGATAATAAAATACTAACAAACTTCTGTAATCTATGAAGTGTAGGTGTAAGTCTTGAAAATTATTCAGGAACTGCAATTTGTGATGTTTCTGCTTCCCAAGTTCTTTACTGTGTTAAGCTGGTTCAGGGTATTATTGCTTATGGAAGGGGAAACAAACTAACCTTATGTTTACTGTCTGTATTTAATTTACGAAGTTTTGTAATTTGTGCAGAACTGAGATTTTGAAGATGGTACATGACTGGTATGTCTTTAGTTTATAGATTGATAATAGCAACAAGGATCAAAATTTTTGGCGTGTAGATTTCTTACAAACTAATGGAATAGAAGACCTGCACAAAAGATTTTAGGAAGGTGTAGTGACACAGCACAACTCTATCACAGATAAAGTGGGAGAAGAGACTTTATCTAGAAAAAGCAAAATAGTTTGACATACTTATTTTACTTTTTACTTTTTTTACTTTAGATATATGTGGATTTTATTTTAGTTTTTTTCTGTTTTGCAGTGTTTCATGCCTTCACTGCACACCAGGTAGTGCAAACCGCACAGAGCAAACTGTGCAAAGACTGTAGGGGCAGCTGGCATTGCCATGACTGGTGATGTCATCCCTGGCTTTAGCCCCATCCCTGACACTGCCCCCTTGGTTTGCAGTGTCAAGAGCAGCTCTAAGTCCATGGCAATCTGCAATCCCTGGCAGTCCCTGAGCTTGCTTAGGGTTGTTTTTGGGTTTTTGCGTGGAGAACTGAATTTTGGAATTGGCAATCTACATGTTGTCCAGGTGCAGCAGAGTACAATTACCTGGTCTTTACCTTTATGCTACATTTATGAACGTTGAAACTTTAGTACATAAAATAAAGCAAGATTAGTATCAGAATACTCTATTGAAGAGTCTTTACAGCAATACTGTTTGAAATGCGCTCACTTGAAAGTCATACTGTGTGTGTCAGCTCTTGCAGTAAAATGGAGTGTTTTGTAATGTAACACACTCCAGTTTTTAATTTGGACCCAAAAGGTATTTCATTTAAGATTCTTGACATAGTTTTCTGTTTGTGTGAGTGGTTAAAATGAATAATCTTGCCCTTACTCTAGGAGTGACATTTATGTACTTAATCCTATTTGGTCAACTAAACATCAGTCTCTTGTCTATCCAATTGACGCATTAGGATGAAAGTATCACTTTCATTTTAAAATGAATTCTTAATCTATTCCTATTAAAAAGTTACTGGTTTAAAAACCAAACCAACTCAAACTTCAGAATTTGGAATTAGAGTCCATAAAATGCTATTTGAACCAATACAGAGGATATAATAGAAGTAATTTTTTGTCTGTTTGAAGTGTGCCAAGAGAAAAAGTTGGCACAGAGGTGAAAATAACTTTACCAAGATCTTGCTTTCACTTTAGTATTTTTTTTCTCCTTGTTGACTCTCATGCTGTGGTGGGTGGACCTTGCCTGATTCTAGGTGCCCACGGGGGCTGTGTGTTCACTCTCTGTTCAGCAGGGTGCAGGGAGAAAACACAAAAAGGTGATGAGTCAAGAGAAAGTTACTGTCCTGGGCAAACCAGACTTGACTTAGTTTATTGACACTTAATAATAGAGTAGAATAGTGAAAAATAAAACCAAACCTACCTTCATCCCTTCTTGTGAAATGTAATTTCACTCCTGAATATTTTAGCTCCTCCTCATGAGGGGGCTGGGGAATGGGGATTGCAGTTACTTCACAAGATTTCATCTCTGTCACTACTTCTTTCCTGTTCCCCTGCTCCATTGTAGGGTCCCTCCCCTGCAGTGGGATATGGTCCTTCTCAAACTTCTTGGAACATGAACCCTCTCTATGGGTGTCAGTTCTTCGAGAACTGCTCCAGCAGGGGTCTTTTCCATGGGGTGCTGTCCTTCAGGCAGGGTCACAGCTCCTGCCAGAAAACCTGCTCCAGTGTGGGCTCCTCTTCATTAGCCAGAGCTCCTGCCAGGACCCTGTTCCAGCCGCGGCTTTCCATGAGCTCCAGCCTCCTCATGCCCTCCCTACCTGCTCTGCCGTGGCTCCTCCACAGACTGCAGTGTGAATGTGTTACACTGTGGTCCTTCATGGGCTGCAGTGGGGCAGCCTTCCTCACCATGGTCTTCTCCGTAGGCCTGGAGCATGTCCTTTCCTCCCTCTTAGCTGACCTTGGTGTCTGCAGTGTTTTCTCTTGCGTTTTCCTCTCTCCTCTCTCTGCCACAGCTGCTGCACACTGGTTTTTAACCTTTTTTAAACACAGTGCCTCAGAGGTGCCCCCAGCTCTGCTGGTGGGCTCAGCTTTGTGCAGTGGCGGGGGCAGTTTTGGAGCTGCAGCAGCTGTGCAGAAATGGGGGCAGCTTCTGTTCTCTCCTCATAGGGACCACCCTGACTGCTCCCTGCTACCAAAACCGTGCCCTGTAAACCTAATGCTCATGCACACAGTTTATTAAACGTGGTATCGAGTCCAGCCAGACATCACCCTCTCTTCCAGTCTACCCTGGGAAGGAAAATGCATGTACTTCCATTTATATTAGCAGCATTGTGGAATACAGTAGTTTGTATTAAAATGTCCTTTTAGGTTTTAAATCTGTAGTACAGATGCTTTTGAATAGAAATTAAGTGAAATAATACAACTTTTAACTAGTACTATCAGACTATTAAGTTACAGTACTTAAGCAATCAGCATAATTTATTCTCTTTGTATATACTTAACCTGCAAAATCGCTCCAGAATAAACAAATTCTAACCTAAAAATATAATGTATTGCCATCTGTTATTCCAGAAGGTTGTTTCATGAGCTTTCTTTAGATAGTAACTCAAGTTATCTATATAAAAAGGTTTGGTTTGCATTTGATTAAAAACATTTTTTCCTTTCTTGCTTATAATAGAGTTTAAGGGCTTCTGTGGAGTTTATCAGCTAGGCGTGCCAATTCCTGTTAAATCTATAGATGCTTGAATGTCCAGCTGTTCAAAATTAGATTAGTGTTAACTTCTATTTTCTCCTATAGTATGGCACAAAAGGAAGGTGAAAACTGAAATTCTGTTTGAAATTTCCTTGGATTTTATTTTGTGGATACACTCTATGAATGCTATCTTCTTGACATTGGTATTGATTTTCCATATTTCTGTACTCTGATTTAGTTTTTTTAAAGACTGAATTTTCCAGTTAAATGAATTTATAAACCTAGCCAAAACTATTCAAGTGGTGCCAACCAAAGTTCACCTGAGGAAGAAGCACTTTGTGTATGAGGAATTTGAATTGCCAATATGTTACAAGAATACCTTCTAATTTTTATTCCAAAAGAAATGTTCGGTTAGCCCACAAGTTCTAGATTTGGAAACTATCTGGTATTCTGTTCTTTATGGCTGTTTTTTCCTGAGCAGCCAGCACTGCAAACACTTAGGGTAAGCTGAAGTAGACTCCATCAGGTCATGCAGTTGTGAGTAGCAGCTTGTGTAAGAAGGACAGAAGTAGCATTAACAGGTACAGCTCTGTGAAGGTGGTTTGTAAAAGCTTGTTCAAAGACAACTTCCAATCATACAATAACATACAATTTTCTTCATGTAAAAAGAAGTACGTGGTAGGACATAACTCTTGGAGGCTGTCATGACCATGAATTCAGTTAATACATCTGTTTTTGTGTTTATTTCCCATATCCATTAACATGTTTTGTTCCTTTGCGATTTACAGCGCAGAACTCTGCCAATGCAGGTTTTGCAAACTTTGATGCATTTGGACAGTCTAGTGGCTCGAGTAATTTTGGAGGTTTCCCCACAGCAAGTCAGTCTCCTTTTCAGCCCCAAAATACAGGTAGAACTCCTAGCACTTTTGATTAATACTTAATTGAAATAATCCTTACCTTTATGTTGGAAGGTATTGAAGTTGAGTTTTTCTTGCGTCTGCCTGCTTTAATGAGATCAAGCCATCTGAAGCTCTGGGGAAACTCAAAATGAATTCCTTGTGTTTGGTGTTGATTTTTTTTTCCCCTAATGCTGCTCAGAAGTCTGATTTATGGCACTGTGTTTGTTAGCTCTACACCTGAAATAATTATGAAAAGAATGAACGCTACTGCTTTTAATAAGTATTGAATTGATTCTGTCTTCTAAGAGAAGCACTTTGGTAGATCCAAAAGGATGTCACAGTACCAAAAAAGTGTGTGCCTATGCATATGTATAGCATATGCACACACTTCAGTATGTTTGACTTCATGTGTAGAGCCTATTGCTGAGATTTATTTTGCTTTCCTTTAATTTGATCATGCTTTAGAACTTCTGCTTGAGTTTACACTTGCTGTTTGTCTAGATCTTTGGCTGACTGACTTTCTTTTCCTTTTTTTTTTTCTTTTGAGTGTGTGTTGTTTTAAACTTTTTTTTCAAATTTTCTTTTTCCCTTCTTATGTTAACTTTAACCCACACACAATTTCTGGCTGTCCAGCGTTCAGAACGCTTTCATCTAGCTGCAGTTTTGGTGAATTTACTTCAGCTTTTCCTCTCCAGGCTGTACACAGTAAGTTCCACGCAGTGGAAAACTCAGCTTGCTTCATTTTATGCCATTGTAGTATAGCGCTTCCATTCCTACTGTTGCATATGTTTCAACTTGTTGATTATGCTTTTAGAAAGTTGTGTTTCTGTTTTAGAAAGTACTGTAGTGTGAGTGGAATCATCAACCAACTGTTATAAAATATGATACACTTAATGAAGCAACTCATTTAAATTTAAGTACATGACCTGCCTAGATTAAATTGTCTGGACAATGAAGAGATGGAACCTCATGGTATCATGTTTGATCTGAAGTTCAGTTGTGTGGACCCATATCAGATTTCTAAAATTGATTTATGTATCTCTGATGTCAGTGGAGACTTGTTATAAAAGAGCTGTGTTGTGTCTTCCCCCTCACCTCTTTCCTGATTGGATGCAGTCTAAAACTCTCTCTAAACCTGGGCATGAAGTCATACAACTTTTGGACTTCCAGGCACTGTTTCTTACTTAGGATGATGGCTGACATCTGAAATGACTAAACATTGAACCACTAAGTAAATGGAAATAGTAGCTATTTAATAGCCACATATGGTAGGGAAATGAAGCTTCTGTGTTTTGAATATTAAAGATTAAGACAAATACATCTTTTTCTAGTAAGATTTTAGTATTGAAATTACTTAGAAATAGCATATAGTTTTCAAGATCAAATTATGACTGTGATTTAAAGTGTTGAAGTTTGGGGTGTTTATCCCTGATGTGCAGTCCAAAAAATATATTACAATTTTTTTCTGATGACCCACTGAACTTTGAAGGAAATGGGAAGGAGTCTTAATTGTGTTGGATGGGGCAGGCAAACACATTGCCTCATGTAACCGCAAAGGGAGGGTTATTGTGTCATCAGTTACAGTTGGAGAGACTTTCTAACTTTGGAGCATTGATCATGTTTAACTTAATTTGTTACAGGTGGAAGTGCTGGATCAGTGAATGCTAATTTTGCCCACTTTGATAACTTCCCCAAATCCTCCAGTGCTGATTTTGGAGCCTTCAATGCTTCTCAGAGCAACGCCACAGCAACTGCAGCCAGTAAAGCTGCAGTGAATAAACTGAATCTTCAGTCAGCTGACAAATATGCTGCTCTTGCTAATTTAGATAATATCTTCAGTGCAGGGCAAGGTATTAAACTTTATTATTTGCCATGATTATTCTCTATGTGTATAGTTACCACAAGGATGGCTGTGCTTGTCAAAGTACTTGTAACTGTATTTCAAAATTTCCCTTGTCTAAGTCATCAGTAGAGTTTTGTGTCAATGTACCCTTAATGTGCAAGATGTAAGTTTTAAGACATCAGTCCAAAAGGATGTCATTACAAGACTGCTTTTTGGGAACCTATTTCCCATCAAGATGAAGAACTCTGAATTAAAATATCTAAATAATCATTACTGCAGTAATGAAAATGTATAAAAATACAAATATATATTTTATATTTGTACTAAAACCTATAGTGGATGCTCTGGAATGGAGAGCTGCAGTTGTTGCAAAGAGCTGCCAGAGCAACTTTCTTACCTCTCTGCCACAAAATGATTTGGCTTTAGTTTTTCATAAAATAGTAGCAGTGATACTTGGATTTAGTTGATAGTAAATTAAAGAGAAAAAGCTAGTTATTCTATTACTCAAATGTATTTCTTCTCAAATGGTGTGTAAAAACTTATTTTCGTTTGTACTGTAAGGCTTTGTTCTGAAATGGATTATTTGATGTTAGGTGTTCCATTAATTTTCTAGGTGAAGCTGAATGGATTATTTTTCTAGGAAAACAAAAGCTCTCTGGGGCTGCAGAGTACCTACAGAAGCAGGACATTTTGCTAATAACTAATGTTAAGCTTGTTAAACACTTTTTCTTCTATGCCCTAGTGCATATTTAATTTTTAAGTCTACAACCATCTGTGAACTTTCATTTAGTTCTCTATATTGGCAGGGCAGAAACTGAAACAATCTTCAGTACTTTGAATCTTCTTTCTTTCTTTCTAGGTGGGAGTGAGCAGGGAAGTGGCTTCAGCACAGCAGTGTCATCAGCAGGCCCTGCGTTGTCAGCCCCCAATCAGTCAAGTGCATCTTCAGACAAGTATGCGGCTCTGGCAGAGCTGGACAGCGTGTTCAGCTCCACGGCCACCTCCAGTAACGCGTACACTGCCACCAGTAACGTCAGCAGGTATGCTGCCAGGGGCTGCTGAGTCCCCACACTGACTGCAGCAACAGCACAGAAGTAGCTTGAAGTCATTTCTCAGATCTGTTATCTAAATGAGAAAGCATTGAATGAGTTTAGAGGTACTACTGAAACTGCATCTCTTGTTTTAAATAATGGCAGTACTGAGGGATATTCTAGAAGTACTGTCGGCAGAATGTTCTCTGCACCTTTTTAGTTGTGATATGCTAAACCTGTTAGATGGTAGCACTTTGCTATGCAGAGTACTTGCATGCATACTCAAAATCATAGGATCATGCATGAAAAAATTTCAGATACTTTTAGTGCGAATGGTGCCACCCATTTATTTTCTAGATCACTGAAGTAACAAATACCAAATGCCTGTTAGTGACTTGGTATTGCAAGTGCCCCTAAGGCTTCTGCTTTGCAACCTTTATACTGTTGGCACTAGCTCAGTATTCCTTCTCCTGCTGTTGGTGGAGATGCTCAGCACTAGTGAGAGTGTCTGACCCTGGTATCAGGGAGGTACATTGCATTCTGCAAACTGCACATAAGTGTTCATCCCCTTTCTTTTACATGCCAGCAGTAACTGTAAATTGTATTTAATTATTAAACAAGCAATTCTGACTTCACTGAATGAATTGTATAAATTATTTCCAGCAATGCTTTTGGAACAGTACCTGTGGCTGCTACTGCACAGACACAGCCTGCATCTTCAAGCGTGCCTGCTCCATTTGGAGGTATGTGAGTGTTACTAACACTCCTTGGGGACTGAAAGCAAGCAATCTACTGATTTTTAGTTGATAATGCTGTACTTTGATACCACTAATACTGAAGTTAAGAAAAGTACTATTAACAAAAAAATACTGCTATCCAAATAACTGTTTTTAATGTATTTTCTTACAAATTCCGGATCTTTCATGTGATTTTAGGTATTTATGTATCTTTGTATAAAAGCTGTGTAGACTTCGTGTGAGTCAGATTGGCTGTTAGAGAAACACTTAACGTAATAAAATGTCTTTAATCTTTCAGCAACACCTTCCACAAATCCATTTGTAGCTGCCCCTGTTGCCCCAGTGGCACCTTCAACAAATCCATTCCAGACCAATAGCCGAGGAGCAACAGGTTAGGAAAAAAAACATTGAGTGTTTGAGAAATTTGCTTTAAAGAATTGCATTGATTCTTTTTTCCTGTATCTGTATAATTTGTTTCTTAAAGATTTTCTGTATTATGTGTCCCTTGTCTATTTGACATGTTGCGTGGTTGCTCAGTGTTGAGGTGCAATTCTAGGATTTCAAATGGTGGCCATGAAAAATGTCAAAATGATCTGTTAGTGCTCTACCTATTTGTAGTCTGTGTATCATCAGCTGAGTTCCTTCCAAGACTATAACCTTGGCTTTAGAGCATGCTTTATAGCAGGTAGCGCTGAAATCAGGGATCTTGAAAGCCCTTCTTTTTAATTTTTTTCTTTATTTCAAAGTGCTGAAAGCTCTCAAAACCAAAGAGCTGGAGCCAGAACCAGTAAAGACAAGGCTCTTGGGATGTTAGCTCCTCACCAGTACACTTACTCAGTACATTGGTGTCTCTTTTTTAAAGCATACGTTTAATCTTTACACTCATTTTTTATATTAATTTTCTGTGGGAGGATTCTGTAGAATCATAATTCCATGGGCAAAACTTAATTACTTTTCAAAAAGGCAAACTTGCACTTTAAAACTATGAACTTGGATTTAGATGGCTGCTAGGTTATACTGATTTTCCTCTCCAGAGCTAAATTTTGACACTTCTATCTGTTAGCTGGACTTCAACAGATAAAAATCTGCTGATTATGTGCATTTTGACATTGAGCTGTGGTTTGCTCAATGATCTAGGTAGGCTGAGTTAAAAACCGAATTGATAAATTTGTGTCTTCTGCTGAAATTCATTCTGTTTGTAGTCCCTTTTGAGATACTATGCAGCTAAACTTGTTCAGATATTTAATGCCCGAATTATTTTAATCTCATTCCTAAGAGGGCTATTTGGATCATCATTAAGAATTTGTAGCATCTTTAGATAAATTTCTTTGAATATGGCAACTCTATCCTTCCACCTTCTGTACAGTTGTCCCTGGCTTGCTGAGGTTCCAAGCCTTTGGCAGCCATCCTGATTCTATACTAGGTGACAGAGATAATGTCTATAAGTAAAATAAGGTTCAGCCCCTTTCATTGTAAGGCATAAACTTACGGCTTATCCTTTTATGTTTTCCTCCTGCATGAACTTTGCTATTTAGTACATGGGAGATCTGTTTTGTAGCGCTTATTTCTGATGGTTTTCTTACACTAAACTATTGCTGGTTATGCTATTGATTAACTGTTTGGTACATATATGTGTATCTATTTCTCTCTCTCTCTCTATATATATAACTAAGAAATGTCTGTTCAAGAGTGTATAAATGATTTGACATTATCTGGTCTCTTTGTGGCTTCCATAAGGCCTCTCGGGAGCAATGCACTCTCACATATTTCCTCAGGCTCATTTTGGTAGGTGGCCACATTTGGTATCAAGTTTCTTGTGGCTAATTGTTCTTGCTTGTAAAAGCTTATTGACAGCTATCTGGTTCTCTGCACGAAGAATTGTGGAAGACTTGACTTCCACAGTGTTGTGGGTGTGGGTATTTGGCAACTGGGCTGAGGGAGAGAAGAGCATACATAGACTTCCTGTTGAGCAACCGAAACAAAACCATTATTGATATCCTCCATGGTCACCATATAGTGCTAATGAGTGACTGTTGAAGTTTCTGCCAACAATAGTTTGATGCCTTTTGGGATATCCAAAGTCCCCTGGTGATTTTGTTGTGTTTCTGTTTGCTGTTTTAGCCAAGTTTGCTGTCGAGTAGCTTCTCTGCTCACTGTAGCTTGAGAACAGTGTTAGTAATTAGTTTTGTGTGCACCTTGTCAACAGTTTGTCTGTATAATGTCTTGCCCTTGAATACTTTTGGGGTAAATTTTTCAACTGATAGTTAAGCTATATTCAATAAATTAATTTTATTAGCTTTTTTAAACAGTTGAGCTTGCATAAAATGTAGCTTGTAATATTTCAAAAGAGAAGTCCTGTTTAACTAGCATAGAATACCTGCTGTCTGTATTTGTACCAAAAATCCTCCAATGTACTTCTCTTTTAAAGAATAACTCCCAAAAGACTGAATAATGGTTTTGTTGCTGTACTTTTGCACCTAGTGTGCTTCTATTTATTTGCTGAAGGCATGGGGAAATGCCTATGAGCTGTGTGTTCTTTACTTGAAATGTTCAGCAGAGAATCAGATGAAAAGTTTTGGGTTCTTTTTGTTTTAAGTTCTACCTCAACAGTAAGAGGGTTTGCAACAGGAGCTTTGTGTGCCAATAGTGTGCATGGTGAGAATTTCCTTAAAGACATTAAAGATGGGATGAAAAAAGGGGATGCATGTATCCCTTTGATTTTTTTTTTTTTATATGACCTCCTGTAGTGCAGCTTGAAGTAGGAAAATCCTTTCATGCTTTTCTCAGAAGGAGAAAAACAGAGGGGGGCTTAGGCTGCCTGAACCTGCTTGCTTCTTACATGTACAGACTTCTACCAGAAAAACTGTGGGGAAAATATATGATAACATTGAGAACAAAAAATATTTCCTCTTCCGAAAGAATATCTGATTGTGCTGGATCTACTAAATTTTAAATAACTTCATTCATTTTTAAAGTGGAAAAGTAAATTATGCACCCAGTTGGTGGTGATCTGAGTGAACAAATCAGTTCAGGGGCTGTAGAAGTTGAACGAAACTTTTGTCTGGTAACAGAGGGCATTAGAAGACTTTTAACATGACCTTATAGTAATTTGTTCCATGGAAAAAGTGATTTCTTACAAATAATTGAATGTTATTTTTTGCCTATCAGCAGCAACATTTGGTACTGCATCCATGAGCATGCCGGCAGGATTTGGAACTCCTGCCTCCTACAGTCTTCCTACTAGTTATAGTGGCAACTTCCAGCAGCCCACGTTCCCAACCCAGGCAGCTTTCCCTCAACAGACTGCTTTTGCTCAGCAGCCAAATGGTAGGTCTGCATGTTTTAGATAATCTTGTCTAAATCAGAAACATGGAGAAAATGGTCTGTCTATAAGTTGGCAATAATGGGTGGATATTTATTTCTACATGACCTTGATAGTAATGTTGATGAAGGGTTCCCACACTCTTTTGGCTCTGTAGTTGAGCCTCTTGACTTGGCTGTGTGCCATTGTGTGATGACAAAACTGAAATTTGACCAAAATCTCATACTAAAATGGTAGGTGTTCCCAGGCTTAAAGGGGTTTTAAGCAAGAAGGGCTGTTTTGGAATGTGTGCAACTCATTATTACACTTTCTTGAACTTCATAGAATGCAGGGAAGAGAAAATTGAAAGTATTTTCTTCCTGAATTTATATGATATCATAACATTGAAGAAAGTGCATATGTAGAAATTGGAGATTGATGAGTTACGAACAGTTGAAAAGCTCAACCATGGTGTTTTACGCTTACATTCTTGATAATGTTTAAGTAGGATCAGTCCTGCTGATTCTGCAGTTCAAAATTCCGCTTAATTTTGGCTGGGAGCCGCAGCAAAGAACTCTTTGAACATTGTTTACTAGTATTAATATTTTTTACTTTTCTTTCCAAGGAGCAGGTTTTGCTGCATTTGGGCAAGCAAAGCCTGTAGTAACTCCTTTTGGACAAGTTGCAGCTGTTGGAGTATCTAGTAACCCTTTTATGGTGAGTTGTTGTATGTCAATGACTTCTGTATGTCCAAAGAATAGTCTGTAACACTTAATTTAGAGATACACAAAGATTTGGGGGTTTTCTTGCTTTTAGTAAGGGAAGGCAGCATGTAACTCTCCTAACTGCAGCTCACTATTGTGATGATATGCCATTTGTAAGGATGTTCAGATCAAAGCAGAGGGACTTTTATACATGTTCTCACAGTAGTGTAATTCTAGAGAAGCAGCAAAAAACAGACTGTAATATAAAGCAGAAGTATTCCCCAGCAGGTTGTTTTCTTTTTTATATATTCTGCATTTATGATTTACAATATGGGAAAAAAAATCTTAAATACTTGCCTTATTTTTCTTCGTTGCTTTTCCCCCAGGCTGGTGCACCAACAGGACAATTTCCAACAGGAAGCTCATCAACCAATCCTTTCTTATAGCCTTATAGACACTTTACCCAAAAGAACTCTTATGTGGTCACATAACATCTCTGCGCCTCTTGCACTGTTGTCTTGTTTCACTGATACTAGCTTTAAACACAAAAGAAATCTTTAAGAAGTAAAAATAAAAGCCTGCATTGTGTACCTTTGAAAAGTTTTAAAAACAAAAAAACACCCAACACAAAAAAAACCAAGAAAACCAACCCCCCACCAGGTAATAATGTGCAAAACAGAGGGCTGTGGTAACATCCTTGAACCTGTGAAGTGACAGGTAAAAAGTAGCGGTATCATGTATATTAAAATTGGCTAATAAGTTATTGCAGATACCACACTCATTATGCTGCAGTACTGTACATATTTTTCTTAGAAAATAGCTATTTGTGCATATCAGTATTTGTAACTTTAACACATTGTTATGTGAAAAATGTTACTGGGGAATAGATCAGCCACTTTAAGGTGCTGTTGTATCTCTTGGAATGAATGAGCTGCATCATTTTAACCATTGGTATTGGAAGTCACAAAGTTAAATTGAAGGTTTGTTCATTTCTCAAAATGTTTTCCTTTCCTAAGAGCTCTTCTATTTATACATGCCTAAATCTCTAATGTTAGAGGGATACCTGTCTGCATAATAAAGCTGATCATGTTTTGCTACAGTTTGCAGGTGAAAAAATAAATATTAGAAAAAACAACTGTGTAGCATTATTTCTGTGCAGTAACATTTATTGGATGAAAATGTACACACTGTGTCTTGTACACAAATGAGGTGTCCAAAGCAATGTGTTTGAAGGTGAGTTAAGCTTACAATTTTCACATGCCTCACTTGGATATGTTTCTTTGTGTCACTGTGATGAAGCTTGCTGTTCTAGCTCAGGTGAAGGGACCTGTCACACAGAATGTTAGGCAAGGTTTGGATTATTTGGATAGAGTATCTGTCATGAAGGGCACTGGAAGCACTGTGGAGGGTAGTTATTGGAGAGAACGTTTGCAGCAAAAGACACCTTATTATGGGTAACTAATGACAGGCTCTGAACAAGCCTTAGTTATGGTCTGAACAGAATGTGTAAGAGCAGGCCAAGGTATCACAGATGTAATAGCACTCTCTTTATTAAAAACTGATACATATCAGTAAGAGTTCTTGTGGAATATTAGATTTGTCTTTTCTTTTTTTTAATTTACAGAAATATTTCCTGCCATACTAGAGTGAAATTTGTAGAGGGAAAAATGTCTGGCTTGTCTTCTCTGTAACAGTACTAAGGTTCAAGAAAAATATAACTGGATCAAAGTAATTGGTTATGGTGTTTTAAATAGAGATAATTTGGGTAAAGTTCAAGTGTAATACTGGAATTAAGCAAATAATGTAAGTATATTGTGAATACATAAACTGCAAGCTTAAAGGTTTCTGACCAGCTGGAGAATAAAATTCTAACAGTTTTCAGGATAACAGGAATAAATAAGGTGAGATTGATTATTTTTTTTTTTTTTTTTTTTTTTTTTTTTTTTTTTTTTTTTTTGAAAAAGGATGTGCAAGTCCATTTGAGATAGACACGAAAATTCTTCAAGGTAAGACGTTTCACTTGTAATTGGCTGCCTGAATGTTAGATAGGTTTTTCTAGGGCATCTAAAAGGCTTGACCTCTGCTTGTAAAAACATTTATGCTAATACTTTTGACTTCTGTTGACTGCCTATGGGGGTTGTAATTTCTTTTTGTTTGTTTGTTTGTTTTTGTTTTTTAAACTTTGGAGATCCCAAGCAGGATACAGGTAGCTCATAAAACAAGCTGCCTGTAGCAGCTTTCCATACTTAAATGTCTGGTTTTGTCCTGTTGGCATATTTAAAATAGACTTGAAGTCTCTCTTTTGTGTCTGATGGAGACTGCTGGACAGAGTGTGGTGTACAGTTTAGTTCCCAACATTCTCTGGGGAATTCAATAAACAAATCCCCAGCAACTGGAGGTTTGCAGGGTATTAGTGGCACAATTACTCTCACCACTGTATTTTAGCACAGTGTAAATATTGGTAATTTTTCCCTGTTTACCAACCTTGGCTGTTCCAGATGGTAACAGGTAAGTGCAGTAGAGAGTGGGGAGCTGCAAGGGTTCAGCAGGGCTTGTGGACCACTTAAAAATGCTTAGTGCAGAGAACTGGACCAAATCAAAGAGATGTCTTGTCAATGAGATGAACAGTGCACAAGAGCAACAATTCTGTGCCCTCTTCACTTATACTGGTGGAAATTAGGCTTTGGGCAAGGGCTAATGAGATCAGCATCTATAGAAATTGTTCTAGTCCAAATATTACTGCTGAGATACTGAAATTGATTGATTGAAGTATGCAAGGCATGTAGTTTAGAATATGCCGTAGAAGTAGTGGAATACCATTTTTCATAACGGAGTTAAATGCGGATAAAATGCAACTTTTACTATGCACAAGCACACCTCTTTAGTCTATGTTCACTAATTTTATGCTTGTCAAGTTCCAGATAAGTAGCTGAAGGAGATCTTGTATTGTTTTGAGTCTTCTGTATATTGACCATGAACTGACACCATAGGTGTTTTGTTGATTAGGTTTTAAAAATAGCTTTATTTACAACATGAATTATTGACCCCTGATATTTAAATGTTTTTATCTTGGAAATCTCTGTAGTTGTTCCCACAATTGTCTGTGCAAATATCGTAGTTGCTTAAAAGCTGTATTTTTAGGCTTTAGCATCAAAGCACTTCACTTGATAACTTTAGGCCTCTTATACAGAAATTAATATGGAGACCTCCTAGATTAGATTTTAATACTAAAACATCAGCTGTTACAAGTGTAAGAAGATGCTACACTTGCAGGAACATCCTGAGTTCTGTAAGGCATATGTGATGTCCAGGTACTGCAGTTCAAAATTTAATGCAAACATCCAAGCACCAAAACAATTGAAACAAATTGCTGAAGCAAAAAATAATTTAAAACCCCCCAAATTTAGTTGGAATTCCCAGAAGAAAAGTATTAAGTACAATGCAAGTACTCTGCTGTCTTGAAGGGAAAACTTACTGGGACATAAAGGCAAGCTCAAGTAGCTTTTGGAAGTATGTTCTGAAAGAATTGATGATTTACCCTGTGAGATTAATTGGGTGAGTTAATTCTGAGTCTTGACAAATCTCTTAAGTTGTGATAAAGGAATAGTGGGATTTAACTGCTGTCTGATGCACTTGGGTATAAAGTGGACCTTATTGAACAGCTGGAAGAACATTCCCTAATTAACTTTAGTCGTATTTAAACTTTAAGTCATGTTATTAAAGACTACCCTGTACAGCATTTAAAGTGTCTCCCCACAAAGAAGTTAGTTTAGGTGGTTCTTTGCTTCCCAAGGTAAGTGTGTGTGGGTCATGGCAGTTGTCAGACATGTAATGCATACGCTTATCAAGACAAACACTCAAAGAGAAGGTCAGTGTGTTTTATTCATATGTCTTCAACAAACTCACAGAAAAGCTGTCACTGCATCAGTAGCAGTTAATCTGTATGTAATGACATGTTTTCCTTACAGTCCTGTGACTTCACATTTCTGAGCAGTGCATTGTCTGTGTGGAATCAAAATGCCTGCATTTGGCCATTGATAAATTAAACTGACAGTATTGCTGTACTATATTACATGGTAGTAATCCATCACTGATCATACAGAAGTAGCATTTTTTGGAAAAAAAATGTGGTTTAGGTATTTGTTAACTTGCTTTAAAAGTGTATGTCACAACTTCCAGTTGGAAAAGTGTTAAGTTTTCCAAAGGCCTCTCTGACAAACTTTCCAACAGGTCATTGCCTGGTACAACTGCTGCTTCAGATTCCCTGGGCATGTCTGAAGGTCTTAGGTCAGTAACTAAATTGCCTTAAATTGAAATACTCAATAGAAGGGAAGGTCCCAAGGTTGTTCTCTAAGTTTCTCTGGTGTGAGGTTCAGGCATCTGTATGTACTTGTGCTTGCTGAGCATTAATAGAAGTTTGTGTCAGATCACTAAACTTGAATTAGAAGACTGTTTGAGGAGTGTTTGTATTAAACTGCTGAAGAACAAAATGGACCAAGTGGATCATCCTGCTGACAGAGCTCTGTGTGCAGTAGGCTCATAAACAGCTTGCTTCAACCTGGACCAGTTTTGGTTGATTGAACATTACATTTCTCCTAATTTGTTGTCCAGATGATGGAGCCTTCTACCCCGCTGCTTGTAACCATTGTTTTTGTCTCGGTTGTTAATGGGTAGTGCTTTCAGCAGCCACACTTGTATTTCCGCATTTGATGGAGATAATGGTGTACATGCTTCTGAGCAGGAAAATTCCAGCAATGACTGTGAAGTAGCTGCCATAAATGAGAAACTGGGAAAAGGAGGTGGGGAAGGAAGAGAAAAGTTATTACCTAGTAGCAAAAGCGGTTTTTGACTCTAAGGGGTGTCTCTCCATTGCTGTATTCCCTTCTGTCACCTGTGCCTAGAATGACCGCATCTTGAAAGGACTCAAGAAGTCTGGACTGGTTGACTTGACACTATAGGAATTCTGTGGTTGTAAAAGGGGGAGATAATGTTCTGTTATGTATTTCCCTTCCCCACCTCAGTAAGGGAGGAAAGCTGTCCTGCACTTACTTTGTCTCTTCTCTCAAAACATGACAGCTAGAGACATAGACTCATTTACTGTCTGTGTTTAAACTAATTTTAGAAATTCAGCTGGGAATTTTGATGAGGTAATTTTCAGAATTACAGTAACTTTAAGGTGCATCCGCTGGAGCTATGTAACTTAGAATTACCCTAGTAATAGACCCATAGATTGCCTTTTAGCTTGCTTCCTTCTTTGGGTTAGGGTATTTTGACTATAAACTTGTGAACAGTAAGCCTTTCATTTAAAGAATGCCCATAGTAGTAGGGTGGTCACCTTTCCCACCTGTTCTGTGAACATATTCATAGAGTATTTTCTAGTCATCCCAGTATTGGGAGGTCTAGGGGACAAGCAAGCTGTAGTAGTTCACAGCAGTTCACTTTAAATGAACCTTTTTCCGAGAGAATAACTGTCCTGAGCCTTCCACCTGAGCTTGCACATTACCAAAGGCTAATCTTGGACTAGAACTTGCTTTCAAAGGAGAGCAGGGCAACGAAGCAGTGGGACTCAGTGGCTTACCTGAGTGGTGATATCCAGTCCCAGACCTCTTGAGTCTACTACAACAATAGTTAAAATGGTCTGAATCACCAGTGCAACAAAGTTGTTGAAGCCAAACATCAAGGCATAACGCTCCATGCTGAGGTTGACAGCAATCTGAAACCTGACAATGAATGCACAGGTTTACAAAACTGCAGAGAGCAAGGATGGATGGATGCACTTTACTTACGGGAACACTTAAATGTGCAAAGTGCACTCTTCAAAGGACAAGGTCACTTCAGTCTTGGCTATTAAGCTTTGACAACTTCTGGCAGAAATTCCTTGGTTTTTTCTGGCTTTGTGACATTTGTGCATCCTATTTACCCTTGACTTGAACGAGTATTTTTGCTAAATACCTGTGTATGTTCAGTAGATCCCTTAGAGAATACTCATACATTGATCATTGAACAGCCAAGTGCAGAAGCTACCTTGTTCTGACTCGGAGTGTACTATGATAATGGTTAGGTTATATAATTTTAACCAGTTTTATACAGGCTAGAAACAATATATGCTGCTGTCATAACCTATTTAAATTTGTATCTAGGGCAATGTCCAGTAAAATTTTGGTTTAAAAAATTGATTTAAATCAGTTTAGTTAGAACAGTTGTGTGTTGTACTTACGTTGCTATTGTTATAAGGAGCATATAACAAGCTTTAAATGCAAGGTAACCAGCATAACATGCCCAGATGTTGTCAGTGAAGTGCATGAGAAGCAGAGAACCAGCATCCAGTACAGAGAAAATTGCCAGAGCCAGTTCTCCAGTGAGATCCCAGTTTACTTTGACATATCCAACTGCCATGGATGTTGCTGAACCTAAAAATTGAAAAGTAGTAATTAAAACTCAGAAACATTATCTTTGAGAGCATAACTGTCATTGGGTCATGCCAGGAGCTCTTCAGTCTTGGTCATAGTGGGCTTTGGTGATGGTGTGGATTGTATTTCCTGCTAGTGGTGTGGGAGTCTTCCATTAGTTTGGGTGTTTTCCTCCTTGCTTAGACCTTTCACTGACTGAAGTGCTCTGGGAAAGTTCCTCATGCCTGGGGCTGGAGGCCGCAGTGCACAATGTATTGTTGTTGCTCCATTTTTGGACATCTATGAGCAAAGAGAAGAACAATCCCACCAAGCATTTTCTGCCAAAATATGCATAATGAGTTTAGTTACTTCATGTAAAGTTCTTAATGGAATGAAAATCTGTAGCGCCTCATGCTTGCTTTTTTATTGAAGTGTCTTTCCTGTTTCTGGTGCAAAGCCTCATGAACTGCATTTGTCAATGCCTTACTGACCATCACATGTAGCAAAACCCTTACTCGAGTCTATTACAGTGTAACAAACCCTATGTTCTCAGGCAGGCTAGCACAAAAACTGGACTTTGTTTGCTGGTTGTATGTGCTCTTCATCAGAATTCTAAAAGTTGGAGCAAACCAACCCCTTTTGTCCATCCCTGCTATGAGCAGTGGTTCCCAGCGCTGTGAGTGCCTTCTCTATTCTGAAATTGTGTCAAGCACCAGAGGGTGTAAATGCAAGAAAGCCTCTGGGAACACTACTCAAAGCAGTAGTCAGAAGACGTTCTGGAGTAGCTTCAGTAAAATTGATTTTTGTGCTGATTGCAGGGAGGAAAAATAAACTGACAACTCCCTGTGGAAGTGTGGGATACAACTCCTGGAATGAAGGGGGAGACAGCTGTGTAAGTGGGAGCTCAAAAAGGAGGTTGTATTTTGCTGCACAGCTATGTAAATGAAGTTTCACTTTACCCATATCCATCTCTCTGTGGCTAAAGAGAAATGGAATTTGGGTGGACCAGATAACTCGCGAGAGACAGAATGGCTCAGGTTGGAAGAGAGATGGAGATCACCTGGCCCTGCTAAAAGCTGAGTCTTAGCTTTTACAGCTAAAGGAAGCTGCTCAGAATGGTGTCTAGGTTTTGACTAGGATGGAGAGTCCACACCTCTGGCCAACCTGTTCCTGTTTTAAATCATGCTTGAATAAAAATGTTCTATGTTTAAGTGGAACTTGCTTGATTTTGTGCCCCTTGGCTCTTGTCCTGTCACTGGGCACCACTGGTAAGAGCCTGGTTCCATCCTCTTTGCTCCTCCCCTTCAGGTCTCTATGCACATTAATAAGATTCCTTCTTTTTCAAGGCTAAACAATTACAGTGCTCTCAGCCTTGTCATATTGCAGAAATGGTTTCATAGAATATTCTGAGTTGGAAGTGACCCACAAGGGTCACTTCACAAGGATCATCAAGTTGAACTCTCAAGTGAATGGGCCATAAAGAGATTGAACCCACAACCTTGGTTGTGGTAAACTTGCCAATTAGGATATAGATGTAGTCACAGAACATTTGTTGAGGGGTACTTAGACTAGAGTGATTTTTAATCCACTGTCTAAATAGGCCATTTCACTGTATGCTCTGAGTCAGATTTAGAGCAGTGTATCTGCTAATATGTTCTTTTATTTCTTAAACCAGCCAGATTGAGGTGTATTTAAATGAGGAACATGTAAGATGTCATTGCACAGGGGTTTGACGTGCTTACTTGGGGTTAAATTCATAGTCTAAACAGAGCTGTGAACTTAAAACTCTTAAAACATTTTGGCAGAATGAGGCTCCTCTAAGAAGGAAAAGCTTAGTTATAGATGTTTTTTAAGATTTTTTGAAGAGCCCACTGATAAAGTTTACTATAAAATCATGCTTTGAACACTGTTTGGGTTTATCTCTCACCGTCTGTTTCCTTTGGTCCTCATAGGAGATGGAAAGGCACGAAAGACGTTGCTGAGGAATCCCTCAGCACAGGATGGGTTACAAGTACCTGCTAATGATTGCTTACCCAAAAAGGTTGCTATTGCTTCGACAGCTCCGTTGTACACTGCGGAGCTGTGGGACGGGGCTCGGAAGTCCCACAGCACCTGGACATAATTCACGACCTGGTTAAAGCCGGCCGTGGCCAGAGCCCACCACAGGGACCAGTAGAGGAGTTTGCGGGAGCTGTAGCAATCCCTCAGGTCCTTGGCCAGCTGCAGCAGCACGCTGAGCATGTGACTGTGAGGCCTGGCATTCCCAGCCTGGGGCTGGGGGGTCGGGCCCCTGGCAGCAGGGTCGGGGCTCTTTTGGCAGCTCAAGGGCCTGTGGGAACTGCCTGCAGCCACCCCTTTATCAGCCCCTGGGAGAGGCTCAGAGGTGTCTTTCCTGTGGAAGAACATGCTCCTCTGGGGCATGGGCAGGAAGAATGAGCACAGGAATGCCAGGGACACAGAAGCCAAGGTGATGGCGTTGAGGTAGAAGTAGGAGACGTGTGCTAAGGACACCAGCAGCTGTCCCAGCACGGCGGCCACGGTGGCTGCCACCAGAGTGACACTCCTGCAGTAGCTGGTGACCTTCTGGTAGTGCTGGGTGCTGACCACGCTGTAGATGTAGGCGTAATAGGCCACCTCGGTGGCTGTCACCATGCCATAGAAGAATTCCACCACCTGCATGGCCATGACTCCATGTGCAAAGAGCAGCAGGAGCCATGTGATGATGAGGCTGAGGCCCTGCAGGAGGAGGACGGGCTTGTAGCGCACATAGTCTGTGAGCAGGAACACTGGGAAAAGGAGAGCAAGGTAGGAGTATGTCCAAACTGGGAAAATCTGGTTGGTAACCTAGAACAGAATAAAAGAGGAAATATTAAACAAACAAAACACAATCCCAATCCCCTAAACATTTAAAATATCCTTTCTGATGGGTTTTGATGGTGTTATTGCTGGAACGACATAGTTGTGATGAAAGGAAACATTGAATTGTGTGAACAGTACACGTTTAAACTGCCTTAAGTTACAAGACTGTGACTTTGCTATGTAAGGGGCAAAGACAGCGATGCTATGCTCCACTAAAGAAACAGGTAGATTGGCTTAAAAATTAATTCTAGTAAAGGCCTATGAAGAAGGCAGGTTTTGATGTGCAGCTGTTTAAAGCAATTGTAACTTTGTGTCAGAGGTAAATCTCTCTAGTTTCAAATCCTATTCCCTACAGCAGCTGAAAATGAAGGCTGGTTTTGTTTTAACTTTTTATGTGAGTCATTGTATACCTTTGGTCACCTCTTTCCCTTATTAGGTTTAGGAAAAAGAAAAAAAAGCATGCGTCCCTTACAATGGGGGAACTGGAACGGCACATAGTGTGTAGCTGCCACTGTGTTACTGCACCTTCTATGTTTTTTTCCAATTTAAGAAATATGGAAGTCTTTCAATATGTTTACATTGGACTTTAATACATAGATGCCCTGTAAAGAAATTCTTTCTCTTTTTCTAAAACTGTTTTGCATTTGGTTTGGAAGGTGCTGTTTGTGGTCACCACTAAAGCTCAGTGCTTGCCTGGGCAGTTTGGGCATGTATCCGTCTTTTAGATGCACATCACAAAGGGACCTTTTTCTGTGACTCTGAGTTGCCTGTTTTGGGGGATGTCTTGCCCAGTAATTGTGGGGCCTGCTGGGATTTCTATTCCTGATCTCTCGTTCTCTGCTTAAGTAATTAGACTAGAAAGGAACTGTGTCAAATGCTGGAGGAATGCTTTTTCCTTCAGAGTACTGGAGGGAGTTGCATGGTGAGCAGCAGGTTTACTGTATCTTTCTGTGTGACTTCTTTTGTTTCTCTGAATTTAGAATTGCCTCATGGAATTAACTCACTGGAGGTGAATTTGGCTGAAAGAGACAGTATCTGTACTATGCTTGGTTTTGAGTTAAGGATTCTTGCTGAAATCAGAATTAAGGCATTCTATGATGTTATCGGTATGCTTTATATAAGAAAAAATGCTTGCCTTTGTGGTTAAAAAAATAATAATAAAAAAAGGGGAGAAAAAAACTCCCTGACAACCTAAACCACAAATACCTTTTTTCAGCAGAAACCTTGGGTTCACAGTGTGCTGGTAGATTCTGTCTTAACATTTGCTACTGCACATCAGGAATGACTGTTCTTCATATTAGCTGTATGTGGGTGTAGCAAGCTTGTGTTTTCTAATTTTACTGTTAGCTCCATGACTCAGCCACGTGTTAACCACGTCCCCTTTCGTTGGAAGGTGTACTCCTGAAGCAGCCAGTGCTGAACGCAGGAGCACAGCAAGGAAACTTGCAGTGCATGCTTTTTTTAAAAAAACCCAATTTTTCTGAATGTGAACCTGACCTCTGCAGGTTAATGAATGTGTAAAATGTAGGAAATGTAGGAAATAAGCTTTACAGCTCATCAGGGGAAGGCTGCTTAGCTTTCTTATGATTTGAAATCAATGTGTTGCTGTCAGTGTAATCAATTCCATGGTAAGTATAAATAAATGTCAGTGTTACCCCTCCTCTGGGGTGGAGAGAGGAACTAGCTGACCTGATTTTGCCAAAAATATCAACCAGCAAAGGGCTTTCAAAATCCTAAGACTATAGGGACTTTAAAGTTCGGACCTCCTGCCAAAGAGGTGACTCCTTACTCTTTTCCAGACGCATCTTAAATACGAGTCTCTAGATAAAATATTCACACTTCGTCTTCCCTTCAGTTACTGCTGTAAGGCCTAATGCTTTAAGCATTTTAGTTAATGCTTAAGAGAATAGTTCCATACCTCTTCAATCGTTAGGTTTTTGTCTGGTCCTGTTAGATAGGGGGTGAGAAAAGATTCTGATGGCCTCATTGTGGTGAAAAATCCATTTGCACAGATGATCACTGTGGGATAAATCCAGCTGCGGCTTACAGCTCCCTTCCAGCAATCCATAGTCTACCTGAAAAAAAAAAAAAAAAGCTGTCAAAGGAATGAATAGACACTCTTCATAGTTGGTAAAAATTCATTTTCAAGTTTACTTTTTAACTAAACCTACACCCCCCACCCCCCCTCCCCCCAAAGCCATAATCACCACTGAGAGCTGTGGTGGTGGCATCCAGTGTAACTGGACTTCAGGGGATAGGTGGCAGTGTGACAGCCAAGGGCTGCCTGCAGAGGTGACTCATATATCTGGCTGGTGTGCAGATGTAACCAAACCACTTATCTCAAGCTCTCCTGCATTGTGTTGCACACCTGGATCTCTTCTTAGGGAGATCTCACAGTTACTCCTGAGGCTGAGATTCTATGCTGCAGCACATTCTTGGTTAAATGAGTGTGCTCAGCCTTGAAATCTTGGCTAAGTCATAGAAAGAATTTATTGCACATATTGCATAATCCTTTAGACAGAAGCAGTTGACCAAATCTGAGACTAGGAGTGGCTCTAAGGTGCACCTAGGCTCCTCTCTGAGAGGAGTTTAGAACTCACTGACTTCATGGGAGGGTCTCTCTCACAGTTTTACCTGATCTGTCCTCTCTGCATTAAGTCAAGCACACCTTCCTGTTGAGTCTTGTTAAACTACTGTCACATTTACCACTGAACTTTGTTACATCAATAAAGGCCATTCTTGCTTCTATCTTGTGAGTGAAGTCTATGGGTTCAGCTGTGCCACGTGCCTAAACCAATATTCTTCTCACTGAACCTGCCTGGGATCACAGCTTCAGCCTGTAAATGAGCAACTGGGATCAAGGTGCATCAGCCCTGGTAAACTCTGTATTGTCTGTCAAAGGTTGTTCTTAGTGATGTGCTTAGGTCTGAGTGGCTGTGCTGTAGCAGGAGAATAAAGTTCTATTACAATCTCATTTCTGAATAAATGAGTGGGTGAACTGTGAGATTAAAGCTCATTCCGTGTGCTCAAGGAAGTTTTTCTGTTGATCTGCAGCCTGAGTACTCAGTGACACGATGACAGTGCAAACGTTCTTGATGGCAATAAAAGCCATCAGGCAGCTCAACCCATTGTGAGCTCAATTTCTTCAAAATGCTTTAATACTCATCATGTTTCTTGCACTCCAGTCATTGGAGAGGGTAAAGAAAGATGCAGAAACTATCTGCTCATGATACCTTCTCAGACTTAGAAATACTGACTTCACTACTGGAAGTGATGACCAAAAGGAAAAGGAGACTTGCTTCTTCACTGTAGTTGACAGCAAAAAGAAGTCTAAAGAGAATTGGTTTTTTAAGTTTATTTTACTTGTTTTGTATTAAAAAGTCAATTTCCCTGATCCTGAAAACAAGTGAAACAATGTTTTCATTTATAAGCGATTGAAAACAAAGCACCAGCTGATGTTTAATCATACTATTACAAGCTGTTTATTTTAAGTTGTTGAATTCCATTCTATAGCAGGCACTTTTTCAAAAGTGCTTCTACTTGTACTGTGAGATTGTATTCATTAAAACTTAGCATAAATTTTATGTTATAAAGACAATATTTCTGTGACCTCAGAGGAATGTTAGAAAAAGCAGCCCTAACCTTGAAACAGGATTTTAAAAATTACCTCTGCCATCTTTCTCTTACAAATAATTGTAAATAAAATATAGCCTCTAGTATCTTTAACTCAAGACCTGATTTGAAATGTTTTGATAAAAACATAAAAATTAAACCTTGGGCTGATCAGTAACATCTGCATAAAATCTTGCATTACCTCCAAATGCACTGAGCAAGTGAGTAGCCAGCATACTCCCAAATAACTCCAAAGGTGATGAATTACCTGTCAAAGCTGTGGCTGTGGTGCATTTCCTGTGGATTCAGGTGCAGTTCTTCCTAGGATGACTTTGTCTTGCAGAGAAGTCAGAAACCACCCTTTAGAGTTGGTGGTAATCAGAAATTTCTGTAACTGTTTTTCCAGAAAGTTCTTTCTAAACTTTATAAAATGTTACCAGAATTTAAATAATAATAATAACTTGTCATAACTGTTCTTCTTGCAGAACTTGTCCATGAAGTTTGCAGGGAAAACATTCTTTACAGGTTTTGTCAGCAAACTGAGTTCTGTTTTTAGGATAAAACTATAAGACTCCCGGAAGCTAATGATTAATAAAACTTGTGACCAGAAAGCAATCAATGATTGCATTCTTTGTTAATAAATACCTTTAAAAGCTCTGGTCTCTGATTCATGGGAAGACAAGAGCACCAGTTTTACAGTTTGAGCTAACACTGTCCCTGTCCTGTGCATAGTACAGAGGCCTCTGGGCTTGTGGGGTCTCCTCTGACTGTCCTGGTTTTGCTGGGGCTTTGGGAGGTAGGACATCAAATGCCTCATATTATTAGTTGTCCATTAATTACTTCTATATAGGGATGGATCTGCCATTTAAGGACAAATGGACAAGACAGTAAGCTGCTAAATCTATATTCTAAGCTAAAAAATCAACAGGCTTGCTTCAGAGAAATGCTGCTGCTTTGCTTTCCTTTACCCATTTTTTTTAGACTGGACTGCCTGCATCTTCCAAGGGTCATCAGAGGCTGGAGTTCATGCTGAAGCCTGTTGGTAGGACGTGTGTTTGACCCTGGGAGCAGATGCTGAGGCCCTGGCAGGAGGGGCCCCTTTGTGAGCTCGACAGAGCCTGGTCTGGTCCTGCAGGTATGGAAGGTTTCCTCAGTACTCAAGTGTGTGGTGCAACCAGGCAGGCAAGTGCTCAGGGGAGCCAGGCTTGCTTCTGCCCTTCATTCTCTTCCCTGGCCAAGAGCTTCTGAGTCATGGAAAGAATCTTGGGAAGGGAAGGTGCTGCTGGGCAGGGGCTGAAAGGGGCTGCTGGCTCGTATTTCCCTGGTAGCCCACACAGTGCTTGGGCAATACCTGCATGCTTTGATTACAAACACGCTATTTGTTCCTTCCTTGTTTGCTCAAACCGGTCTTATCAGCTTGCTGGACTGTATCTTCACGGAAGCTTTGTGCCCAAACCCACAAATGTTTCAAAGATAATTAGTGTTTTATTTAGAGGGGCTTGCAGCTATTGGGAGGAATGTGCCCAGCTCTAGAGTTCCATGTTTGCATGGAAACCTTTAACATACTGGAAGAAAGACAACACTAAAAACTGCTAGGAGAGGTGGATGTGTTGAGACTTTCCTTTTCCTGCAGATCTAGACAGCCTGTGATTCCAGCCTTGCTCGTAACCTGCCAAGTCTCAACTATCTCCTCTCCAGAGTGTGTGTGTGCAGGTACATGAACACACAGGTAGATGTGTACATCTTACACTTTTAGATGAAACCTCTGATTGCTGGATGAGTTCTGATTTGCACCTGAAAACCCAGGATAACATAAAGCCTTGCCTTTTTCCTCCTAACACTCCTAAGAGCTGCCCTCTTCCTACCCTATTTCCCCTATAATGCTGCCTACCAGCTTCCAACTTCAGAATTATTATTTTGAGATTAGAGAGAATAGGAATGGATTATTTTTTCTTTAAAGTCTTATCTGTTTTCTGAAGATGGTATTCTCTAAAGCTGCAAGCCAAATACATTTTGTCTGCTTGGTTCCTTTGCTCCTCAGTGGCATCCCACAGATACAGAGAGCAGTGAGCTCTAGCCAGAACGTAAGAATTTTTATGGTTGGTTGTATGTGGTTTTTTAGCTCTAGTCTACTGAACTAAATGGCATTATGTTTTTTAACAACAGCAAAAAGTTTCACATGTTGTTGATTCCTTTCCATTTGTCAGATATTGCATGGAAATATTTGTTAACTTTCTGTACCAAAGGCAGTTTGAGACCAAGGAGTTGAAAATACAAAGTTCCTCTTTTTAATTTAAATACAAACTCTAGTTAACTTCTAGTCCAGGACTGACACCTAGTTCTAAATGGAATGTCTCAAAAGGAGTTCCTGCTGACAAGGAAGGATAGAAAAAACAGTCCTTGCACTCCTGGAGTCTGTCCCTGAATCTTCAGGCAGGAGCATCATGCCCTCGGTTCTGCAGTAATAAAAGATACTCCCTGCTCAGTGGAGACTAAGTACATCTCCCACTTTTATGACTGCATTGGTTAAACTGTTCTGCTTAGAGCCAGTTTACAACAGAGAATGTCCCCACAGTGCACAATAGTAAACAAAAAGCCTAAAAAAGTAGCCAGGATCTTCATTTTGTCAGATCCTACTGATTGTTCTTGTGACTTGAAACAAATTGCTTCTGTCCTGCCTGCCCTCACATCTGGGCACTTTGTCTAGTTGCAGTGTGTGACAGTAGTATGAAAAGCAGGTACATCTGTACAAATGATAGCTTGTGTCCCTACAGAAAAAATAGTATTCTGTAAATGCTAAGCATTTTTTATTAGTTAGATGTAGATATTGGAAGCTAGAAACAAACAGCAGTACAGAAATAACTTTAGCATATGGATATAGTTCATATTAAATTAGACATTCGCTATGCAAACTAATTTCTAGTCTCTTTTTTCTTCTCCTGGACTGTCTTTTGGACTAAATTAGCTGTAGGATTTGAAGCTTCTTGACAAACTCTGAGATGCTGATCCTGCCAAATTCTTGGGCAAGATCAGTGGACCTCCCTCACTTGGCACTCAAAAGCACATGATGCTAGCTGTTTATTTCAGTTATAAATCTTCTTGGCTATTCCTATTAATCTGGAATTTTCCTGTATGGAATCAGCTATATTTCTTCACAGTGTACTTCTCTGGTTTTAGTCTGTGCTACTTAAGGCCCTTGATATTTTTTCTTTTCCTGCTGAAAGAGGAAGACAGTCAGTCCTGAATTTAAATTTATTGGAAGCACAAGCAAAGGAATGGTGCTCTTTCTTTTTTTTTGGACCCTGAAGTTATTCCCTCCTCGGCAGAGGTTGCTGTGAAGCCAGTACAGTGTTTGCAGCTCTCAAATGTGGGCCAAGCAACAACCACAGTGTAACAGTGTTGCAGTGAAGCTCCCGGGATGGGTTGTGCAAGCCCTGCTTTCTGCAGCCTGTATGCACAGAGACGTGGGATGAGACAGGAGGAGCCTGTGCCCCATCTGCCTGTACTGGGTATGAAAGAATATAATGATGCAAACACTTCCTTGGTTCAGAACGAGGGCTGTGCAGAGGGGGGTCAGACCCTTCAGCCACTGAATCAGCAAATATGATGGAAGCAGCTTTGCTAGTGCCACATTCAGAGCTACAATGAGCAGGGCAGGGTGAACTCTGCACTCTGCCATCGTGCACAAGGGGATGCAAACGTGGTTGCTCTGATTCTGTGTATAAATTACTGCCCTTAAGCTATTTATAAGCATGTAAATAAGAATCTAAAGGAACTTATCTTTTGTTCTTGGCAGAGTGCCATTCTGGTGAGCTCTCTGCTGGCATATGTTGTGCTGAAGAGCTGGAATGATTCAGTGTAGCTTTTCAGGGCTGAGTCGAATGTTCTTGCACTGCTGTTCCCTGCATGCTGCTCTTCTTCTCTGCTGGGAGCCCTTCTCCCAGGAGGGCCTGGCCAAGGAGCCTGCCTCCTACAGCTGTGTTATGGAGCTTGTGACAATCTGCTCTCTTGACTCGTGCTCAGCCTGGTTCAGCTGCTCTGTGCAAGATCTCGCTATTTTCCTTTGGCATTTGCATGAGACCAGCACACAAATGCTTCTGATCATGAAAATCCCGTGTATGACTGCGAAGTAGCTGCCATAAATTAAAAACTGGGAGGAGAAAAAGGCAGAACAATTAATGAAAAACATGTTAGAGATATGCTGCTTCTTTGGAGATGACAGTCACTCTTTTTTTCTTTACTTGTGTTCTGACAGTTTCTCTACGTTTGAGAATTTGCGTTGTGATAAAGCAAAATCTCAGCTTTGTGAACAGCATTGTGAAATGAAGAACTGCCCCTTTCTTCCATTCCTTATGCCTCTTAATAAATGTCAGATGGGGAGAGGGATAAGAACAGGATTTTTTTTTCTATTAGTGCAAAATGTAGTAGCAGCTTCATTACCCATGTAGTCATGAATCTATGTGAAGGGTCTGAGTTCATCCTTGTTTTGCTTTTGTACATTTCAGTGCTGTCACCACAATGGCTTCAATAAGTACACTGTGATTTTATATCAGTATTTCCAACAACAGTGGCAAGGCTGTTTACGAAGTCCTACATATTCCTGTCCTTAATTTTAAAGATTTAATGTTTGTGTCAATCTTTACTCTTTCAAAGTCACTTTTGCTTTCTCTGTGCAGAGTATGAATAGTTTTAGTCTTCTTCAGATCCATTAGAGTAGACAGCTGCCCCAGCTGAGAGCCCGTCTGAGAAAATGCAGAAGTCAGTAGGTTTCAGTTGACTTCAGCCTGAGTGACATTGGGTTGACTGAAGATAGGGACACTCTTGTAAGACAGAATATCCCATCCGAAATGGAGTGCCCAAGCTATGGGCAGAAGACTCTATCGTACATGTTGAGATACAGACCAGGTTTGCTCTCGAGCTAGAAGTAGAAATTTCTTGAGCTGAAATAACTCATATAATCCAGACTGTGTCTCATAATTTTGAACCCCCATTCTGCATCTGACAAAACCAGTCTGAGCTTTTGGGAAGAGATGTTGTTCAGCATCCTATTAGTTACCAAAACTGGTCAGATAGCATAGCCTGGTTAATTATGTTCTGGTGTATCTCCCTTTAAAAGTCAAAGACCAGCATCTTTAATCCTAAATGCATTAAAAAGCAAAAAGGAGGAATGATGACAAATGATGATGAACAATGACAAGGGAAGAACAAGATGTCCGGATTTCTATGGAAGAAAGAGGAATTAAGTTGTACTTTGGCACAGGAATTTCTTTCTTGGTAAACTTTTGAAGATGACTTGGCTGAGCAGTAAATAGGAAGCAAGGTAACAGCGCTTACCTGAGTCACTATGTCCAGTCCCAAACCTCTTGAATCTACAACAACAATTGTGAGAATGGTCTGAATCAGCAGGGCAATGAAGTTGTTCAATCCAAACATCAGGGCATAGCGTTCCATACTCATATTGACAGCGATCTGGAACCTAATGGGAGACTGGCAGGTCAGTCACTTCCCACTGGGAAAGCTATTGCTGTCTATCAGTCAATGAAGAGAAAATGATCAATGGAGATGGTGCATCAAGGATAGAGGAAATGGTGCTTCATTTGGTTGTTTGGTTCCTTGCTCTCTAAAAAAAAAAGTCTGGGGTACCATAGTGTATTTTAATGTTTTTTTTGAACTGGCATGGGCTGCTTTTCCAACCCACGCTATCAGGTGATCAGGTAGAATGTCAGTTCTCTGTACCCTCCCCTTTTGTTCCTTTGCCTTCACAGACTGCCTCTGACAGGCTGTGAAGTGTCCATGGCTGGAAGCTTTCAGAGACCTGGCCAGGCAAGGTTGTGACCTGCTCTGGCACTGGCAGCAGTTCTGCCCTGGCTGGGAGGTTGGGCTTGAAGGTCACTGTGGGTATCTTCTAACCAAACTTTCTGCGGTGGTGAGTCACATTTTGCTTTGTGACTTGACAGTGGAGGTAACATGCTGCTTATTTCTGTCAAGAGTCTGTAGATTTTACTTGCAGTATCTTTTTTGATAATAATCAGAACGTCTTTCCTTGCAATATAGACCTCCAAAGTTTCTATACAAACAAAAGGGTGTTATTCCTTCGAGACTCATTTTCAGTTATTTTAGCTTGGGGTTTTTTTTGCAAGATTTTACTTTGTTGGGGTTTTTTTCCAGAATATATTGAAATAGTCCAGGTGTAATTCACTATAATGTACTAACAATCTACCAAAATGAAAATAAAGGGCTCACTTGGCTTTCTTCAAGATAGGCATAACCTTGCCATGCATTATAATTTTGGCAGCTTTTAAAAATGGTATCTGAATAATTTTGGGGTTTGACAAAAAATGCATCTAGTATTTTTGTTAATGAAATAGTGTGGTATGTCTAAAGACATTCTAAGCAATAAAATGACTGGAGCAATAACGTTTTATATTTATTACACAGGATAAAATATTTGTTATTAATATTATTTATATATTTCTGTTTCTGACAACAGAATAGCTTGGTCTCCTATGAGATCTTGTCTGAGTTTATACATCCAATGTTCCCTTTCATTCCTTCTCTACATCTTAATATCAGTAATGATTATATATAAGAAAGTATGTTGGGGAACACTCTATGTTGAATCTTTTCCTGCATTCATGCAGTTCATGGCATGCTAAAAGGTTTATCAGAAGGGGGTCTAGACATATGGTGATCTTAAAGGATGGCTTGTCCCCTATTGTTCACTCTGCATCTTTCTTGCCAGGAAGGAGCGAAATGGCTTCTACATTTTGCTGTTAGTAATTGCCTTTAGTAATAAAGTTATCTTGTACCTTGTTTAATTTCTGCTTAGGTAAATGTTTGATGTCCTTTTGACAATTTTTCTTTCCTGGTTGTTTGGAAGAATGAAAACAACATAACCAGACATTTAAATGTCCTTGTCCTTACCTAAACAGTTATGTCTAGCATTAGGTCAGCTACCTTGGAGGAAAAGGATGCCCAAAGCAAACTCGAAGTAAGGTCAGTATTCTGTGCATGATGGCAGCACTGTGATATTTTGTACTTACGTTGCTATTGTCAGGAGGAACATATAGCATGCCTTGAAAATGAGATAGCTAGCATAACATGCCCAGATGTTGGTAGAGAAGTGCATGAGAAACAGACAACCAGCATCTATTGCAGAGAAGATCCCTAAAGCCAGTTCACCAAATTGGTCCCAGTTAATCTTCATATATTGTACTAGGAAAGATGTTACTGAGCCTAGAAAAAGAGAAAAAACATGTGTAAAAGTTGTATCTGTTCCACAGCTTGTATGACCAAGTCTTGCCAGTCTCACATGCTGAAAGGTGATGCTGAATAATGAAGCAGAGTAGTCTGAAGTTTGAAAGCATTTCTAATGACTTCTGCAGCTGTGCAGATGACTGGTCATTTTAAGACAACTGCATAAATCAAGTCTCTGCCATTCCGTCCTTGGTGTTTTATTCCACTTTACAGGATAAACTGTAATGTAGAAGGATTCATTATTCAGGTGTCTGTTCACAGCATGTGTCTCTGGGGAGAGAATCAGGAACATGGTTTGGAGTTCAAGAAGGAATTTCTTCCAGCTTCTCCTAGTTGGAAGGAGAACACAACTAGGCTAGTAAACCTTCGATTGTAACAGTTTAGCTCTGGGCACCTCATAGAGGGGGTAAACTGTCAAAAAAGTGAGTTTTGAGGTGTCAAGGATGGATATCCAAGGAAATGGGAAAGGATTGGTTTGCTTTTGGTGGGGCTCCTAGAAGATGCATCTGTTGCAAAGTTAAGCCATTTGACTGCCCATCTTAGGGGTCCCAGACAATTTTAAAACTTCTATACTTATACACTGAGAAAAAGGCAAGTCCACGAGAGAGAGAAATTCATCAAGGAGTAGATACTCCAGGAGGGCTTCTAGTTCATTATTTACTTGGTCTATTTAGTTTCCCACTGCAAGAGTAGTATCTGTTTCTCCTTAATGTTTGTAAGGGTAACCCGAATGACCAGGTGTGGTGTAGAGGTGTTTATTTCTCCTGGTAGAATACACCCCAATGTCTTGTGCAAGTTCTTTACAGCAGCACAGTGTGAGACAAGGCAGGGTGCTATCCTCTGATGTTACCTTTTGATAACCTCACTTTGCTTGTGCGGTGTGAGCATCTGCTCCTGATGCAAAAGAGGAATGGTTCACGTCAGTATCATAAGGATTCAACAGGGTCTTTTTTTTCCCCCTGCAAATCTTTGTATCCTGCAATGACTAGAATTTTTCTTTTTGTCTGGTTGTACAAGGGTATTTCACTAGAAAAACATCTTAACCAGAGGATGATGTACTTTCTGTGTAAAATTTTTATGAAAAACTTCTCTCATCTGTGTAAGCTGATATCATTGTTATGGGAACAGTGCAATACTTGTTTTGGGGAAAAAAAACACCAAATAGCCTCATCCAAAGAAACATGGGTGCTTCTGAATGGATTTACCAGCTATATGCAATGTCTTTGGGACTTGCACATTTTCTGCATGCTGGTAAGATACAGTTATTTGTCCGGTCCTAAAGAAAAACCAACATAACTCACATTTGAACTGTTGTACAGCAAAGACCTAGGTCTGGAATGCACAGGATGTGCACTGGCTCCCTGGAGCGCCTGCAATGGAATGGCACTTTGAAAGTTTACTAAAGTGAAACTTCAGAGGCTGTCATTGTGATCAATGTTTAAACATCAACTTACTCAGAAACGTTGCTATTGCTTCGACAGCTCCGTTGTACACTGCGGAGCTGTGGGATGGGGCTCGGAAGTCCCACAGCACCTGGACATAATTCACGACCTGGTTAAAGCCGGCCGTGGCCAGAGCCCACCACAGGGACCAGTAGAGGAGTTTGCGGGAGCTGTAGCAATCCCTCAGGTCCTTGGCCAGCTGCAGCAGCACGCTGAGCATGTGACTGTGAGGCCTGGCATTCCCAGCCTGGGGCTGGGGGGTCGGGCCCCTGGCAGCAGGGTCGGGGCTCTTTTGGCAGCTCAAGGGCCTGTGGGAACTGCCTGCAGCCACCCCTTTATCAGCCCCTGGGAGAGGCTCAGAGGTGTCTTTCCTGTGGAAGAACATGCTCCTCTGGGGCATGGGCAGGAAGAATGAGCACAGGAATGCCAGGGACACAGAAGCCAAGGTGATGGCGTTGAGGTAGAAGTAGGAGACGTGTGCTAAGGACACCAGCAGCTGTCCCAGCACGGCGGCCACGGTGGCTGCCACCAGAGTGACACTCCTGCAGTAGCTGGTGACCTTCTGGTAGTGCTGGGTGCTGACCACGCTGTAGATGTAGGCGTAATAGGCCACCTCGGTGGCTGTCACCATGCCATAGAAGAATTCCACCACCTGCATGGCCATGACTCCATGTGCAAAGAGCAGCAGGAGCCATGTGATGATGAGGCTGAGGCCCTGCAGGAGGAGGACGGGCTTGTAGCGCACATAGTCTGTGAGCAGGAACACTGGGAAAAGGAGAGCAAGGTAGGAGTATGTCCAAACTGGGAAAATCTGGTTGGTAACCTAGAAGAGGAGAGGAAATACCAGTGTTTTTATTGTTGAGGAAAGGAAGTTCATGTATTTTAAATGGTGTTGTAGAGGGAAGTTTTTTCTCTGAAGGAATTCATAAAATATATAACCACATTGAATCAGCATGGGACTGTTGGGCAGACAAATGGATCCTGTATCCATTAAATGGATCTATTATTTATGCAGTCTGCTGCAAACTGTAACCTGCCAGAGCTGGTTAAAATTGTGCGCTTTATTTTTTTCCTTTTTATCTTTGTTTAAAAATTTTAAAGAATGTTTTCCCTTTCTATTTTCACTACTTCAATTAAAACAAATCGTAGAGTAAAATCATACCTCATCTGTGGTCAGGTTTTTATCTGGTCCTGTTAGATAGGGTGTTAGGAAAGGTTCTGATGGTTTCATCATGTAGAAGAATCCATAGAGGCAAAGGATCAGGGTGGGAAAAGCCCAGGTGTTGGTTTTTCCTTGCTTCCAGCAACCCATGGCCTCTGCAGCAAAGCTGAGGAGAAAGTTTGTTAGAATGATGATACTGCCCATGCAAGTGCAAAGAGATCTTGTAATTCATTTTTATTTTGTGGTTTCTGATGCCAAGGAGTGCTCTTTAGAGGTTGACAGTTCAAAAAAATTTTTATTTGTAATGTTAAAGTGAACAGCTATCCTTTACATTTGTCTGCTGCTCTTTTTGTAGAAAGTGCATAAAAAATGAACTTGAAGATCCTTAACTGGGAGACAAACTATCCTGTCATTCCATCTGCACTGACCAAGATAAACACAGGAAAAGCCTGTCTAGATAGAAGTGGCTGAAGACAGCTGAGCACTGAAATTTCCCTCAACACCACGACTGATCACAGCCAAGCACCTTGCTGAATGACAAGTAACTAGTTCACAATTGCTGTTTTTTCTCCTTTGCCTCCTAGATGTGCATGGCTTTCCCATTATGGAGAGCCAGTAGCTCTGGAGCCTAGCAGATGAGAGTTGCTAATAAATACAGAAAGGATGTCAAGTCAGACTCTCATCTGGAATTGTCAGCATCAGAAGTCCATTTTGGATACAGACATTGTCTTTTCCATGTATAAAAGTGGTCACAGAAGGTTAACCGTCCATGCTAAAATGAAGTGAAGCAGATATTTTTGTTCTTGTCACTAGGTGAGATGATGGAATAAATTAAAATTTGCAACTCTGCTGGACAGAGCCCAAACAGAAGTCAAAATGGGTGTAATGGGGACATGCAAAGTAAATACACAGTAAGTTAATATCCATATTCATGTTAGTATAGGCAATGTCAAGAATCTTAATGTGTGCAGTTTATCATTTGGAGTCCTTTGGAGTTTGCTTATTAGCAGATGGGATTTCTATCACTTTGCTTCGAACTTTTATCAACTTCCCTCCCGAGAACCCTTTATTTTTTTTTTAAGGCAAAAAATGAATTAAAAAAAATTCTTTAAAAGGAAGTAGTGTTTTTTCATAAAATTATTTGTAACAGCTGAAGAAAAGTCTATTCACCCAAAACCAGTCATGTCCTGATGAGTACATCACTCCAGGTTGGATGGGCAGAGGATCTTTTTTTATAGGATGTGATATGTATAAGGCAGTAGGCATTATGCATCTTCTTTTCTAACTTCATGCTATGGTAGCACATTTTACTGACAGCCTGATCCACTAAGAAATGTGTGCAGATCAAAGGGAATTTGAATTCCTTTGCTGTGTAACAGCCGAAAGCATGGACATTACAGGAATTCCAGCAGAAACGAACCAGGCTCTGTGTCAGCTCTGCAGTGTGAACCACTAGATGGCAAGGTGACCCCAGCAAGGCGAAACGAGTTCGGGAGGACTGTAATACTGAGCGCTCCAGGAAGGAAACATTTCTGCCCCTCCTTCCTCCCCGGCTGTTGTAACATGAGGCTGCTGCAAACGCGGCTTTGGTAGGACCAGTCTGAGCCCTGCCCAGGATCGTGCTCGCTTAGTCACCATAACACCCCCAGGCTCTCCTCTCACGTGGTAATCATTAAAGCCATACGGCACCCCAGTGCTGTGGGAATGCTTCATGTGATTCTGAGAAAGGCATCGAGAAGACTGGGGTGGGGAGCATCTCTAGCACTGTAATGAGAAACACTTGTACAAGTCAGCTTTGGGAAGTAGCCAGAGCATATTTTCCCCTTTCCAGCCTAGATTCTCTGCTCTGGTCTCTTTCAGGTCCTGCCCTGTTTGTTCACCTCCCAGCAGGCCGTGTGACACAGGGGCAGCAAGTCTCATGTCGCTTGTCAAAATATCCCACATCCTGGGAGGTGAGTGGGGCAAGCTGCTGCCTCTGCAGGGCTCGCAGCGCGCTTGTGCTCCCCCTCAGATGCTGCCCATCAGCGGCAGGGCTTTGCCATCCTGTGCAAGAATTCACGGTTTCAGCTGTACACAGAACTTCAGGTGTGCCCTGGTCACTGCATCCCTACAGTGCCAGCATGTGCACTGTTTAGGGTTTTTGGCTAGACCTCTCACCTGCAGTTTTGCTCTCTGAGGTGTCACCGTTAGGCTGGTAGGTACGTCAGGTGAGAAGTTTCCCACTTGATTTAAGCAGCTGTGCAGAAAAAAAACCCCTGTCACTGGTGCTGAGCTGGGAAGCATAGTGGGCTGAGGGCTCTCAGGGGCAGCCCACTCTGCCATTGGAGAGTGGGAGATGGTGTCACCCAACCTGCAGTGGGGTTTGTGTTCCCCTCACACCTCAGCCAGCAGTAAGCCCCCCCCCCCACCAGCTCTGCAGCTGCTGTACAACCCCTCCTTTCTGGATTCATGACCACAAACCTCTGACAACCAGAGCTCTGCCTTGGTGCTTGAGGGGGAGGAATCCAATTTGTTCCCGGTTCAGTCATCCCATGTGGTCAATTAGTCTTTTGTAAATCTAGGGTTTTGTTCACTTTTGAAGAGATTTTAGGATGCCTTGGTGTTCTGCAACAAAACAATACTCTATTTCTTTTTTCCTTCAGCAATTCTTGGTGACATAGCTGTCAGCTCTTCTACACACAGCCTAACACAGCCTCCCAGGTCCCCACCAGATTGCTCTCTTCTTTCCTCCCACTTTTCCTTGTCATTGCAGGATTTCTGATTTCTAAAGTTCATATATAATCATACCTTCTGTGCTGGAGCTCTTCCTTTCTTACTTCCAAGGGAAAAGCCTCCTTTTAGTATTTCCAATCTTACTTCTGGTTGTCCTGTGTGTATTGCAGTTACTGGACTCTGTTTGGGTTTTGTGCTTTTCCTGTTCTTCTGGTATTACAGCTTGCCCTGACACCTCCTTTGAAACGGCCTCCAGCTGGCTTTCTTTCAGCATCCATGTTCAGCACTCTTAAAGGAACAGCCAGATAATGCTGGCCTGTCTTTGCCCCAAGGCAGCAGGAATTCAAGACCCAAACTACGGTTTGGTGCCTGACTAGCACAAAATCAATAGAGGTAGTCCTGTTCCCAAATAATTTTGGATCTATTTGACAAGGATATGTGGCTTGGGAGCCATCTGTGCTTCAAACTGGCCTATATTAAAGAGGGAGCAGTAGCTGTGTGTGGGTAGTGACAGAGGTGAGGGCGAGCAAATACCACTGTTGTAAGATTGGAATGTATCCACACTACTTACATGGGGTTTCAAACTATTCTGACAAATTTAAAAAGTAAAAAGTACAACACCCTGCTCTGCTTCCTCTTGACTTATTTGCTGGCAAATCTGTTCGTTCTTTTGCTTAGGCAGGTTCTCACATTGCTGCTGAAGATGGGGATACTGCCCTAGAGTCAGCTTCAGAAGATTCTGCGGGACTCATGTCAGCAGAGTATACTCTGTGAAATGTACAGATTTTCACAAAAAGTATGTACAGAAATCTAGATCTACTCCCACCCTGGTCCCAAAACATGTAGGTATGGAATGAGGGATGTAAAAATTATTTAGGAATATGACCAATACAGTAGGAAAATTTGTAAATATTTGTAAATAACAGTGAATTATCCAATCAGAGGAAGGCAGGATCTTGGTTCACACACAGTAAAATGGAACAGTAACTTTATGGACATATACATGAATATGAAAAATATATGACATTCCTTGCTGGTCTGATGAGTTTCCCAGCTCAGCCAGTCCTTTGTCTTCACTCTTGGCCAGATTTTGCAGCCTTTTTTCCTTCTACCCCTCAACAGTCAATATTACAGGATTAGTGATGTTAGAGGGGCCATCCCTGCCTCTTGCCTTTATAGTTTGTTGGCCTTTGTCCCTGAAACCATCTCCTCCTACCTATGACAGTGCTGTGTACTTACAGAGTCATAGCTGGGAGGGAGCCATAATGATCATCATGTCCTAGTCCCTGCTCCTCCCAGGACTATCTCAAATGATACCTTGTGACTCAGTGTGTTATCCAGACGCTCCGTGAATGCTGGCAGCTTCTGTAATATGTGTGAAACTGATGCATGAATGGAATGTAATAACTCCTTTGGGCACTTTCTGAGCCATCAGTCTCTGTCTGACACTGATCCCAGAGCTATCTTAGTTCTGTTGACCCTGCAGCTATGGGACATGACAGCCCCTCTGAGAGAACCCTGTGTATACCTGTATTTGGTTTTATTCTCATGAACTCTTGTTAAAATGCAGAGAACCCTTGAAGGAAAGAGTGTTCCTTGGGGTTTGCATTGACTTACTAAGAATCCAACTCAAATATCTTGACACTGAGAAAAACTGCAAAATTCTGCTTTTCCTGTAACACAATAATGAGGAAGAATGATTTAAGTAACTTCCAGGCATTGAAATTTTGTTTCTTTTCTTTCAGATCCTCTCTTCTCATAGTCTTCAGTCCATCTTGTTTGTAATTCAAATTTCATGCTTTTTCACTGATTCACATCTGAACATGAATCAGTGAAAAAACATGATGGAAGACTGTAAAACTGCGATGAGCTTATGCAAGTTTTTAGTCAACTTGAGCCCTGTGCCATAAGCTGCCTGCAGCAGAGTATGGCTGCTGGGTTTGAAGGGGACCACTCTTTTCACGAACTGTAGTCAGAAGCAGAAGTGTTGTTCTGCTTGGTGGGTGGGCTGGGGGATCTGTTTCTAGTTGACATCCCAATTCTGTTCAGTTGGGAAAGGGAAGATTCTGTAAGAGAGGAGGAAAGGTGAGTTTTATGGTAGTAGTATATCCTAAAGAGTTAATCTAGTATGTCTCTAATGAATTAAGGAGATAGGACAATTCTGAGAGGGGAAGGAAAGGCAGTAAAGGAAGGAGACTGCAAACCTCTGTCATCTGGATACTTTCTCCTGCCTCTGCTGCCTCTTGGACTCAATCCTGATATTATCTCTGTTGCTTCACAGGATGGCACCAAGGCTGAGAGGCTCACATTGGCTGTGTGAGGTGTCTCTCTATCTGTAAGTTTGGTCACTGGCTTTCAGCTCACAAATCACATCTGTTTCTTGACACCTGCCCAACTCAGACAAAGAGATTTCTTCAAATCAAACTGAAGGCTTGTTCTTTTTGAAGAATGTGTACTATGCTCTTTAAAGCAAGCAATAGCAAAGAAATTTTTCTGTGGCAAATACTGAAGATTTTTCTCCATTCGTGGCCAAATACAGCCTACGCACAGAAAGGTTCCAATGGCAGTTATAAAGATTAAAGTATATTTTTGTCAGATTTCTCAGACCCAGGAGTATTCACAGGACATGTTAACTTTCTGACTTATGAATGAGCTGATCTTTATCTTTTCTCACGTACTGCATGCTCACTTTGGGAATGAGCTGCTCTCTGCAGTCTGGCCCTGAATCCCATGGTGTGTGGGTGAGGGTTTCCATAACTTGCTTCTCAGCTGAGTCTTGCCCCAGGTTCCCAAGGTGGAAGGACATTCATATGCCTCAGGTGCTTTTCATCTGAGACACAAAAATGAATATGCAAATTTCAAATTTGGGATGTTTAGCTAGAAGGTACTAAGGGCATTACTCCAAGGGGTAGGTTAGGAAATACATTCAACCAAACGAATGTCTCAGGCACTTGGTTTAAATGTAGACTTACAGCTGCTTCCTTATTAAAAAGTAATGCCATAAGGCTATTTTTCACTATGCTGCACCTTACCTAAGCATAATGCCCACCCTTTTTATCCCTTCACTCTTCTTACTCTTGTCACTGGAGTGCCCATTGCCACTTGCACCATGAAAGGCAGTGGCTCCTAGTAGAAGTGCAGGATCTGGAACAAACAGCTGTGCCATTAATCATCACCCTGAGACATTTTGGGAGGGGAGGTTAATTATTTTTTCTTACAGGCAGCATTTTTGTGGTGGCACACTTGGGCATAAACAAGGCCTGGAGTTCTTGTTATAACATGCTACCAACATGGTATGGAGCACATAAAAGTCCTGTAGTGGGTTTATAAAGACTGGTTGAACCTACCTTGGGCTGCAGAGCTGTGCTTGATGCCCCTTTTGTACACAATGAAGTCTGGGCCAGTGTGTTGAAAGGAGTCATTTACCGTCTTAATCTGTTATTGGCCAGGGAAAGTTAAGTTGCATTAGCTTTCTGCAATATAAGTCACTGGCTGGTTTGTCTCTGCTTTTGGTTACAGTTTCATTGCTGAATTCACTGTAGGTGACAGGTTACTGATGTAGCTGTGAGAGGCTGGGCAAGGAGCATTCCGTTACAGTGGGTGTCCCCTTGGAAGCATTACCAAGACTTTACAGGCATCCTTACTAGCATGTCAGTGACCTGTATTGCAGCTCTCTGATTTGCTCTGTGCAAAAACCTCTCAAGACCGTGGGAGGTTTCCAAATAAAGGTGTTTCCCATTGTCTGAGGACTGGGTTTGTTGGCTGAGCAACCTTTTACTTTCTCACTCTTACTGGCACAAGGCACACTTGGCTCTCCCAACTGAGGGGTGCAAAGCAGTGAGGTCCCGGGGAGCTGAGCCAAAAAATAGTTCAGCATGTGGAAGTACCTGCTGATCTGCTGCAAAATTCATTGTTCAAAATGAAGCTGTGAGCTTTGTGGTATCTTCCTATTTTCTTCATAGGTCTGAGAATGCCGGACAATTCAATTTCATCTCTTCTTTTTGTCTGGGTGGTTTTTTTTTGTTTTTTTCTTTGTTTGTTTTTTTAATGTTTCAAAACTACTGAACAGCAACAACAAACGAGTTGAATAGATGGTAAAATTTCCAAGATTGAGCAGACAGATGATATCTCATGTATGGTCTCCCTCTTGGCATCAGGGTGTATTTTGGTCCTAACTGCCAAAGTTATTTCTGTTGTAATTGTATCAATAGCAAATTACTGTCTTGAGACTTCTAAAATTGAGAACTGAAATTCCAAAAAGATCTGAAGTTTACTGGAAGGTGGAGAAAATCCTTCTGTTGCATTCAATGAATGCTACAGCAGGACAGAAAGGCTGAGAGAAGAATAGGTTATACCTTAAGTAGGTCCTTTAGTTTTCCTTATATTTTTCTTCCAGATCATCAGTGGAGGACAGGAACTACTCCTTTGTCAGTGGAATTCTCTGAGGATTTTCATTTCTAATAAAATGTTACGAGGTCACTGCTATAGGTTTGCAGCTGACTTTTGTGCAAGAGCTGACTGTAGCTGGGAGCACCAGGCTCTGGTATCCCTCTGTCCCCTACACTGTCTGTCAGCTCTTAGAAGCCATCAGTGTTTAAAGGAAGAACAGCAGTTTTTTGTTTATCAGTGAAGTGGAGAAAGATGATTCTGGTGAGAAAAAAGTGGCTGAATTTTGCTATGGCTGCAAAGTAGTCTTTCACCACTACTTTGATGTCAAGATTGTCTGTGTGCTTCACAAGCTGGTTTTGAGCTCTTCTATTCTGCAAACTGTGATTGAGGGAAACACATCTATTGACTGTAGCTAATAAGAATATTTTGCTTAATACTTTCCTGATACGACCTACATGCTACATGTAAGAATGAGAAAATTGCTTTCAGAAAATATCAAATGCTATAAAAGTTAAGGCCTGTTTTGTCATCAGTGCCAACCGCAGACCAACCCCTTGATGAGTTCCTTGTGATGAATGAGCCAGCCAAGGTCCATGAAACCACTCTTGCAATTTTTTTTTTTAATTATGGGGGAGGGGGCTTGGTTCTCATTGTGTTTGTTTGTTTGTTGTTTTCTGTGGTTCTTTTTAGAAATGAAAAAACCTCATCTTTTTTACTCAGTGCAGTCATTGTTACACATGGTAACAGTGAGCAAAAAATGAGCAAAAAAGAATTGCTTTTAGGAGATGAGGAAGAATATAAGCTTCTATTAAGCTTCACCTTTAGAATTTCTAACTACAGTTAGAAATAGATGTATGTAGGATGCTTATCCCAGCAACCAAAAAAACCTCCCCTATCTCCAAGTTTGATGATTGGGCCTGGTGACTTTAACACCTTATTTGTAGTTTTTGTAACAATGCCATACGATCCAATTCAATGCACACTCTTTGCCTGTGCTTTAGTCTTTCTTGGATTGCACACTTTTAAAATCTCCAGTTAATTAACAAAAGGGAAGTGATATATAGGTCAAAGAAATCTCACTTGAATTGGTTAATACTTGTAATGACTAATGCTCACTTACTGTGGATTGCCAAAGAGAAACAAGAGGAAAAACCTGAAGGGATTTCTAAGGAACTTTCCATATTGAAAGATCACTTTCCAGGGTGTGTTCCCCTGTAGACTTATTCCACAAAACTCCCACTGGTGGCAGATATTGTCCTGTCATCACCGATGGAGGTATCATTTCAGAGATGCAAATTTACATTTGCACAATCTGTGTGTGCAGGAAGTTTCAGTCCAGCACCTCCTCTACCATTTTTTTACCCTCAAGGTGCATCTCATTACAGACACCATGGGAGACTCTGAATCATTGCAACATCCCAAGTAGTGTAAAGTCCTGCTGGAAGAGCATTTGTCACATTTTGACAAGTGCTTATATCAAATGGGCTGCTTCATTTAATGCTAAACCCCTAATGACAGATAGAACAGGCTTATAATAAGCCATTATGCTGCTAGTGTTTGCTTAAAAGTAAGAATTCTTCCACTTAAAGTGTCTGGAGTTCTTCTAATACCTTGATTTCTTGCCAGCTCAGAAGACTTTTGATGATAGAGTCACCAAAGTCCTTAGGGCTTTTTTTGTTTGGTCGGTTGTTTTTTTATTTCATCAACAGTGTGTTAGGTTTTATCCATTTCATGAAGAAACAATTTTTTAATGTGGTCCAAGTTTTTCTCCAAGTGCCTTCACCTTCCTGTCCTTTCAAAGGCAGAGCAGTAACAGTGTATGTGTTGTACCCTGGAGCTCTGGCCCTGGTTCCCATGTCCCTCGATGTCCTAGGTTAGGTACAAACATGCATAAAAGAGGACCAGTCTTTGATCTGAGGAAGGCTGAGCCTACTTACTCGAGGAGATGTTCTTGTGAAACACAGGTCACTTTGGAATGGCAGATTTCTGTCAAGCCCAGATTGTTTGACTTAGAACGTCTTTTGTGTCTTAAAACAGTTTATTTGTCTCTGGTTCTTGCCTTGTTGTTTACAGGAGCACCTGATGGTTGTGAGCAGGCTTGAGTGGTTGGACACAGCATCCTCTGCGAAGCCCCAGCCAAGGGCCCAACCAACAAGGCACTTTTGGGGCTGGCTGGAGTTGTCTGGGCTAGCAATAAGAAAGAAAGACTTTGAAAATGGGGACAAGCAAGAGAATGCTTGAAGCAGCCAAGGGAACCCTGGAGAAAGAGAGGAAAAATTACCCTGGCAGAGGTTTCCTTAACAGGAGCTAGGGCAAGGCTGCCCCTTTTAGGGCCTCCAAATGCCTCACAGAAATCAAGAGGTGAAGACCAAGGTCCAGGTAAGGAGGGTAAGAAAGTCAGTGATCTCGGTTGTGTTATGCAAAAGAACCTGTAAGAGTCAGGATGGAAGGGATGTGGTGGTGTGGTTTCCTTGGGAAAAGAGCAGGCCTCTTGGAAAGAGGGAAGTCCAAGCTAGCTGGTTTGGGCAACCATGGTTTAAAGCTCCTGATAGGAAAGTCCCTATAATGTAACAATGGAGTGCTGAAAAGCTGCAGTGATTGCAGCACTTGCCTTGAGAGGGCCTGTGTCCACAGCTGCTTTGCCAGGCTGCATGACACAGCCACTCCACAGGGTTAACTAACAGCTATTTAAAATTATCTTGATTGGTTTTTGTGTGGCAATCCAAAATAAGCAGGTATTACTGGGTATTTTTAAGCCGGTCTTCCAGTAACACATGACAAAACCCTGGCTGTGTTAATAATGTACTAAGTGGTCCAAGTAATCACATGTTCTATATGTCAAGAATGACTTAGTAAAACCTTCATGAGTTGTCTTGGTCAACTTAAAACTTTACCACTTCATCTTATTTAGTTCTTCTTTTGTCTCTTTTCTTTATAAGGTTTGTTTTATTTGTTTTAGGTCTTCCTGAGGAGGCAAAGAGAACACAAGAAAAAAAGCAGCTTCACATTTTTTAAATTATTCTCTTCTAATTTGATAAAAAACCATGTTTCAATTGAATTAATGAATAGTTTCAGCCCACCTAAAACTGCATTTTAATGAAAATTTTAAGTAGCAGATTTTTTTCCCCCTACCTCTATTCTTGTCTATTGCTTTTCAAAATTCAGAAAATGTCATATATATCTCCTTCATAATTGCCAAGGCACAGTATCTTTTTCTTCTCTTTTTGAATTGAATATTTTTAAAGTGCAAGCCCTCATTTTTTAGTTTTGGAAGGCATTTTCATGTTCAGGCTGTGGATTTTGGTTCCAGCAATTTTCCTTTTCCAAATCTTCTTTGGGATCTATGCATCTTGGGGAAACTCTCAGCCAAACCAGAGTAGTTGAGAAGCACTGACTTGTGTGGAAGTGGTGAGGCTCAGGCTAAATTTCAGTGTGGCTGTATGATCACTCTAGTGCTGAAAAGTTGCTGACAGCTTTTCTTGGTGAAGATTTGGGGATGTTAAACACATCTGTTTCTATCATGTGTTTAACATGATAGAATCCTTGAATTGCACTCATTAATTACATTAACTACTTAATTAATCACATTCCTACTTTTTGTAATCAGGTTTCTTTTTGTCTGCAATTGATGCTTGGTGGTCTCAGTCCTTTGCAGGAGATAGTGTATCCTCTCAAGTGATTCCTTCCTTTCTTCTCTTCCTCACCTTTGTAAGTTATTCAGAAAAATCTGCACTTCTGGACTACTTTAAGGATCAGAAATGTATTAGTCAAAATGTTTCTGCTGTTGTGTTTACTTTGCCTGAAGGCAAATACAAATTTAAATTGGAAGAGAAATAGGGCTGTAACAAGGCAAATATAATATAACTTAGAGCCCAGCTTGGCAGGCAGCTTTTAACTGTTTCCTCTTTTGACTATATGGTGTCTTGACCCTGGCTGGATGCCAGGTGCCCACCCAAGCTGCTCTATCACTCCACTCCTCAGCTGGGCAGAGGAGAGGTAAATAAGGAAAGGCTCTGAGATCAAAATAAGGGCATGGAGAGATTACTCACCAATTGCCAACACAGGCAAAACAGATTCAACTTGAGGAAATTAATTTATTAGCAATCAAATCAGGGTAGGACAATGACAGGTAAGATCAAACCTTAAAACATCTTCCCCCCACAACTCCCTTCTCCCTGGGCTTAACTGTACTCTCAATCTTCTCTACCCCCTTCCCCCAGCTGTTCAGGGGTATGAAAATGGGGGGTTTGGTCAGTTCATCACGTTACCTCTGCTGCTCCTTCCTCCTCAGGGGGAGGAATCCTCACACTATCTCCCTGCTCCCACATGGGCTCCTCTCTCCATGGGGCCACAGGTCCTGCCGGGATCCTGCTGCAGTGTGAGCTTCCCAAGAGGTCACAGCCTCCCTTGGGCATCCACCTGCTCTGATGTGGAGTCCTCCAAGGGCTGCAGGTGGATCTCTGCTCCCTCATGGGCTGCAGGGGCACAGCTGCCTCACCATGGGCTACAGGGGAATCTCTGCTCTGGCACCAGGAGCAGCTCCTGCCCCTCCTCCTGCACTGGCCTTGGGGTGTGCAGAGTGGTTTCATATATCCATCCTCCATATATTCACTCTTCTCTCTGGCTGCAGTTGCACAGGGCTTTTTTCCCCTTCATAAAGACATTATCCCAGAGATGCTACCATTGTTGGTGATGGGCTCAGCCTTGTCCACTGAGTCCTTCCTTGGAGCCAGCTAGCATTGGCTCTGCCAGACATGGGAGAAGATTCTAGCAGAGAATCCACCCCTGGTGCCTACCCACTACCAAAACCCTGCCACACAAATCTAATGAAGACTATTTTTTCATCCTTCTTTCCAATTATAGGCCTTGCCATCACCTTTGAGAGGTCTAATTCTGTGAAAAGGCGGTTGGCTACCCCAAGGGACTGCAGACAGAGTAGAGTCTTTGCAGAGAGAAGATAAACTGGATATTTAGAAGAAGAACACTGGATATTTAGCTTCTATATGTAGGTAGCAGAAAGCAATCAGCAGTGCCAGGATGGCTGCCAGGATGTTCATGGCAGGTGTACCAGGTCTCCTCATAACCTGCACTTTCGATAGATGGGAAGTTAATTTCCCCCAACAGGCACATGTCTTGTCCATAATTGCATCAAAGCAATGTCATTCAATAGTATTTCTAGATCTGTAACTTATGAAGTGCAACCTATAATTAGTGCAAATTGGCTTCTTCCTCAGATAACAATTTTTGTCAGTCATGCAAGTACTAAATTGCATGAAATCACTGGATTGCATCACAGCCTCTGAAGCTCCAGCGATATTGAGCAAGTTACTTCTGGAACTTTTGTGCTTGGGATTTATTACGCATTTACTCATCAGAGATTATGCAATGATTAAATCTCCATATTTGGCCATGTTCCTTTCAGCTACTGCCTTCTCATGCCCTTTGCTTTGTCAAAGGAGTCCTAAACCATTGGAAATTACAGAAGGGAATTTCCCATTTGGTTCTGTGTTTCCTGGTTGATCAGCTATATTGCTGTAAGGCTTTATTTTCATCATTTCAGAAAAGGTACTAATATGCAATAAAACAACATCTCTTTGTGAGGAGGAAAAACATGGAAACTATTGTTAACTGCCAGTTGATTAACAACTGTCATGTTTCTCATCTTATTGTAGGGCACAGGAAAAGATATTGACAGTGTCTGACATTCAAGTTGATAAGAGATGGTTTGGGCTTTTTTATTTTAATCTTTCACGTTTAATATTAGACCTAAACCCATAAAGTGACAATAATCAAATGGTTAATGATTATAAAATTCCTCCTCTTCAAAAGTCCATGAAGTGTTTTAACTCTTGTGTGGAAACCAGGTGGACTGCTCCTGTGCTTCTCTGTGATGGGGAGAGTGATGTGGTAAGCTCTTTCCCCCCAAAGAATCCCTTTTTTCCCCCCTGTATGGGGATGTTTATCAACGTTGAACTATTAAGTTCTCTTCAGCTCTTCAGACTTCCAGCAGGTATGTCTGTGAGTAAGAGTCCTTTGGGATATAAGAGAGGAAGCATATTATCAGGATGCAGCAGCTTGGTGACCAGGGAAATTTGCCTCTGGCTGTAGCTTTGCAGATGGTGTCTCAGAGCAGTTTGACTCTGCAGCTCTCCTCTTTAACATCCCCAAACTGCTCAGAACTGTCAGTTTCCCAGTATTACTTGGGAAGAGGCCCAGTTTTTCCTGATGCATTTCCTCTCCTTCCACAGGTCTGACTGAATGGCTCTGCAGCACTGGCACTTAGGCTGTCTTTGCCTCATCTTTTGTTACACACACAGGAAGGGTTTGAGCCTGTTCTCTGGAACAATGGGAGAAGAAGCTTAGGAGAGGATGAACACTTTGTCAGTCTGTGTTTTGCTGCTCTGCCTTACTGTGAATGCAGTTGTTGTGAGGGGATCTGAGGAGGGACAACAGAAGGGAGGGAAGCTGAGAAGCTGACAGCAAAGTCAAGTCAGGAAGACAAATAAGTCAGGAAACTAAAATAAGAAACAAACAGCTAAATGGGAAAACCTCACAAAAAATAATGTGGGCTTGATTGTGGCTTGGGAAGGACCCCAAGTTTAAGATAATGCTCAGGGAAGGGCCACATCCAGCTTGAGTATCTGCAAGGGTATTCAAACTATGCTTTCACATCCTGACCTGGGCAACCTGTCCCAGTGCCTCACTCCCTTGCTATGGAAAGCAGATTTCCCCATGTCTGATGGGAATTTTCCTTTTCACAATTTGTGGCTGGTACCTCTCATGCTTTGGCTGTACCCTCTAAGGAGACTCTGGGCACAGCCCCCCCCATGCAGGCACCAGGGTAGGGAAATGATGGCCTCCCTTGGCCTGGTGGCCCCCTCCATGTCCAGCCTTTGAACTGCAGCAGTGTTAAGACACTAAACACATTTATATGGCACCTGCAACTGACCCAGGAACAGGCTCAGAAGTGCCACTGGCCACCCGGGGCCTGGCAGCCCCATCTCTTGCCTGTGTGGCAGTCCCCAGCCAGCCCATACGGCTCCACTTGGTCACACAGGTGCCAAAGGAAACCAGGTTAAAAGTTTGGTTGGGTCACGGTGAACAACAGTCACTATCCCCTCATGCCCAGGGAATAATGAATAACACTTCCCTGGAACACATAAGCACCTCCCTGTTTTTATATATTTTTTTGCTTTCTGATTGCATTATGGGTTTGTGAAGATAAAAGACTGATAAGATACAGTTATGTGTCATATCAGAACCAGCAGAGCTTTCTTGAGCTGTTTGCATTAAACATTTTTGGATTGTTTTAACTACTTTGTGCAAATAAACTGAAGGTGCTTTGTAGACACCAAGTACAAACAAAATGACAGTGTTCCTAAAGTTTGGGCCATCCTTGTGGCTGTTGTAAATCTAAATCTTAACCTAATTTCCTAAATCAAACAAAACATGAGATAAAAGGAGCACCATGAGCATGAGTCCAGCCGTGATGAGGCACGTTGCCAGCCATGGTCAGTTGTGGGAACCACTGGTGTGATGAAAACTGCCTGAGGGCAGGAGTACGGGGTGAGCACTGCCTGAGTAGTGTCATCACTCTGGTATCCAAACTGCTAGTGTTTAGGTAGAAGTGTCAAAGCTCAGATGAGAAGATTCTGTCCAAGAAGCGCTGAATGGAGAAGAAATAGACATGTAGAGTCACAAGGAAGACTTGAGGTGCAAGGCCACCTCCATGTGGATAACAGTATGGACTAGGAAATGGCATAAGAAATGCCAAAGTTGGGTACAGGTGTAATAGATTTGGGATCCATTAAATCTGTACATAAAGGAAAAAACTGCCATTCTAGTCAGCTAGTTTGAGGCATTGCCTAATGCTGACAGATAGTCTTTTAAGCAGTGCAGAGATAGCTGCATACTGAGAGCATTGATCTTTTTATATTTTTGTGGCATTTCGCTGTGATCCATAAAGCAGTTACAAAAAACCGCATACATCAGGGCATGGGTTCTTTGTTGCCTCCTCCCCATCCTTTGGCCAGTTGCTGTGACTCTGCAGAGAAGCATGTCCAGTTTTTTTGATGCCATGCACACTGCAAGGTTGCTCATGTATACCTCAACCATATGAAATTCCCTAAATTCTCGCCATTACATAGAGAAATTAATTTCTCTGAATAACAATCTGTTCTAGAGTTCGAGCTGTTTACATTTCTACAAAGAAATAATAAGAACTCACCCTTTGATAGAGGTACTGAAACTCTGTGAAGGATAGAAGGCATGTAATTACAAACTGACTACAACTGTCCATGAGCTCTACCTTAAGAGAAGCCACTTAAAGCTCAGGTTACTCTATAAGCACCTGGAGCTGGCAGCAGCTCCTGTGTACACTGGCTGGCCAGGACATGGCCTACAGCCATAACAGTAGTTTCACACAAATCCTTGAACAGTATGGGAAAGTACCATCCTTCAGTAGCAGCTCAAACAATGTACTTGGAGTGGTGACAGAGCCTCTCCCTGGTGGTTTCTCTAGAGCTGTGCAAGGCAATTTCAAGATTGTGTGTATTTTTGTTGAATGTTCAGGAGTCACAATACTCTAGTATGGTTCGGGAAGCAACAAACTACAGCTATTGTTCATTAAGCAGCATTAATGCATCCTAGACAGCGCAGATTCAGAGGAGAATATAGGCCCCATTTCAAGTCTCTTTTAAGTTCATTCTGTTTCAGATGAAATTGTTCAGATGTTTTACAAACTGGCAGGAATTCATGGCAGGGAATGGTTAAGGAAATGGATAAGGAAACTGAATAAACCCATTTGCAGTAATCTGGAAAGCCTGATGTTACTGCGTTGGCCAACCAGTAAATATTAATGTAGTACTTTGGTGTCAGTGCAGCTTGTGACCCAGCTCCTGTGAGCTTAGCATACTGAAACAAATCTGGCTGGCTCAGCCCACCTCCCTCTATCCCCAGGCTGAGTTTATTAAACCAGGGCACAGCACACACACTTTCTGTAGGTAACATTTAAAGTTACCTCCATTTGACTTTCCTCATTTCACAACCCACACTCCTACCCCTAAAATTACACATGCTTCACCCACAGAACCATTACCTCACAGCCTTTTGCTTCCTTTTCTTTTAGACTGAATCTTTAAGCTACTTAAAAAAAAAAAAAAAAAACAAAACATTCCCCAGCACACTGTTATCTCTGGTTGTAGCACCCGGAAGGAGTGCTGGGGCCAAATTGGGCACGATGGAATTTGCTGTGGGGAAACCCGCTGATGACAGTGGAACCCGCCCGTGTGAATTCCCGTGGCTCCTGCCACCCCTTTATAAGCAGGTGGAGGTGCGGCAGGGCTGGCAGGACAAGCAGCCAGGCACTCGCTGAAGCACAGCTGCGTGTGTGGAGAGGGAATGATTGGCTGCAGCAGCAAGAGCATGGTCCTGGTTTCCCTGCTGGGGCTCCTGGTGCTGCTCCTGTGCGGCACCTCCGAAGGTGAGTGAACTCGGGCGTTCTGCCCTGGCGAGGGCTCCCGGTGCTGCTCGCAGCTGGCAGCACGATGAGGCTCCGCTGTAAGGGAACGGTTTCAGCAAAGTGTGCTGCCTCATCCTCCTCTTCTGCCACGAGGGAGCTGGATGGCTGGGGTTGACCAGTGAGTGCCCTAGACAGCTGGGCAGCGTGGGCCAAATGGGGTCAATTGACTTTGTTGTTTTCTTTCACTCCAGCACAAAGCAACCAGGATTGTTGCCTGTCTTACACCAAAGTGCGTCTGCCTCGGTGGGCCCTGAAGGGTTACACTGAACAGCTCTCCAGTGAGGTCTGTGACATCCCTGCCATCATGTAAGTTACTTTCTGAACTTCCTCTGTTTTTTCTGACATATATTAACCTTAGGATGTCTATTTGGGCTAAAACTATGATTTGAATGTTAAAAGCATGATTTTTCCTGCCTTTTCGAACAGTTAAATTAACTAAATAAATTGTATATCACACCTGTAAACAAAACACACAACCTCTAGTTGATAGGGACTACTAACTCATTGGACAGTCATACAATGTAAATAATAATTCTGACTCTTTAGGAATCAGCTGTGAAACAAAGACATGCTTTGTCTCCAGCTAAGGATGACTCTGGCCAACATAGAGTGCTCCCTTGCCAAAACCTGTGAACAGACACATAAGTGACAAGACTTCTTCTAATTCACAGGGATCGGATTTTTTTTTTACAAGGTTCTGGGCTAGGTGTTGATCTGTCACCTTAGCTTGATAGCAGCTATTCTCCTTAATCTTATAAATTGTTTCTGGCATCAGCTAAGGTCTTTGCCTCAATAGATCAAAGAAAATGAACACCAGTTTTTGGTGCAAAAAAATGATCCCTGAGACTGAAGTAGCTATTACATTTGAATTTCTTTTTGTTCATATAATATTGAGGTGTTTGGAGCATCCCATGTCTAGTGTTTATAAAAGCAGTTGCTATTGATCATTATACAGAGTAACTGTACTCTCCACAGCAATTACTGGCAGGGATTTCTAATGATTTACTGATTTCTTTATCATTATTTCTTTTCCAGTTTCCACACCTCCAGTGGGCTGAAGGCCTGTGTAAATCCTAAGGAAGGCTGGGTCAAGAAACATCTTCTTTTTCTGAGGTAGGAGTCAAATTCTAAATAACACCAGGCTGATGAAAAACAGGGCATGTATGAAAGCCTGTCTCTTGTGTCTCCTGAATGCCACTTTTGAGAGCATTGGCAAACACATTTGTCCTTCCATGTCCTGTCAGACTTAGCTGCTCCTCTCTAGAGTCTTCTCAGGGACAGTCATGTCACATGTCCCTTTCTTCCACCTGACCTACTCTCTCAGGAAAGAAGAGAAAACTATAACTGACTTGTGGCTGAGGTCATTATTTATGTGTGTTCTCTCTCCCTTTTAACAGCCACAAGCTCAGGAAGATGTCAGCCTGACATCGTTTCCAGCAAGGAGCTAAACACAGACGTGGCTGAAGAAGCACTGGGTTCAGGCTCTTGGCTGAGATAGTTTGTACACTGTTGTGTGCTCACTCACCTCCAACTCTGGCTTCTTTGGAACCGTTGACCTTCTCAAGTTGATTCATATTGCATCACTGTTTTGCTTGAGTTAAGCATGTTAAAGTTTCTATTTTTACTAATATGTGTATGTTACTGATATGACATGAGTACTATTTAGTAAGGACTACCTTAAGCTGTTGTACAGAGCGTGAATTTTATTAAGTTTATTGCAGGTTATTTTTGTTTTCTTCAGCATGTGTAAAGCAGGTTATTTATTCTGTTTATTTTGTTATTGTCTTGTGCCAAAATGTTTTCTTTAAGCTGTAGTTAGGATTATAATACCTCTTGAACTATTGTTAAACAAAGTCTGTTTGTAGAAAAAAAATGGAAATTGGAATTAAAAAAAAAAAGTTAAAATTGGCACTCTCTGGGATATGTTTATTTGTTTTTGATTGAAAATGTGACTTGTTGAAATTCAGTCCTTAGTTATGAGCCTCCAGCTAAAATAATTACACAGGTGTGTTGACACCTGTTAAAGCCACTTTCCACCTTGCTCACTCTGCTTGCCCTAGGGGTACCTATGACCTCCGTAAGATATAATCCCTTCCTCACCCACAGACAGCTGCTATACATCAAGTTTTTGTTTAGCATGAAGACTTAGCTTCATCTTAATCAGACTTGAGGGAACTCCTTTTGCCAGTTTATTTATCCAGGAGGAACCTTACACAGTGTTAGTGGGCAAGCTTCTAGCTTATTCACCAAGGAAGATTCATATGGTAACACAAATCCGCTCTCAAGGCGCTTTTTGTAGAGGAGAAACTTTCCTACTCTTTTTGTGTTTGCCTATGGTACCCTATGGCTTCCAGCATAATGAGTTTATCCTGATGCAGGGGTGTGGAGGGCTGTGAGCCCTTGGCACAAGAGCCCTCTGTACTCCCCTGGAGGAGAGAGATTAGAAGCCAACAAGACTTTGCCCAGAGATCAGCAACCTTCCTCTAGCTTATGGCGACAAAGTGAACCATCCCCAGCATGCCTTGTTTCTATATGGTAGTAGCCTGTATCCAGTTGGCTAATTGGTTTCTACTCCACCCCCTGCCTTTCCCATAAAAGGCCCCTGTTTCTGTCCCTGATTAGGGAGTTTTCTCCGTGGCTTTTTCTTCACAGGGGCTGCTGGACAAGAAAAGCTACCTCTGTGGACTAGCCAAATGAGGCTCCTGTCTCTCTGTCTCCCTGTTCGCCTTGGGTGGTTTCACAAAGAGCTGAATCACAAGAGCTGATATCACTTGTAGCAGAGAAGTTGCTACACTTGCTGAAATCCCCTGCTGCCCAGGGAGGCCTGCCACCGCCCCTGGAAGAGTTGTTCTTTGCAGGATGCTCTCTCTAGGAAGGTTGCAACACACTGGGTTGTCCACCCCTGGCCTCCTGAAAGCAATACAGGAGCTCTTGATGGAGGTCAGTGATGCCTGATAGGAGTAATAAGACTTCATGGAAGAGATGGTTCTAGGTGGACTGGGGACGACTGCTCAGCTTTTTATGTACTGTTGCATGGCCCACGTGGACTTCAGGAATGTGACTGTGTAGGATGTACAGGTGTAGTCCTCTCACTGTCAGCACCAGAGTCTTATGGATAAATTTACGCCTTACCTTTTAGTCATAGAAATACAAGCATTAATTTTAATTTAATTTAAACTTAAATGCAAAGTATTTTTGGTGCTCTTGAGAGAGGAGCTGAGAGATATTGGGTTTTTTAAAATGGTGTTTGAGTGCAAGGCTGTTATTTTCTGGTTTCAAAACCTGCTAAAACTTAAAACAATCTGCTTGTGGCTCTACAAATCTGGGAACTGTCAGTTCCCTATGAGTGAAGCTCTGAAGGAGGAAGTATCTAAAGGAGCAAAATTAATTAGCTTTAATTTCCTTAAGATAGATTCCTGTTATTGAGAACATAATGTACTCTCCACGGAGAAGCAATTATCTGCTTTTTCCCTGGGCATTTCCCTAACTTCTGGGCAGAACTGCAGAGCTCTGTCTCATACCTGCTAGCACTGGTGTGGGCTGTTTGGGCTCAAAGAGTTCGTAGGCTAAATCAGGTACCAACAAAATGGTACAGACATGATGAATGGGTCTGTGTTAAAAGTGTTGGAAGGTGACGTTCCCCACGCCTACCTTGGGAATTTTTGTTAGGAACCAGAGCTGTAAAGAACTTGGTGCAGAAAAACCTGGAGTCCTAGGGTTGAATTCAAAGCAGGGGAGCAAAATAAGGAAGTGAAGACCAATGTGTGGAATTCTGTGGGTGGTTCTTTACTCCCAGTTCAGGCCCCTTTAAAGTTTTGTATTTCTTCTGTAACTTGCCCTTCTTCTGGTCATCCATAGTTCTATTGCTACAAAACCCCACATGGTTCATCCACAGAGCTATGACTTGTGGGATTTCTTTTTAGTTCTTATTCTGGTCAAATTTTTTTTCATAACCAACTCCCTGGGAAGAAAAAAGATATTGAAAATATTGGTTTCTATGCTGAATATCAGAAATTGCTAAGGTTTTTATGTTACTGGTAGGAAAGTCTGTGTAGAAATAGCATGTCCCTCCATGCCTTCCTGGGGATACAAATAGGCATTGTAAGTGAGTGCTGCAACTCTAAAATCATCAGATCAGAGGCACATTTTTATAAGTAATCTCAAGTGCTCAGTTAAAAGTTCAGATAGCTCTGTAAATCATGACCCTTTATAGGAAAACCTGAATCCTGATTACTTTGGTGGGACTGTTCTGCATTTGAGTAGGTGAGTTTCTGTCTTCTCTCTCTCTTTGGCCTTCAGCTCCTAATTCAGCCTGTGCAATGAATAATTTGGAGACTTTTTCTCTTCCATTTATATAATTTAAAAAAATAATATTTTTTTTTTTTCTTGCAAAATGCTTTTTATTATAGCTTGGATATTTGGGAAATAGATATGAGAGCTTTCCCATCAAACTCTGAGCATAACTTTATACTTCAATTTCAAAGTGTCCTGCTTTCCCTGCATTGAGACCAGTCCTCAGTGATTCTTCTGCCAGCTGGAGTATTGCTATTGAATTCTATTTCTGTGTATTCTTTCTGTGTTCTTTTTATTTGTTTGTCTGGTTGGTTGTTTTTTTTTTGTTTGGCTTGGTTTTTTAAAAATAGGGGGGTTTTTGCTTCTTTTTTAATTCCTTTTTTTTTTACCATAAAGCAATCTCACACCTTTCCAAGTCAGGAATTGCAGTATTTTGTTGTGTTAGGATTTTTGGCAGAAAAATTTCTGTCCACATATGGAATCATAATTAGATTCAATAATTTCTAATTTTTTTAATCACACTCCAGCACAAAGCAACAAAATAACAGCATTGCACGGTCAGTGATTTTTGTAGGGAATAGCAAACCTTCTGATGACTTAATTTTGCTGTTAAAATACAAAACCTGATTCATTTCATCTGCCGGGGAAGTACTAGCAAGTTATTTATTGCATTTCTCCTTAGGTGATGGCAGCTTCCCTTAGTTGAAGACTGTTTTATTCCTTCCTTGTCTCCCAATTTTTCATCAAAAGGGGAAAAACACAAAGGGGGGTTGTAAAGCCCCTGCAAATCCAAGAGACAAATGGCTGAATGGCCTTGTCCTGCAGTGTGCAGCTTTCAAGTATATCTGAAACCCAAACTCTACTGGGTGTGCTTAGTGACAGTGACACTTTCAGCTCCTCCATAGGGATGTTGATAATTGGTCAGTTATTTCCAATGACCAATACCAACAAGCCCCCACACAAACTAACTTCACCCCTGCTGAACTGGAATACACCATTCAGCTGCAATTTTGTTGAGAATTGAATCAGTGAACTCAAAAACCACAAAGGGCTTTAAGCTTATGACACTGTCACTTGATTCTAATGGCATCCACCCAGCTGGATGAACATCAAAACAACAGAAATGGATCAATTGTAACACACCTTCCGTATGCTGAGTTCAGCCGTGTTACACCCTGGAAGTCTTGCTCCAAATACCAGGCTCCAGGCAACATCCTTTGCCAAAAAATGAATCATAAAAGAAGCTTTTAGGCTTCAGAACAAATCCACTGCATTGTGCATGCTAAGTGTACTAAGCAATTATAGCTGTATGACTTGTACATAAATGAAAACTATGATTTATGTTCCCATGATCTTGTGGTTGGTGTATTCTGAGAGGTGTCAGCCTTAACTGTACAGTGTTGCAGTCCTAAGTCTGTAAAGGCTTTTGAATTGCTGTGTTTATTCTTTCTGTGCTGTCAGGTGCAGATAGCTTCCAGCCAAAGCCCTCCTAGAGCTGCTGCTGTTAGAACATTTAAATGTGATATAAAATAGCTGCAGTCCTGTGGCTGCTATTGTACATTAGCCATAGAATATTTCTCATACAGCTACTACTGCAAATAAGCCCGGGCACTTGTTGAATAGCATTTTAGCTTTCTGGAATTTCTAGCATTATTCAAAGATTATGCAATACAAAATACATATTACATGTAAAAGCAGCAGATGAAATTTAGAATACTGTATGGATAAAAAGCAAATATGCCACAGGAAAAGTAGAGACTAAAATACTATTGTTAATTTTTGTTTTTAAATTTACAAAAGAATTTCTACAGTTTTGCTTCCATGACTTCATTTATACCCCCAAAATAAAGTAATAATTTTACTTGTAAGCATCTGCATTTACATTTCCATGTTACTGAAATTTTGCTGCTCCCTAACTTTAAACTGAAAACTCCATTATTTTTTTTTACACTCTCTTTGTATCAAGGAGAAAATTTATAATCTGGGTTGAAACTCCCTGAAAAAATAGATATTCCCCAAATAGTGTCCATATATGGAATGTGCTGGAAATATGTACAAGGCATGTCCTATGTGAGAGGGATTTTATCTACCATTGTGGCCACACAGCTGATGTACAAAAGTGAGGAGAGAGAGATTGCATATGGCACATTCTCCTAGACTGATAGCACCAGCAAAGGGATATGAACATCCAAGGAGAAAGAGCTACCCCTACTCTCAGAAGAGGTGACTGATGCATGTGGGAGTTGACTTTGTATAGGAATCTGTTCTACAGATAAAAAATCATATCTCAGGTTCTGTTGCATTTGGATCTTTCCCAATTCTTAATATTCCTGAGATGCAATCAAGCAAGGTTCATTAAATATATAATTAACTACCACACATATAAATTTAAAAACCCAACCCCTTGATTAAACTTGTTTGTATTGTCTCTGTATCCAATGCATTTCAGCGTACTAGGTGTTCATGATACTCCTTCTCTTGAAGTATCTTGATTTACCTAAAAATCTAAGCTTCACAATGATTATTTTTTCTAGCTCTCAAAATTAACCCAGACAAATACTGGAAAACAAATGATGAAGAACATCTCAACAGCCTTCACACCTAAGCTACTTGCATTGATGTTTCGACAACCAACTCATGTTTTTGCGTACCAGCTGTAGCAATGAAATTTAACAGGAAGGTTGTTGCCATGTTTCTTTCAGTGAACCCTACTTCCAGTTACCAGAAATTATGATCTTGAGCCCCTTTTTCAGTGAAAACAATGGCTATTCTAGCTGGGTCTGAAGATGTGCATGTTCTTTCTATCTGTTTGGTTTATAGGGTTTTATTCTCCTTGGCATCTTTAATGCTGGAGATGGATGGAATGGCTCACGGCCTTTAGAGATGATTCAGCGTGCCTAGGCTAGCATTGGCTGTCTCTGTGTCACAGGACATGAGAGGACACATGCAGGTAGTTGTAATAAGATATCAGATTTTCTGTTAGATAACACTTGGTTAAGAGATGTGCTCATGATAAGAAGGAGGGAGAGAGAAACAAACAAGCAAGCCAGCTTCTGGAAATGGGAGCAGGGCGGCCCATCACTTGGGTTTCCTGGTGAGAAAGCCTGAGTGACAAGGATCCACTTAATAGATAGCTACAAGATAAGGCAACTCAGGAAACATGAAACATTGAAATAGTGCAGCTGGGGATCCATGGTTAGTACACTAGGCATGTACCAAAGTGTTTAAAAGAAAGAACAAAATATTTTTAATTTCTTAGTCAAATGTTAGGTACAGTGATTCAAACTGTAACTGTCTTCTCTCCTGGCCACATGCCCACAAGCCAAGGCAAAACATTTATGTGTAGGCAGAGATGTTATGTGTAGGATGGTCTAGTACAACAAGTACTTGACTATTCCTATATCTTTTGGATAATAACATGTAATCAAAACATATATTGTTTTTGAAGGAACATGACTTGCAAGGGTATAAACTCTGTACCATGAATTCATTTACACAAATACAGAGGTGCCAGCAGATAGCATCATTAGGTGCCAAGGGCAGAAAAATATTACAAATCTGGAAGGAGCTACAGACTCAGACCTGTGGGGGAGCAGACAGCTATGCACTAACTGATCAAGGCATTTGATTAGAGTTTGCCAGTGGAAATGGGTTTGAGCAAATGGTCCAATTTGCAGTGAAATTGTCAATTAAACAGTGTCAAGATTAAACTAGTAGTTTAATATCCTTGCAGCATCATTGGTCAGGCACAAAGCCAGTGATAACTCTATAAACATACAAAGTAGGCAAATGGAAAATTGAGAATGATAGATTTAATATGGCAGATAAATCAGAGCTGTAGAGTGATCAGTATATAGAGTGACTTCAGTTGTTCACTCATGTATAAATTGTATCTCATGTATGAATAAGCATTGTTATACAGCTGTATTTAGGGAAACCTAATCAAAGTGCTCATGTAAAAGTTTGTTGTGCGTATCTGAAAAATAATGTTTTAGCTATATGTCCTACTACAGTGATATCTTTTTTTCAAATGTACATTTAATAGAGCTGGTTCAAAAAGATGATTGATTGTTCCTGTGATCATCTGAATGTTTCATGTTGTTTTGACTAGGAATAAATGGTCAAAATGTGTTTCAGAGATGATGCAAATCTCAGATACATGAGATATCTGCAAATCTCACAGACTTGCTCACTCTATAGCATTCCCAAATCAGTATCAGAGTAGGCAAAAATGTTTAATGAATTTCAAAGTGGGTAATGCTGTATTATTGCTAATTACAATTAATGGTTGATATACATACATCTTGTTTTGCACATTCATATGAAGTACATCAAAATGATGGTAAAGAAACCTAGAAGACAATGTAATAGGACTACTACACTTAATGAAGGCATATAGAATCATAGAATGGTTTGGGTTGGAAGGGCTGTTAAAGATCATCCAGCTTCAACCCTCCCGATATGGGCAGGGACACCTTCCACTAGACCAGGTTGCTCAAAGACCCATCCAACCCCAACAAACCTGGCCTTGAAACAGATATGGAAAAAAGAACTACTTAAGTGAAATGCTTAATAAATTTCTGAATTTTAGATATTAAATATAAAACCACAAACTAGTTATTTTGGCTTTTCTTTTTTCATTAAAAACAATGGTGAGATGAACACACTTCTACTTCAGTCAAGCTGTTTTCTAAAACAAAGTGGCTTTCGCTACTTACATTTTCCAGTTCTATTGTAGACTTACTAGAAATCCTCTTATTTGTCAGGAGTTTTTGCTGCCTCTTGACTCGTGGTTTGACCTAATTTTGCATTATGTATATGTAGAAGAGCTCCTCTTTTTTCCTCTCTGGGTGCATCTGGAAAACTCACTGACCGCAGAACACTTGCGTTATTACCCGATACCGTCAGCTTCACCGTCTCAATGGGAGGATGCAGAGCTCACCCTGAAGGTCTTCAGCTCCATATGGGCCATGGAAAGAAAGATTAAAGGCATTTCTGAGTTCTTCTCAGTAGCAGTAAGATAAATATATCTCATTGGGGTTTCTGCACTGAGGATTTTTTTGTCAGACCAACTCATAAACTTGGCAAGGTTAAGAGGAAAGACTCTCATAAGAAGTGGACAGCAAGGAAAAATTTGTTTCAGCTAAGTGAAAATTTGACTGAAGCAAGTAAGAACATATGGAATTTCCTGACTGTATGGGATATGCAAGCAGTTTGTCAGAGATGGAAAATGGAAGAGAAGAGCAAGGAAGAGAACTACTGTTCCTTTCTGCTACTTGTTATTATCTCACTGTAGATGAACAGCACACACAAGTATTAGTGTGAACAGAAATTTGTGGGTGACACACTTTCTTGGCAAATTCCAACTAGTAATTTTTTTTTAATTTTAGATTTTTAAATTAATGCAAACAGTCATGCAAAGAGGAAAAACAATCTTTGGGAAAGAGAACATTTTGTTCTACAATGCACTGTCACTTCTTTCTCCTAGAATAGCTCTTACCTAGCAAAGGGCAAACTCCCAGGAGATCATGTCCCTTAAAAAAGTAATAGTGTTAACATTTTTCATGGCTGTGGTGTCATGATTAGCATTGGAAATAACAGAGCAGAAGTGAGAAAGAGCTCTAGCAATGCACTCAGAAGTGTATGTATACACTGAGTCTGGGCAAGAGGAAGCAGAATATGCCAGAATTATACAACCTTGCAGAAAAAAATCATGAAAACCCATTTAATTCACCAAGCAGAAACAAGGAACTATCAGAGAACTGTTCTTCTGCATTCTACAGACCTGACAATTATGAGAAAGGACAGGACACAAAAACTCCCCTTAGTAAAAATTCGCTGCACCCACTACTGGCATAACAGAAATAGGAAGTGGCTTTCTACATCTTTCCCTCAACTCAGACTGCTCTTGGGCTGGCCTTTCTGATTGAGTTCAGCATACCACAGGCTGACCTACTTCAGAACAAGTGGGTCATGATACAACTTTAAACCAGGAAGCTTAAACCCCACTCTTCTCTGCAAGCGTGTTTGAGTCAGAAACAGTTGCTTGTTCTTATCCTTTGGATGGTACCTTGGTTCAAGAGAGGATTTTTCAGAACCTGCGTTGGCTGGAAGAACCCCAGGTTCTCCAAAGGAACTTCTTCATTGTAACTGGACTGATTTTGCTTCACATTGTCTGACAAGAGTTCCCTTCAGCACTGTAGATAAATGTACATTGCAGCCTTTCAAAGCCTTCTGAATATAGACAGATGAGTTTTATAGTATCTTCACTTTCTGCCACTCCTGGAAGCTGCTGACATAAGCAAAAATGCACAGGGAGCAACTGATATATAAATTATCTTTCCAGGCTGATATCATCAATACTTTTGATCTCTGTACATAAAAGCTGATTATCTCATCCTGGATGTCTCAGCATTTAATTTTTGTTTCCAGTGTAGATATTTTTGAACTCCCTACAGTGTGCGTTCTTTGAAGCTGGCCTTTCATGACTCACAGGCTGTGTGCACTCTTTAGACACTAAAAAAATATCAGGGCAACAATTTTGCCCAAGTAGTCTGAAAATTTTCCTTCTAAAAGTATACATTAGTTGCTCCTTTTCATGAACTTGAAGAAAAGCTGCATTTCTTCTTAACAGTTAAGGTTTAATGGCATGGACAGGAGCTCAGTCTGCTGTATCGTCAGAATCCCTCTTAACCAGTCTTCAAGTGGCAACGGAATAGCAAGTCCTTCCATTCACTCTCTCACCACAGTTTTCCCCTTTTCTGCCTAAAGCCTTCTCAGGTAATCCTACCTGTGCTGCAGCTCTGGTTCTGTTTCATCAGAAGGACATACCGTTTGTCACTGTATATGTTTTTTGCACCCAGGCCTGTCCTGGGTAGCACTGTGGGAAAAGCTTTGTCTCAACACAGCGTTAACTCCTTGTCCCCACTCAGGGTCAGAAATTTTTTCTAGTGACTGTATAGGAATGGAGCAAACAAGGCCATCACACCAGTGCCTCTCTGGGTTGGCCTGGAGAGCAGGCACAGGGTTTAGAGGGATTGACTTCTGCCATGACTCCATTGCTCCCTAATCTTATGCTTACAGAAGCAAGGAAAGGTGAGAGCTGAGGCCCATTTGATTTATCATCTTCCACTGTCATTACTACATGTTAATCCCAGGTAATGACAAATTGTGAGGTGTCCGTGTTCAGATGAAGATTTGAAGCAAAAAGTGAGGGGAAAATGTGCTGAACAACAGGTACTGGCATCATGGAGCTTTGCAGTCTTTCCACTTCCCTTGCCCCTGTTTTGATTGTTTTGTTTAAATGTGACTAAAACAGTTAAATGCAGTACTTCCAGTTGGTGTTAAGTAATACTGAAGGTACCAAAAAGGCTGCATGATTCTGTGTTTATGACGAACAAATTAAGTTTCGAGGTAGGAAGCAGTATCCGTGCCATGGTTCTTTGTTCATGTCATTTAAGTTAAAAGAACAGAAAAATATTTATATTCTGAATTTATCATCTGGGTGGATACATATTATGATAAACAAATACAAAAAGTTGTTAAGAAACTGGAGACTACCAAGATTTGGGGTTGTTCAAAAAGTTATTTTTGAATAGGGTTGGTCCAAGTAAGTCAATTCAGTTGGAAAGCTGTTCGGATTGTTTTCAATAAAAATATTTCTTATCTGCCTCAAGACTTTCCACATACAAACAAGACAAAAGACTTAAAACAAACACATGGGAATGAAAAACTCAGAGACCACTTTGTCCCTCAGCCGTGTCTTCAAGTAAGTCTGGAACTGGCCATTGTATTTTATTTCCTGGCTTTCAAAAAACCAAAGGACTGTCTTCAAAGTGAAGCTGTAGGGAGCTATATGGGTGTTTTTGGAAAAGTCACATATTGTTAAACATTGAGTGGGAATGTCTTATATTGATCCATTGTCAACAATGTGGGCTATGAGATCGGCCAAATGAAAATGTGTTTACAGCTTCCCCCTCTTGATGCTCTACAGCCATTTCAGCATAAACTTCACTGAAATTTTTAGCGCTATTAATGCATTCTCTTTTAGCGATCCCATGTTGGTTATCTCTTTTCAATTACTTTTTTTTTCTCTTTTTGATGAAATGCACATCCAAAGAAAGGCAGTGAAACTGGTGCAGGATCTGGAGGACAAGTCTGTGAGGAGGAGTTGAGGGAGGTGGGGGTGTTTAGTTTGGGGAAAAGGAGAAGGGGGGAACCTTATCACTTCCACAGCTCCCTGAAAGGAGGGTGTAGCAAGGCGGGGGTCGGTCTCTTCTCCCGGGTAATAAGTGACAGGATAAGAGGAAATGGTCTCAAGCTGTGCCAGGGGAGGTTTCGATTGGATGTTAAGAACTGCTCAGGGAATTGGTAGAATCACCATTCCTGGTACTGTTCTAAAGGCGTGTGGACCCTGGGGACATGGTTTAGTGGTGAACAGGGTGGTGCTGGGTTAATGGTTGGTCTCCATCATAAGGCCTTTTCCAGCCTAGATTCTGTGATTCTAAACCATATTTTCATACATGTTTCAGGCCTGAGTATCTCTTTAAAAAAATTAAACTGATTTTTTTTTCCTTTAAATTTAATTATCTTTGCCCTCTTTCCTTAACCATCCACTTTCCATATAGCTTTCACACATTTTCTATGCCGTGTGGCTCTTCAGCACTCCAAATTTTATAAACTTTTTTAGTGCACTCCTTTCTAGATCCGCTTCTTTTCTTTCTGTGGCGCAATCCAGAAGTCCTCGCAGCTTTGTACGGACGATGTAGTGCCAGCACAGGGGCGGTAACACTGACCCCGGGGATAGCTCGGCTGCACAGCCACGGGGACGCTCCCAGCTCACCGCCAGGGCGGGCCCGACGCCCTCAGCCCCGCGGCCGGAACTGAGCATGCGCGGCCGGGCCGTTGCCGTGGCCGCGGGCGGACGCGCGGGGCCGAGCGGCGGCGATGGGGCTGAGGCGGCTCCTGCTGCGCTACTTCCCGCCGGGTGCGGAGCGGGGCGGCCGGGGGGCTCCCGGCGCTGGGGCCGGCTGTGCCGGGGCTGGGGCCGCGGCCGCGCGCGGGGGGCCTGCGGGTGTGGGGCGTGCGGCGGGGGCCCTGCGGGACGGCGCGGGGAGTGCGAGAACCGCCCGTCATGGCGGGTGCCCTCACACCGGCAGGGGCTGGGCACGGCCGGGCGGGTCTAGCGCGCTCCTGCAGCCGGCTGGAGCGGAGGTGCCGCTGTTTTGTCCCGGTGCCTGGGTAAGAGGCTGCAGCTGGAAGCAGCTCAACGCCCACCGGGGCTTTAATTTGGGACTTACTGCAAAGTCAAGGCAGTCTTACATCACAGTAAGGAGTTTAAAAGTCAACAATAACCGTAGCTGACACTAAAATAATGTATTTGTGTTTTTAAATGGCTGTTTAGCAAAAAAAGTTGCCACTCTCTACAGCTACCTGAAAGGAGGTTGGAGCCAGGTGACGGTCGGTCTCCCATGCAACCAGTGAGTGGATAAGAGTACATAGTCTTTAGCTGTGCCAGGGGAGGTTTAGATTGGATTTTAGGAAGAAATTCTTCACAGAAGCGGTGATCAGACATTGGAAAGGGCTGCCCAGGGAGGTGGTGGAACCACCGTCCCTGCCGGTGTTTAAGGAAGGACTGGGTGTGGCACTCTGTGCCAGGGTCTGGTTGACAAGGTGGCGTTGGGGCAGAGCCATGCTTTGAAAAGCAGTGCTGCCAGACTGTCATGGTTTGTTCTGTACTCAGGTGACTCAATGAAATTTCAGAAGTGAAACAAGCTGGAGATGTGCAGCTCAGGAAGTGTATTGGAAAAACAGATCTTCCTTTCAAAATAAATACTTTTCCTATGAACTTCGTAAAATGCAGAATGACACAGAAGTTAATCTAAATTATCTTTTCCCACAGAAAATCAAGGAGCAGCTGAGCCCTTTATCAGTTGTTTCAAAACAGGAAGCCATGTCGTTAAACATTTTAATACTCCAGCTCAGTGAAAGTTGCAGAGGTTCTGGAGCAAACCTGGAAGTGTAAAGTGCATTAGGATTTTTGAGGCATTACTGCACTCAAGCTTTTGCAAACAATGTATCAGGTTTTGTAAAATGTATTTTCCAGGCTTCTTGGAACACCAAACTACAGGAAGTATCTTCAACAGCTTCTTTGAAATTAATGGTGATGAAATGATGCAAAAAGTTGTTGGAAAAAAGTGTTTGTTTATTTCCAGAATAGCAATCAGCTCAGAAATAATGTTGTTTAATATCTTTTTTCATATAAGTACATCAGAGTTGTTCATCACCATGCTTACTTACAGCAAGAACAGCCAACCTCCTTGCAGCTTCAAGAACTGGAAATAGATCTCCTGAAGTCAGTGGAGCTATAAAAATGGAAGTGGTGCTGTCTACAGTGCATGTTATAAAATTGCAGGGGTCTAATTATGACCTGTTTATTGTTTGTTTTTAAAGGAATTATTTTGGAATATGTAGAAGGTGGTGAATCAAAGACCAGATCAATAGATCTACTTGATCTTAGACCTGAGTAAGTATGATATTATTTCAGATAACAGCACTCTCTACCTTTTTATAGCATGTTCATGTACGACTCTATTTGAGTGTTTTAGATATAATTGAGGTCAATTGTTATGTAGAGCCTACCTGCTCTACTCAGCCAGCTCTGGTAGGAAGAGCTTCAGAAAAATAACAAAGTGCCACCATTAAATAAAGTTGCCAAAATTCGTGGAGTTTATTACACAGAAAGATATGAAGTAATATGATTGTCTTAGTATCAACATTGATATGGAATAGGCCTTGCATGTAAGCCAGAGTCATTGGACAGTGTAAACTGCATATGCCAGATGAAAAATCCCAATTTAAAATTTAATAATTTTTGTCTACCTGGAACCATCCAGTATAGTGCTGTGGATAAAATGTATCAAGTCTCTTTGTGAAATAAATAAGTTGTCTGGTGTTACTGAACAAGAGTATAAACACTGAGAGGACACTAATTTATGGGATGTAGTGGCTCTCATTTAGAAGACTGATGGACAAAATCCCCTTTAGACTTGAATAATTCCCATACTAGAAGAAATGCTTTCTTGCTAAACTGATTTTAAGAGTGTATTGGTGATTTGACTGCTGTGTATTGTCAACCCTGAGTTTCTCACAGAAGGCCAGAAATTAGTAGTTATCTGATGCTGATGCCTTAAGAGGCCTCCTAGAAACAGAGACTAGACAGGAGTAAAGGAATAAAAGTAGGTATTTATTTGAAAGGCCTTCAAAGGTACCCCTGGGGAGCCAGAGGCTACTCCCAAGATGGACCCCAAGATGGATGACAGGTCACGAGTTCTTCACACTTTTATAGGTTTGGTTCATTTGCATATCAGGGTTAATTCTCCAATTAAAGATTCAGTTTAATGATGTAATTTCCCCTCCACTTGCCCCCCTAAGAGGCTTTTGGTTTACACTTTTTGGGCTTAGGACGGTCTGGGTGTCCTTGAAGAGCAGGCCTGGAGAGGTTTTGTTATGTCTACCTAGCATGAGAGAGCAGAAATTAACAGGCTACAAGAAACTTCAGTTACACACTAAGCAGTACAGAATTTGAAAAATACAGAAGTTAAAACCTAAGGCATCAATGCCATGGAAAGATGATACAGTTCCACAGACCAGCTGTGACCCACTCCCTGGGGGTCCAGGGGCATCAGTAGACTGGACCAGGTTGTGGTAGTTACTGTTACAACTAAGAGTTGTAGAAACAGCCATAGATTTCTGAAGCAACAGACTGAGATAAATTTAATTTAAATTTGCGTATATAATTTGTCTTGTTACTACTTCATGGGCAATTTGTTTGGAATTTATGAAATTCCAATTTAATTCAGATATTTATACTTACAGTTTGGGACACACATCTCCCATGTCTGATCCTCTGTGGAAATAATTTGAAAAGATAAATTTCTTGCCAAGCTACAATTTTTAAAAGTTGAAGTTTACTGTACAACTTCAGTAAGAGAGGGAAGGAAGTATAAAAACCTAGAAAGATTTATCCGTATTTCTTTAGGCCTATACAGAATGAGATAAATGCATAACATTTAATTGCTTACTTCAGTTTCTCTGCAAGTAAATAATATTCTTGGGTTTGTATTCATAATTATTACCAGAGGATGGAATGTGGTGGGTTTGTATTTGGGGTATTTTTTGAATTTGCTTTCATTCTTTTTTTATAATTAGCACAGATGTCCCAGCCTTAGTAGAAGAAATTCAGAAAGGAGAACCTCTCATCACAGCTTCCTGCTTGGAACATGTCGTACATCTAGTACAAAGATTGCAGGACAAGCTAGGGGAAAAACAGAATCACAAATTCTCTCTTTTTAAGGTCAGAGGCATCTTTCAAGTAATTTAGGGCATTTTGGGGGGTTTAAGTTGTGGTACTGTGAGTATGTTTTTACTGCTGTGTATTGTGCCTGAGGGCAAAATTGGGACTCTCTGACTGATTTCTTGGCACTTCTCAATCCTGTCGGCACTTCCAGAGCAACTGAGTCTGGCTTAGTTGTTTCTGCCTGGAATTCCCCCCAAAAGGCTGAAGTATAACTGTCCCTAGACATTGTTTACACAGGCTTATGCACTAGGGTGTGTTTTGGATGGAGAAAATCAATCTTTTATTTGTGGGCCAGCGACACCCATGGTTACATTAAAACAAAACCTGTAAATAGACCCCAATTAAATTAGCTGTTGGGAAAGGACCAAAAGATTTTCATACCATTGTCTACTTCTTCATTTTGTGAAGATTATGGGATTTATGATATTATTTTATGGGGTTTTATGCTACATGCAGTTGTCATTCCTAATCCTGGTTTTCATTACTTTCTGTCATTACTATTATCTTTGAATATTGATAAATTGATCTTAAACTTACAGACAGCACTTGAAATATTATTTCAAAAAAATAGGATTTTTAAGAACAATGCTCAGAGAGAGCTTTCAGAGCTCCAAATCCAGGATTCAGTCTGTCAGAAGAGAAAAGGTTTAATTGTATTTAATTGTGGAAATGAAACTTTATTCCAGAGAGTGCAAGCTGCAATCTGACATAGTTAAATGTTGTGTCTTTATTTGGTCAGCAGATGGCAATGTGTAGCTGTTAAAGAATGTTGGTCAGTGCTGTGGTGTTTACTGTTGCCTTAAATTAAGAGTGAAAAAGAAGTTGTTTTCGGTTGGTTTGTTCAGCTAAAAACCCTTACATGTTGCTAGGTATAACTTTGGTTCTTTTGACCAACAATACTCATCTGGGTGAATTCTGCAAAGATATGTGTATTTAACCTTGAAACCAGAGCTATGTAATAAGGCATCTTAAATTGAAAAAGTTTCTCTTCTGAGTTATGCTTTCAACTGAGATAATGCCTTGTTCTTCAAAAGCTTTTAAAATTGTTTGTTCACAGAGATTGACAGATCTTCAAATTCTTGTTCAAACTTGAGTGTAAATAATGTATTTGTTCATTGTTGGGTTTGTAGTTTGTAGTGCTGTGTTTGAGCTTCTGTATTTGGAAATAATAGACGCAGGCAAATCCAATCAGTACTGGCTTATTTCCTTCACTCAAGAGTGGTTAGAAGGGTGTGAAAAGAACTTGTTTGATGTTTCATTTTCATTTAAGGCTTCTAAATGAAACATGAGTACCAGGTCCTTCTGAGATACTAAAAAAATACAAGAGATGGGTGGGAGTGAGATTTTTTTTCTTTTCCCTGAAAAAAATGTTCCATGTGTGCATTGTTTGGAAATCAATGTTTTTTTTCCTGTTGCACTGGAGTATAATCTGAAACAAGTGTATAAACTCATCTTTTTGTCGTTTCCAGTAACTGGGGTGATGGTGGTATGTTAGGCACCCTGCAGAGAAACAAGCTTTTATAGCAATTTCTCAGGTTTTAAACTATTACATGGCATGAGATGCTGTAGTGATTTGCAGATTTTTATCTTAGGTACAGCTGTAGCAGATTTTGCAGAACTGAGGTATATTTTTTCTAATATTGCCTTAGGGTTTGATTATTGTATCATTTGCAGAAGCAATTCTTGCTGGCTCAGAGTTCTATGGATGAAGCAACTGCAGCATTGGGCATTGGAAGAACAGAATTAGTCTCATAATCTGGAATTACACAAAAACCCATCTCGTTTTCCTCCCTTTTTTTGTGATTTCAAAATACCTTTGAGTTGTTCAGAGCTGCCTGCATGTAGTCCTAAAAATCTTATGGGTCAGATTTCCATAAATTTCCATAATATTGATTCTCATGTGCAGATGGATATTGTGGCTCTTTTTAAAAAACACAATATTTTTGTCATTTCCACATCTTAATTGCTCATTCCCACTTCTGTAGCTAAAAGTACAACTTGTGTTGCTTTCTCTAGAGAACAGAAATTGTTGTTTCTGTAACATAAAATACATTTTCTCTTTCTCCCTCTCAGTCCTTCACTTGACAATTGTTACTTCCATTTTGATGAGTCCCTACTCTTCTCAGTAGAGGATCTATGAGCCTCTCTCATTTTCCTTTTGGAGACAGGCGGCTGGGAAAACTTGAGATAAGAAAAAGGAGTTGAAGCTCTGGTAATATGTCAGTGATTAAATCTCATTGTTCATAAATAGTTTCTTCTTTATTCTTCTTCTTCATTCATTCATACAGAAAAGACCTAGTGAACCACTGGGGTATATTTAACATCCCTTTACTTCACTGTCAGCAATTGCTGAGATTTCCCAGTTCATGATTTTATTATGCTTTAGACTTGAGGAGAGGGCAGCTTGTAATAGGTGCAAATTGTTGAAGTGCAAACCATGTTTTACAGCAGAGAGTTTATTCAAACACTAACCAGATTTGGTTTTGGTCTCCTTTTTAAACTATCATGGCATGGTGATTTCACTGGCAGTATCTGAATCTATTTTCACCTCTGTTTAATAAACCTTAGTATGTATTATTATGGCTATGGGATCATTCACATCCTATATTATGTCTGATTTATGACCTTAGAAACAATGTTAGAAAACAGTGCCCTCCATAACCTACACAATATGTGCAGACATTAAATTTGAAATTCCTTCCTGGAATTTTGTCTTGCTGAGTATCTTTGTTATGGTTTTCAACACCTTGTCATGACCTCATAGGACAGAGCTGAAGCTTGTATCTCTTCTTCCTGTTTTGTATAACAAAGTCACATGCCAGCTGGAAGCATCCCATACCCTAACATTCTCAAATACTCAATTTAACTGGATTTCTTCGTTCACTGGATAAGGCTTAATATTAGTTGGGATTTCCCTCATCAGTGATCTCAGCAGGTGTGGTCTCCTCATTTGTTTTGCCCATTCAGCTCTGGTCTAGGGTTACTTTGCTGGTCTTGGAGAAGGTGAAGAAAATGCAAATATGGGGAAAAAGAGTTCATTAATGTAAAGTATAAAATTGAAATCAAGACTATATAACATCTTCTGTGATAACCTGATGATTAATGTGGGATTTCTTCTCCTCTTACAGGAGGAGGAGAAAAAATTAATTTGTTGAATATTTTGAGCAATTTGGTTTATTTTGTTAGCATCAAATGTTTTTGCTCTCACTGCCCTCCCTTCTATTTTAGGTGCTTAGAACACACATATTGCCTCTGACTAATGTAGCATTTAACAAATCTGGTTCCCGGTAAGTTGCTTTCAAAGTCAAAGTACATAATCATTAATTGAAGTTTTGTACTTGGAAATTAAATGGTACGGAAACTTCAGTGCTCTTATCTTTGCTGCAAAAAGAATTCAGCTCTGCTGCTTCTAAGCAACTTCAGGCATAATTGGGGATTATATTTCAGGCCTCTGTGGGAAAACCAATGGGAGATGCAAAAAAGTAGCAGGTGAGATTCAATTTATGTAATTTTTTTCTTCCACAGCCATAGTCTGTTGACGATTACCATATTACAGAAAGAAGCACCTTTATGGCAATAAGCTAAATATTGCTAAAAGCTAAATGAGGCTTTGACAAACTCATTTGGGAGTTTCATTGTAGTGAAAGTGTAGCTTTCATGTTAATTGATTTCACTGTGGACATATGTCTTATCATTTTTTCCTTCATGTCTTGAAAGCAGCTGCATGCTTTCTAGTTGAAATACATTAAAGATTAGAAAAAATGTGTTTTTATGAATAATATGTTAAAAAGAAGGAAGGAAAGGAACCTCTATATTCATTAATCTGTATTTTTGAAAGAAAGAGGAGATTTAGGGTTTGAGACAATGCTAACTGAAATCTCTGGAAATAAATCATTTGGCTGTGCATTGGGACCAGTAAGATATTTGCTGTATTCAGAAATTAATTTATCTTTGCTTTAGCTTTATCACTGGAAGCTATGATAGAACCTGCAAACTATGGGATACAGCGTCGGGAGAAGAGCTACGGTCACTGGAGGGACACAGAAATGTTGTCTATGCCATAGCTTTCAACAACCCCTACGGGTAAATAAATTTCCTCTGAAATTCTTGATAATTGCTAATAATGTTATTTTGAAAATACTCTGACATAGAATAGACTATTTCAAATTGAAAGAGTTCACCTTCTGAATTTGTAGAGTTCAGCTATAGCTAATCACTGTGGGATGACACTGTCATTATTTGCAAGAGAGATCCATTCAAACATGTCTTCTGCTATCATTTTTTAAAATATAACTTAGAAATTCTAACCACAAATTTAATTAGGTATTCAGTCTTGAAAAAAATATGAGTCAGTTGAATATATTGAAACACAGTTTATTTCAGTAATATCTACATGACCAGATTGTGTTTTGAACATTCTCTTCTGCCTCCATGTAGTTGTATGTGATGTGTGATATAAGTATTTATGGCAATCTGTGTTGCTTCAGTTAAGGAGAAAGAAGTGGATTTCTCCATTTTTCATTACACATTCAATATTATTTAGGACATGATCTAGAAATGTCACAGCTTTTGAGTAATTTTTGTAAAATCCACAAGGTGCTGCTGTGTGAACATCAGATATTAATTTTTGCACCTTTTGTTTTCTGCAGTAACTGCTCTAAGTTGAAATTGCCACCTGTTAGGTGAAGGGAATTACATGTTAGCTACTGTAGTTTCATTTTCATTTGCTTCCTGAGGAAGCTGTCATGTGTGAGAAAACCATTTTTTTTTCTATAAAGTAAGATAAACTAACTCCTATTTTTCTATTGAATCACATTACTGTCAGATGTCCTATTAATCAGTTGAACAAAACACAATTAACATCAGGAAATAAATGTTAAAAGATTTGTTCTTGCACTATTTGAAATTTCATCTTTCTTCTATATGAAAAGGAAAACTTGAACCCTGCTGTGTCAGTGTCTTATGTTCTGATATTAGTCTTTACTTTAGAAAAACATCTAATGAAGTTCATTTATATAGCTTGGTGAAACTAATGACAAAAAATCTGTGCAAAGATCAATAACTAGACTGTAACATAAAAGTGGAGAAGCAACATACAGCAAGACAAAACCTGATGAGAACCTTGAACTACTTTAACATTAAAAATTTGATAAAAAAAGAACTTTTTTCTGATATCTTTAGGTTTCAATACAGTGCCCCTTGGTACATTTTCTGGATACTTCACTTTAGTCTTGCTCTAACTGCAGATGGTCACAACACTTCCACTGACTTCAGGGAAGTAGAGTTCAACTTTTGAAATTTGGGTGAACTGCATTTATAATTGTTGACAAACAGATGTTATCTGATGAAATTATATAACTTCCTAATACATCTGTAAGTGCAGCACATCATCATCCCTAAAGCAGGTCAGTCATCAGTTATGAACACTCCTGTGCTAACAGATAGGCACAGTAGCTTCTCTTAGAAGCTCATTGTGTCTGCTAATTTTTTGCCTTGCTTTAACCTGTGTTTGTGAAATCTTGCTGCAGGATCTCGTAGTGCGGCAGCAAGCACCGAAGTGCATGGGAGCTTCTAAGGCTGGGTGTTGTTTCTGTGGATTCTGCTGTCTCTGGAGTCAGAGGGTTTTTCTAAAGAAAAATGATAGGATTTTTTTTTTTCTCTATTTAGTGACAAAATTGCCACTGGATCTTTTGATAAAACCTGCAAACTGTGGAGTACAGAAACAGGAAAATGTTATCATACCTTCAGAGGACATAGTGCAGAAATAGTGAGTAGTTATGGATGCTTCTTATTCCTTTATGTTTCCTCACACCATCGTTGATGACTGTGAGTTCGAACTCCCTGTGAGCTCCCACTGTAAAGCACGGTTATTGTGGTACATCTGTTCATACATCCAGATCTTGTTAACATTTCTGCACTGCAAGGGAAGATAGTCTGACAGTTCTTGAGACAGAATAAACCCTCATACACAGTTTGAAATTATATTTTTATTTTTACTTTGTTCCAATTCCCCTTGTTTACTAAATGTTAAAATATTGAACAATACTATAGCAATTGGAATTTTCAGTTTATTGTACATACTTTTGGCTTGATTACATATCACATGTTTTTCTAGCTATCTTGCATTGCCTCTCATATTTGCAGAACTAAATACACAAGAACATCATTACTTGTGTTGTTGTCTTTCACACAGAGATCTGTATTTCATGTACAGAACCGATTGGAGCTGTAGAAGAACGGATTTCTGAAATGTAAAGTGTGTTAACTGGGAATATGTGGGCTGCTGAAATGTCACAGATCTATGAAATTAGAACAGTTTAAGCTTAAAAATGCTTGTATTCCTCTCCAATGCACTAGGACCCCTGTCAGCAACAGCAAGTACCTTGATGCACAAATTTCAATTTAAAAGATCGAGGCAAAGGCACTAAAACTCTGAATTTCAATGATGAGTGCGTTTTTGGGGATTTTTTTTTTTAATAGCTATACAATCAATGTTCAATAAACTATTGCTGAAAATCATTTCTGAAAAAAAAATTGGAATTTACTTGTAGATTGAGAGGCCTTAACTAGAGCAGGAAAATTTGGTGGTTTACCATATTGGAACTGGGGTTTGTTTCAGTGTGTTTTTGATTCTCTGGATGATCTGAAAGAGTTACCCCTTACAATGGACAACGTGTTTGCTTATTGAGAAAGGCTGCAGTGATTTTGCTTCCACAAATCAGTCAGGTAAATGTTTAAAGGCCTCTCAATTTTTTCTGACTTCTGTAGGGGTTAGATTAGACCCAGAATGTTATGAGTTGTGCTAGCAAATAATTAGTAGAAGATAATTGCCATCAGAAAAGGATGTGTTTCTCTGAATCAGACCTGTTTCTGAAAGGCCGTTATTGCGTCTCATACACTGCTGGCAAGGACATGCCCATAGTTCATCAGTATGAAAACACTGACCTTCTGTTTTCCTTTTTTTATGGCACCTCCTATTCTTTATTTGCAGAGCAATCATACTGAATAATTACAGAGAATGGGAGGATGACTACGTGATTTTTTAATGTGAAAAATGAATTAAAGCAGTCGTTGAGCTTTTATTCTTGCTTTTTCTTAAACACAATGTTGTGGCGATGCCCTTGGCAAATTACAGAGATAATGGCACCGGATAGCGTGAGAGTGCACACAGTCTGTTTGTGGGTACACAGAACTGTTCGGATGATGTTTACCCAATCTCATCAAGTAAGAGAGGAAATCTACCAAATGATAGTGCTAGGGAGGACTGTCAGACTGAGGAGTAATTGGAGGATTTCAAAGAGAATTTTGAAATAAAGAAAACAAAGCATGTGCTTGCAAAGACTCCACTTGAGATGAGTACTTATCCAGAGTTATGTGGTAAGGATTTGTTGCTGTTCTAGTGAGCTGTTGGAAGAACTCTGCAAGTTTTCTGTATGCCATAAAATATTATCAGACCTTTGCTTTATTTAAAAATATTAATCCTGACCCTTGTTTTGTTTTTTTAGAACATATATATAAACAGACTCCTTTAAACTTTCTCTATCCAATGTTTCTTGCTATAGGTATGTTTATCATTTAATCCTCAAAGCACACTGTTGGCAACTGGAAGCATGGATACCACTGCTAAATTGTGGGATCTAGAGAAAGGAGAAGAAGTAGCCACTTTAAGTGTATGTTTGCATTCCTCATGTTTTTAAAGGTGTTCCTTGCTATCTTCGTTTTCCACCAGGGATAAATAACACCGTAACCATTACAACTGTCTGCAAACCTTGCAGTTTCTTTTACCAGGTGGTCCCATAGTGACTGCAGTTACAAAACAGAGTAAGAAAACTTGAAGGGAATGAGAAACTGTGGTATTTTATGAGTCCTATTTATCAAAAGACAGATTTTCTCATTGCAGTGACATTACTGCTATAGATTAGAATGCCTTCCATCACTTGTTAAAACCTGCTGCTCTACTGTCAGTTGTGACCTCCTCTGTATGGTTCTTCCTGTAAACATGAGCAGAGGACAGACATCCAGGAATCTCTAGATTGTCATCTCTCTTTGCTCTGCATGGCTTTCTGGCATTCCCCAGGGTCAGATTGGCCTCTGCTGTTTCAGTGCATTTGTCTCACATAAATCCTAACTAATATGTAGTGAATAAGCTTCCTGCCTAAGTGGTGTGCCTGAGTTTTTGCAGTTGTTGGGATATTGACTATGCCACAGTCAGGTAGATCTTTCTGTCAAAATTGTGATGTGCTGGACAAGACAGTAAATAAAATAGTGATGAGTTATGGAAGGATTATACTGCTGAAAAAAGACTACATATTAAACTCTATTAATGGAAAAGTCATAATTCATATTCTCATACTCCTTTCTAAAAATTCTCTCAGGGACACTCAGCAGAAATTATTGCTCTGTCTTTCAATACCACTGGAGACAGGATCATCACTGGCTCCTTTGACCATACAGTAGCAGTATGGGATGTTGGCACTGGCAGGTACCAAAGCACTAATAAATATAATTTTACTTTGCATGATTTCAGGACAAATTAAATAGAAAATGTTGAGCTACACATTACAGAGCTTGTATTTCATTTAGAGTATATGTCCCTTCATTTTGTAATTGGTTGCTCCTGTTCTGTTTGTTCTTTTGAAAAGGAATGCTGCTCATGAAATGCTTTTTTATGTGTTCTTTGTTTTAAATATCTATCTTACGAGCACTAAAGAGGCAGAAAGAATGGACAGATCCTGTGCTTGTTCCTGGTGAATTCTCCAAACAGGAAAATATTTTATCAACATGGAAACTCATGACTTGCAAAGTGTCTACAATTTCTAGGCTGTTTAAGTAGAAAGAAAGTATATGTTATGTTATAGAAAATTAGTCTGGTTATGGTGTATTTTTCCTTCTCACAATCCTTTGTAAGTATAAATTTAAAAATGTGTCTCCTCCAACTGTAGACAACAAAATCTCTTGATTAAGATGCCAAAAAAAAATGATGTAGAAGCTAAATATGAACTTGTGTAATACTGACAAATCCACTTGTTTCTTCAGTGGGAAACTCAGTGTAAGTAAAATAATAAAATTATCACCCTGATTACTGACAAAGTAATTTATGAAGATAACCATTCTATTTTGTTTACAGGGGTCATGCCTTTTTTCTTTTTGTGAGAGCAAGGGGAGTATCTCTGAAATTTAATAAAAGGGATGTGTGTGTATAGAAATATCTTGGTGTAATAGACAGTATATATCAAAATGAGACTAATTGTGTGATCTATAAGTACTGTACACATAGTACATCATTTAAGGCTTGATCCTATGATTTTTGAGCTTATTCAACACCAACATTTAGTCAGCACGTTGACCTTTGGATTCAACTTCATTCAGCCTGATGTTCTTGCAAGTATTTTTGTTTGAAAGCAACTTTTTCCAGCTTAATGTCTGAGCCTACAGTGAAATCAAGGTCTGGGGATTTTAAAGTTACATTCTTTATTCTATGAAATCAATGTGGGCTTCACATCAGGGCCAATACCAGGAAGTGGAATATGAAGGAGAAGATTCTCATTTAAACACTAGCAGCTCTGGTGAGTAACTAGTGGGCAATAGAATTATTCCAAGGCCAGCAGTTGGCTTTCAGATGCCACTTGGACATGAATACATTTAGGAATAATGAAAAGTTGCAGTCAGAAAGGACATGAGCAAATCATAATTTGCTGTAGACAGGTTCAGGTAGATTTGCAAAAATTTTCTAGGTGAGGTTTTGTGTGCTTGTTTTTGACCATGTGAATTAAATGAGATGTACAGCTTTCCAAATTCGGGTTTCTTCTAATTTTGCTGGCTGGCCCTAGTGAGCATATGTGTTCCTGAGTTTTATTCTGGATAGGTACCTTGAACTGCTCTGAAGGAAGCTGATGAAGGGACAAGAAATCAGAACAAGGTTCAAGATTTTCTTCATGTAATACTACGATTAAAAAAAACGGGTGGAGGGGGAAACATGCTTTTGTAATACAGGTCTGTATTTCCATGGCAGATATAGTCAGTTGTAGTTCAGTCTGCAGAGCTGCCTTTGGCAAATCAACAGCCTGTACCTGTACCTGTGGTCAGGACTGCTGAACACCAGGGTGCTGAGAGAGAAGCAGTTCCTCATTTGCAATTATGGTCAAATACTAGAGCATCCATATATCAAATTTCACTTGGCAACTGAAGGCTAAGGAAATACTGTCATGACTAAAGCTGATTGTTTTTAATAAATAACTTAAATGGAAATTTTTAATAGCACTTCATAAACCTCTCTTCTGTGTTCTTTCTGTGTATCTGATAATGGTTTCTGTGAGATGTTCTCCACATTGCTTTATATTCTGTTTATTGATCAAATTTTTATGTCAAAGCTTGAGGCCCACACTGCCTTTTTTAAAATTGGAAGTTTAAGCTTTCGACTTTTAAATTAAAACTTTTTTCTAGGTATTACTAGGTATTTATAGTAACAACAGCCTTGATGGCCAAATAATATGTTTATAAAATTAGGTTTTCTTCTGTTATCTGCTTGTTGATTTTTGGTTTTACTGTAAAAAACTCTACACAATTACAACATTGTAGGCATCACAGTGTTAGACAGTAAAAGGAGTAATGTAAAATGCTATGAATGTAATGAAGTTTCTCTTACCAGAAACAAACAGAAAATTCAAATGCTCAGGAAATTTTCTTTGCTGTTCATTTAGCACATATATTAATTTAGCTACCCTTATATATCTTGTGCAATGAGTAAGAACATTTCAGTCACTTAAGATCTTTAGTTGTTTTTCCAGTCATTAGTTTATCTGTTATTTACAGTGTGCTTCTATTAATGATGCAGTGATGCTAGCATAGTGATAATAACGCAATTTGCTAATCCTTTACTACATGTATATCTCAATTAATCTTTTTTAGGCTTTGTTGCCTTATGGGCCATTAATTCTTGGAAGCAGTATTGGCTAATTGTAACCTCTCTATTCAGATAAAGCTGAAGAATTTAATGGGACTTGTATTGCCAGTCTTGTGCAGCAAGAAGTTCAGGATTAATGAGGATTAGAAATCATATTTCAGTTGGGCTGTCATTTGCCTGTTATTTGGGAACATGCTCGCATTAAGTACCTGATTAATTTCCATCTGATCTTCAGTGGATTTTATAAAAGGTTTAGATTATATGGAGTTTTAAAGATGTACAGTTCATTCAAGTAGGAGAATGGAAGAGTAATGTGGAAAAACGTGCTGTGTATGCTTAGCATGTAGATGAATACAAGGAATCTGTGTCTGCTACTGAAAATCATCACATTTCACTGGAAATACATTCACTAAAATATTTTTGAAAGAGAAGGGAGGAATTTTCCATTATATTCCTTACTGCCTCTTTTTGCCAAAGATAGAAAATGGAATTGATGTAGTACTAGAATCCTAAATGAGCTGCAGCACTCCATTTAATTGTTTTAATGGTGAAAACTTGACACCTTAACTGTACCATTTTCTAAACTTATAATTTATATGTGTATATAAAAATTCACACTATAAATGTAAATTATTATTTTAAATTTCTTTTTGATAGGTTGTTACATACTTTAATAGGCCACCGAGGAGAGGTTAGCAGTGCCCAGTTTAACTGGGACTGTTCTCTCATTGTCACTGGATCAATGGACAAAACATGCATGGTAAGCTGGTTGAGTAGGTAGTGAATACAGCTACTTGTCATATAAAATGTATCTTTTTAAAATTGAGGAGCATTATTTTAAAGTAGTATATAATGAATTAGAGAATTTACAACTAAATGTAAAATCTATATTCTTACTCGTTTCAGTGAAGTCTAGTTAAGTCTTAAGCAATACACTGAACTAAAAAACGTATAGGACTTCATTAAACTAAAGAGTGACTCATTGATTTATATTCAGCTTTCATGTTATTACATGTCAGATATCAGAAAGGGCCTCTACAAGTTGCTTTTTCAATCAACTAGCTATCTATAAAGTCTGTTAATCAAAAGAAGCAATTCAATGCCCCCTGTTGATCTGTGCAGCTGTGGAATGCTGTGACTGGGACACACATAGCGACGCTGGCAGGGCACAGGAAGGAGGTGTTGGATGTGTGCTTTGATTATGCCGGGCAGCGCATTGCAACTGCCTCTGCTGATGGTGAGTGAAGGGCCTGGCACTGCTAGGAGCATTGCAACTGCAGCATGAAACACCTTTGTCCTTTCCCTTTGGCTCTGCTTTGAATGTAGCTTGATGAAAGAGGAGTACTTAATTCAATCGTTGCATTACAGAAATTGGGCATTAAACTTGAAAAATTTTCTCCAGTGAAAAAGTTCTTTTCATACTGTAATCAACTCAACATGTCTTTCCGTTTTAACATCAAAGTTGGAAGGAAATATTTCACTTGTGGCTGGAAATACATTTTAAATGTGTAGGTAAATAGCTGTTGAGGGGTTTTATTTGGTAGCTCAGATTTAGGCTTAAATGAAAAAGTAGTTGGAACTTTACTGGTGGATTTGCTAGCAGGCTTTCTTAATGCACAAGAGAATACACAATAAAGAGATAGTGAAAGGAGCAATTTTGTTATTGGTATGCAGAAATTTTACATGTTTATTATTTGTCCAGGAATCACAAAAAATAGTATTTTATATTCACCTGCTCAGTTATTTATATTATACAGCATAATGACAATACCATTTTAGTTCTAGATACACAGTTCCAGAAACGGGATACCAGGCTGGATGGGGAGGACTATTTGGGTCTATTTTCCTGTACTTGCTGTATTAAGACAAAAGACAATGTAAAAAGTTTCCTGAAATTTAATCAATACCTTATTAAATATGAGGAATAGATTGTTAAAATTAATATCTGAAATATAATGAAAGCTTTCTGCATATATTGTACATGCACTCTGAAATTACAGGCTTCAGTAGTCTGTGTTCTACATGGACCTTTGTATTCACATTTTAGATATTTTCCAGGAGAAACCATTTCTGGTCAGAAAGGAAGTCAATCTTTTCCAAGCAGATTACAGATCTTGTTAACATACTTTACCCTTGGAGGGAACTCTGTGATGACTGCCTTCTATTTCTCTTGAAATTAAACCCGAGGATGAGTTCCTTCTGACCTTATTGAAATGTTCTTACTGAAATGCATGCTTAAGCATAACAATCACATATGGCTCCTACTGCAACAGGGTCAGCAAGAGTCTATAATGCAGAAACAAAACAGTGCATTGCAAAGCTAGAAGGGCATGAAGATGAAATTTCAAAGGTAAGTTGTGTGTGGTTTGCACCTTTTTTTATTTGACTATGTGTGAAATCCAATCCACCAGTTATTCCATGACACATGAATATTGTTAAAGGATGTGGTGGTATAATAATTAATATTTAGGATTGATAGGTCTGGCTAAGAAGTTATCTTTACTAAGAGAACACTCCTTTTAAAAGCTATCAGACAACTATTGTTTACCAATTCCCCACTTCTGAGCTAAGACAATACTGGGTGTGTTACTCCTTTAGGTTCCAAGAGCCACTGCTCTGTATTGTCATGTCATTTACCATTTGACTTCTTAGAATAGTGGCAGCTACTTAAGTCCATCCCTCCAAAGGGCTGGACACCTGGCTTTGTTGCCATTGAAATGACTGGTTTGCCTAAGCTCTTTCCTTTTCCTGAAGTAGTTTATCAGTTGGGTCTGCAAACCCTCTTGGTAGAGAAGGGGGAACAGAGAGGGAGATGCTCTCTGAGTGTTCTATCAATGTGGTCTTTGTTAATAGAGCTTCTGTCTGACCTGCCCTAAACTGTGCCTGTGTTATCCTGCCATTGTAGTCCCATGTTCTCTGACAGAATAAGCACCAGGTTTTTACTCGTTGACATCTTAAGGCTGTTGCCTCTAAGGCTTTTACCATCACCCTTATCCCTTGCTTCTACCAGATGTGCTCCTCTTTACTCTTTTTCATTTCTCTGCACACCTGGTTTATGGAATGGAACAGAAAAACTAATTTTCTGTGGAAAAATACATGGAGTCTTATTTTCAAAAGTCCATAAGGGCTTTGGAGGTATACAGCCTGTTTCAAGGATCACTTGGTCATGAGGAATGTGCTCATGTGCTTTGCTGGAAGTCTTACTTGGCTCAATTTTGAATACCAAGGTTCTGTTCCAAATACACTTAGTTGCTTCTACCATTGTACGTATTTTCAAACTTTGTTATTTGTTGCTTGCAGCTTTTCATTATTCTTTCAAATAAGTAGTTCTCCCTAGCTTCCAAGCTAGTGTGTTAAGTCTGTGCTGCTTTTTGATGTATTTTGAAGTTGAAATATTAGTATTTTGAATCTAGGATGGTTCTTAATGAACAAAACTTAAATGGTTTCATTCTATTGATTTGTCTATTGTAATCATTTTGTTGAGAGAATATTAAGTTCAGAAGGATTGGTCTTTCCTCAGTTGCTAAAATCACTGCAGTATTTCACACTGAGGACAGTCTGAACCCCTGCTGCCAAGAGGGTGGGTTAGAGACAGCTTCCATCAGGGGCCTTAGTGCCAGCATGATTTCTGTGCTGAAGAGAGAATCTGCTCCTCTGGGAGCATGTGGAAAGGGCCATGTATTTCTGCAGGTATTCTGTGGAGATGTGACCACTTGGGAAGGTTACTACTTGGAAACTGGATTTCTGGGTAAAAGACATTTTGCCCTCAGGGACTAAGCAATTTTGCATTCTATAATAAACTGGTATTTTCTGGTTAGTGCTGGAAAAATGTACCTGATTATCTGGAAATCCATGCAGTTTTGGCAGTGAATGTTTATCAAATATAAAGACTTACTATAAAGTTAATTGTTTCTAGTGCAAATTCTGGTACTACAGAAATTTATGTTATTTAATGTAGAACTCTATAAAATACGTATAAATTTTACATTGGAATAATAATAACATTAAATAAAGTTGCTACTTTTGCTACCAATTGTGATTTTGGGGCTTGATATTTGGAAGATACGATCCTGTAGTAAGGTCATGTTATATAAGGCCTTTGTAAATACACGAAGTTTTCAGCCACAGAAGTTTGCCAGCATGACTCTAGTGGAATACTACCCTATTTTAGCTAAAAAACTATGCAAGAGTTGCTGCTTTCTATTTTCATCTGTCAATCACTTGATATGCTTCTTTCTCTAGGCATACTGGCTTGTTAAGTAACATAACTCATTTCTGTATTTTTTAAAGGTGTGTTTCAACCCCAAAGGCAATTGCATACTAACAGCCAGTTCTGATAAAACAGCTCGACTCTGGGATGCTGCTACTGGATGCTGCCTTCAGATATTAGAAGGTCATGCTGATGAGATCTTCTCCTGTGCTTTCAACTACAAAGGTGATACAATCATTACAGGTAAGTAGTATATTCCATTTTTCTTTTTTTTTTGGAGACACATCTGAAATCTTGTTATGGTAAAAAAAAGTCTGAAAACTTTCCTGGGGCCATATGCCAAATGCAGGTACCAGCAGTAACTTACAGTATAGTCAAGAAAATCTAGAAATTCACTTTCGAACTGAGGTTTAAGAGAATATGGCCATGGACAAATTTGTGCAAAGGCATGGGCATGCCCTCCCATCACTCCAGTGGGCACATACCAGCACCAGAACAGTGACTAAGCCATTTTCTCACAATGCATTGCCATGAGGGAGGTGTGGTGAGCAAAAGCCAAAGGTTTTTAAATGGGAGCACACCTTTTGTGTATTTGGTACTGAACTCTGGTCAGGTTTCCTTCATTTCAGACAAGAAGTCAGGGGATGCAGGATGATTTCAGCTAAAAATACTGCCCTAGATCCTGCTGCCTGTTGGTAGTTGTGGAGAAAAAAATATTTATGTGTCTCCTGGGTACATTGTTGATGTAGGTATTAACAAAAATGGATAGACTGTGTGATACAGCTAAATGATTCCTTCATCATGTGTGTTTATTACTAGGGAGCAAGGATAACTCCTGTAGAATCTGGCACTGACTGAAGAAAAGGAAGGATCCAGTTTGACGTATCTCTGCCTACTTTGAGTTTCAGAGTCAATAAACTCTGCCTTTCAGATGTGTTTTCTTTTAATCTCTTTGTTGAAGTAGAGCAGTTATCTAGATTTGATAGGTTTGACTTAGATATAAAATCACAGAATTGCAGAAGTTGGAAGGGACCACTGGAGATGTTCTAGTACAACAGCCTGCCCTGCTCAGCACCCTGTCATCCAAACAGGCTGCCCAGGACTGATGTGGGTTTGAATATCTCCAAGGATGGAGACTCCACAGTTTCTCTACAAACCTGCTTAGTATTTGAACACTTGCATAGTAAAGAAAAAAAGTAGGGTGTTTTTCCCCTCTTATGTTTAAATGGAATAGATTATTGTATTTCAATTTGTGCATGTTGCCTCTTGACTGAGTAGCACTGAGAAGAATCTGGTTTGCTGTCTCAGTCACCTGAGAGAAATCTTGATTAGTGAGAATGAATGCATAGGATGGCTCCATTTCTTTGTGTGATTTTTAACTTGCAATTGTTTTAATAAAAAAATAATAGAGCACTATAATAATTTCAGTTGTGTAAGGAGTGTTGGTATGCACTTCCTTCGAGTACTTTGTATTATTTTTTTTGTGTGTGTAATAAAATATTGAGTTAAAATGCCAGTTTTGCTTTTTGTAATACAATGTCCCATTCATATTTCTGGAGAAAACCAGCAGCCATTTATGAGCTGCCTTACTATTAACTATTACATGCATGCTGTAGTTAAACACCGCTCTCATACTGACCCACATCTTCCCATTCAATCCATTCCTTTCTTCTCAGTCTCCTATTTTGAACTGAGGTAAAAAAAATATAATATCAGTGGTGACTTCAACTTGGAATCCTGGCCCAAAGATTAAGTCCAGCACGAAGAACCTCTGCTTGCCAAGGATCCTGACATAAACTGAGAAGTGGATGAGAAACTCCTGCAAGTAATTTACCAGCACACAATGAGCTTTTAGCTGGGCTTACCTCTCCCAGCAACTGCCAATAGGTTTCACCTGTGCAGAGCTCACTCCACGTCCTAAGAGCACCTGGAAGTGCAGTTGCTCTTTGCAGGCTTAGTGAAGGAGCAGAACTGACTGGTCTCTTCCAGCAGACTTGGAAGAAGGATGAAGAGGCAAAGAGGGAGAATAGGAATGTACAGCAGAGAATGAACTTGGAGGTATTTTGTTAATATTCTGTATCTCTGGGTGATTGTGGACTTGACTTCTAAATGTTAAATTTAGAAGGAAGTTACTAATGCTGATGTGTTGTGACTACCTCTGAGTGCTTGCCAGTATCCTTGTATGTAAATGAAGAAACAAAAGTGCCTGTCATCTCTTGGCAGATTTCCTGGTTGTTTCAAGCAATGTTGTGTTGTGGGAGAAGTAAGCAGTGTGCTGCAGATCATTTAAAATGAAATTTTCACCAGTAGGCAAAGTGGCTGATACAAATGTTTCTTTAATGCTTGTGGTGCTTCCTGGGTTTTTGTGCAAAACCTTCTCACGTCAAAAATGTCTATCAGTAAGTTGGAATTGAAAGGGGCGGGAAGGGCAACGCTGTTCTGTGTTGGTTTAGAATTGCCCAGTGTCCCTTGATTGATGTGCACCTGTGATCTGGGGGATTTCCAGCTGACAAAAATGGAGGAAAATTAGTATAATGAGATGTATACAGTTGCTGCTACATAGTTAAAAACTGGAATTTGACTTGCTGTGTAACTATCACAAAGAAAAAAATATTCTTTGGACTGTGATTAGGTTGGTTTTCTTCCTGTTGCCTTTTCCTTTATGATTTTTTTCTTATACTATGCTAGTAAATCAAACATCTTTAATAGCTTTTGGCTTCTAGCTCTTGTCCTATTGTTGCACAAATTGTGGGTTGAGATTTCATACAGTAAGCATTGGACTGGGAGGCCATCTGGGTTCTATTTCTGATTCTTCCTAGATTCCTCAGTGTGTAGAACTGCTTTTCAGGCTAAGTTGTCCAAATTTCATGCTCAAATGTGAAATATTTTCACATCTGGTGTGATTCACAGCACTTCTGGAAAGGATGCTGGCTCGGCATCTTGTAAGAGTTTCAGCAGTACTCTAGATACTTTCTATGAATGCTTTGATCTTAGGTTCTCTGCACCTTGGTTTACTCATATGTGGATTTAATAAATTATAGAGGTACACTTTAGGAACGCATTGCATAAATGTGTCTTCCTGGAACCATTCAGTGGGTCTTGCAGCAGCTTTATTCCTTTCTCTGATTCTGCTTTAGTCCCTCAGCCAAAATGATGAATATGTATGTTATTACTCTATTAATTGATACTTTTTAAATCCACATACCTTATACTCTTCAAGTGCTACTTTAATCAGAATGTAATTGGAGTGAACTGTGGCTTTCAACATTACCCTGAAATGCTGACAAACTTGGCTCCCTGTGACCTTATTGAAAAGGATTACCTCAGGAGAGCCCTGAAGTGCTTTAGTAAGGCTTGTCACTGTAGAAATCATATTTGCTGTATTCTTTCTGTCCTTTAGACCTTTGAAATCCTTTCAGGATAAACCTCTGTGAATATACAATTCTGTTTCTCTGGGAAAGAAGTTTGTGTCATGTAACTGCTCTTGAACAGAACGTACACTTCACAAAGATGGGGATTTCCATGTACGCACACGATGTGTACTTGGACTTGTGACGTGTGAGATTCAAATTCTTTCTGAATAGGTGATGACAATAATACTCACGCCCACTCATGTTTTAGAAGTGGCATTTTGTGTGAATTTCTTTTTTCGTCCCCTTCAGTGGGATCACTTGCATTTCCCGGGTAGTTGGTGAAAGGATATGGAAATATATCATGCTTTTTTTTTTTTTTCCAGTTTGCTGCACTTTACTGTCTAATTCTCAGCTGAAACTGGGAGGAGGATGCAGTACCCATCAGCCAGATGTGTCTTCACTGCCAATTTTTAAAATTAGTTTGATAGTCCAGCTGTTTAATATAACTGTCTGTCCTGCTAAATGCTGCACAACTGCAAAATGCCTTCTGAGGGCCTGTTCCTTGTGATGACTGGGTTCAGAGTGGGTTGGAAAAACTGAAGTAGTGGCATTATAGGTTTGCTCATACGTGGCAAAGTCTTAGGAATGGCTCTGACTCAAATTCTTAAATTGGCCAGTATGGATGTGCTTTCCTTCTGAGCTGCAATTTGTTCTATATAGGTAGGTCATGTGGGTTCTTTATTTCAGTGGACTGGTGGGTTTTTTCCCCTCTGACATTTTGAAATTTAGAGTTCAGGATTCACAGTGGCATTCCTATGCTTTTCTGTCATGCAGCTCTGCATGAAACAGGGCAAGAGAAACAGTAAAAATGGCCTCTTCAGAAAAGTTACCCACTGAATTTAACAGGAGACTGTTTTTATCATAGACCACAATAAAATAGTTAATTTACTTGAAGACACTATGTAAACCTTGAGAGGTATGAAAAAATTGAGGTAGATTATAGTTTTCCAACTTCTAATAATCTCAACATTAAAAGAACCCTAAACACAACAAAACTAAAAATGAAGTTTTTAAATACCTAATTCAAATACAGTACTCTAAACACAGTAGAATTGCTTTTTGAAGAATAGCAGATCTACAGGCTAAATTTTGCTCTTCACTATGTGGGTGGTACAATCAACCCTTGGGTGGCAATGCACCTTCCCCTGAAGCTGCCTTCAGCAAGGGGAGCACTGCAGCCATGGTTGCTGCTCCTGTGGGAGGCCTCTGATGGCCATGGCATCTCCTGAGACATCTTCAGGAACTTCTCCAGCTCCCACTTGAACCTGTGTACAAGTCTTGCATCCTCTCATTTGATAACTTCTCTTTTTGTTTGCTTTGAATCTGGCTTGTGTGAATTTAATTTGTTGTGTCCTGGTTTTTACTGTGAAAGATAGTGAGCAACCACCCCCCATGTTGTTAAAAACCTGAATCATGCTCATGTAGAGGGAGATTTTTTACCTAAGGCTGTATGTAGTATGTTGTTCTCATCTTGTTGTATTTAATGCCCACTTCTAAAAAATGCTGAAAAAAATTAAGGATGGACAAGTCCTTTTCTGATTTAGTCAGCAAAGTTGTGGTTTCCTTTTCTGTGTAGTAGTAGAAATACTGTTGTATCTAGGCAACAGGGCAATACACAAGGAGAGGGAACTCCTGTCTCCCCGCCGTCCTGCTCACTTTGGCAGGTACTGAAAGCAGCCAGAGTGAGCACTAAGAGAGATTTGTATGTTAGGAGTTATTCTGGGCAATCAGTGTATCATTTCTCTTTATTTTGATATTTTGAATGTTATGTTTAGCCTTTTATCTCTTGAATGGATTGTGGAACCCTGAGTAGCTTTGGCACTGAGGTTAAGACCTGGACCTTGCTCTGACTTGTTTTGGTCAGAGCCACGGATCAGATTTATCATTGAGAAGCAGAGTTTGAGCAGCTCCAGGGATGGCAGGCAAATATTTAATAGGTCAAAAAATCCATAGCTCATTTGTGAACTTTTTAGGAAGGCAAAGAGGACACACATTATAACATAAATTTATTTCTGAATAAATTACAACATTAAGAACTACTGTTGAGAGAAACTGCATCACACTGTTACAACTCTGTCATGATATTTGTGCTTTGTAAACATTTATTCTATCACAACAAAAAATTGTATACTGACAACTAACTGTATTTGGCTTAAAAATAAATACACTTTTCCATTTATTAACCAAACAAAGCACTTCAAGTCTATAATTCTTGGTGCTTTTCCTTAGCTCTCAGCCTCACAAATGCTGAGCATTCAGAGTTGCCACTCATGGTAGTGGGAGTTACAGATGTTCAGCAGTTCTTCGGGGCTGGCCCAGTGACTGCAGAGTTATGTTCAGTATTTGCAATAATTGACCTTTATTCAGACTGTAAAGCGACCTCTCCTGTTCTGTTTATACTGCAGAGTAGATGGAGAATTACTCATGTTACTCAATGCTCCACATTAGATTTTGATTGGCTAACAATTTGTACTTTGTAACAAACAAGTGATGCAATCATGCAAGATTCATAATGGTTTTAAAGATAAAACTGAGAATATGGCTCTTTTTCATAAATTATTTAAAACTACTTCAAAATTTTCAAAAATATTTAGTGCAAAAGGATAGTTTGTTTTTTTTTTTCCAAGAAATATTACAGAAGCATATACTGTTATACGGAAAATAAAACTTCTCTTAAATTTTTTTTTGGGAATAGCAGGCAGGTATTCTATTACACTATTTGGGTAGGAGAAATGAAAAGTATTAAAAAAAAAATTGCAGAAGAGCTGTGATGTTGTAAGTTATTTTTTCCTCTAAATTCAAACCCAATCTCTTTGGCAGAGTCAAGAGAATGTACTACTAAGTGCATGATACCAACAGATCATCTCAACAGGACGATAGCAGAGTATATCTTATCAAACAATTACAGAAATGTTATAGGAATGTGAGCTCTCACATATGGTCCAAACAGTTATATCCAAAATGAATACATATGTCTGCTGAAATTTTAACAAACATTTTGCCTTCTTGTAAGTTACAAAAATTAACACTGAGATGTTTAGGATGAGATGATGCTCTTTTCAGATATGCATTTCTTCACCTCATTAACAATTTATTCAATTACACTAGAATTAAAATAGTACTTTTTTCACTGCTTTTAACTGGCATGTAGAATGTTACATAGTGCTTTCAACAGAAGCCCCTTAGGTAACAATTGTACTATCATTATTCCCTTTGGCCAGGCAGGGATAGTGAGGCACAGAGGTGAAATGACACGCTCGAGGTTGCAGGGCAGGACAGGGCTTGGGAACTGCTGCTCTGGCTCACAGAGCTGTGTGCAGGAATCTACCAGGTATAGCTAGACTGAACTGCACTGCTTCCCAGGGAAAAGGAATCAATTTTATAAAGACAGTAACTGAGAGACTGGATTTTCTTTGGGAAGATTTCAGGAATCAGGAACAGCTATGGAAGAGAAATAAACACATGGGAAGAAATGAAAATGTGTTTTCAGCAGCTTTTTATTGTGCTGTCTAACTGCAAAGGTGTTAAGGGTTCAAAAGCTTTTACCCCTTAGCAGATTATAGGGATTAAAAAAAAAAAGATAAATATTACTTATCTAGGGACAAGCGTGTCTCCAGACATTCTGAAACACACTGCTTCTAACAGTTAAACTGTACAAATATAGTGCTGTTTTAAAACTGAGTGTTAGTGTACTATCCCATTTTACCTGACCAATTTAATCAAATTGATGAAAATGGAGTATATTAGATAATTAAGCCTTTACTGTGTAGTTCCTTAATTCAGAAGGCTAAAAATCCATCCCCTCATTGTACAGTGCATCCTATAGCACAACATATCAAGAGTCCCTCATGACACAGAAAGACTCAATAAATTTGGGTTCACTTTGTTCCTGGGTCAGTTGTGGAACGGACTTGTGCTGTTCTTCTAGAGTTTGTACATCTTTGCACATTTTATTCAGTGATGTTCAGAAATCAGAGCATTACACAAACCACTGCTTATTTAAACTGGAATAAAACAGAAATGCTGAACCAGTGAACTTTGTTAACCCAATTCAAGCAGCCAGTCGAACAGGCTGGGTGTCATCTCTCTGCCCTCCTCGCTGAGCTTGCAGTACTGCACCACGGCTTGGAAGATATCCCCCACTTTCCAGGACTTCCGCTGAACTAACTGCACAACATCTAGAAACTGAATAAAAATAACCACAATGAAATACACTTAGGATTTGGTGAACATTTTCTAAGGTTTTGTGAAATGCATGCACACAAACCCTTGTTAGCCCACCCTTTTTAAATGCACAGCTGTATGAGGGAGTGGACACCATTCAGTGCACAGCACCATCAGCGTTCCTTCTATTTATAAAAACTTCATTTCTCAAGTTCCATAGCTCCCCAAAGACTGATAGGCTCTCATGACATTTTCTAAATTAACTGCTTCTGTCAATTATTTCTGATTTATTGCAATGAAAGTAACAACAGAGGAAGTGAGTTCGCTAAAGGATCACTATTTTCCTTGTTACCAACAACTTGTCAAAATAATGGAAGTGTGACTGTCCATCTTTAAAAAAGTATTTTTTCATGACTGTTAGCTATATTTTAATTTACACTTAATTTTCTGTATTTCCATATATACATCCCATAGTATTTTAAATATTCACATAATACTGGTGAGAAAGAATTTTGTGTAAAATTTTGTCACATGAAGACATTTGTAACAGCTGTTGTTGAATCATAGAGAATATCTGTATTTGATTTTTTTTTTTTAATTTCCAGAGAAACCAGAGGTTAAATATATGTTCTTAGGCAGCTGTAAAAAAATCGCAAGTTTTGTCCACTTTGTACTTAAAAATGGGCTTTACAGGGTCATCCATCTGGTCCTTCTTTTTTCTGAAGCACATAAATGAAAATCAAAGCTTTTCACTTCTCTGAATTTCACAATAATTAGTTTGCTCCTTCTGTGTTTCCAGTTTTGAACAACACAAGAAAAGATTGTGTCTCTAGTTAGTGTAGCTGTTTGCTATTTACATACTGAAGCCTAAACTTTTAATATGTATTTTAATGATATTTAATACACACGTGATTTCCAAGAACACTGTTGTAGGCAGGATGTGCTTCATTATTCCCTAGAGTATTTTTGCAATTGAATTAACTGTTTGCCAAAGCACATGGGTAAAGCTGACAGCTGTTTCTTTAATTAGATGCAATTTGGACTGTTGCTGTTGAATGCATTTTAAATTATGTTTATGATTCCCAAATGCATGTACTCAAGAAAATCAAACAATATCTCTGCTACTCAAAATGATCTTCCCATAAGAGACCAAAATACTGATTTGTAATACTTTTTTATTAATTGACTTAAATACTAACATGTTTTTAAGCCTTAAAGCTTAAGCTGCTCTTGCTGATCTTGGAAATGGGTCTGTTCTGATCTTTCCTGAAATGCTGGGGTTGGTATTTGGTGGTGTCTACAAAGGAGCACCAACTGATCATTCAGGAATAAAAAGAGTCTGCAGTTCTTGTGGCTGTTTTGGAGTTCAGTGTTGCTCTTGGCTCTGGCTTGGACTAACACCTCAGAAGGTTTCTCAGTGATCTGTGTCTGTCCACTTCTCTTTGCAAATAGACTTCTGCTTTCAAAAGCTGTATCCCCAGCTTGAGCAATTTATGAACAGCCAGGCACAAGTTCAGACCGACCTGAGGCCACCCTGATCAGTGTTATAGGCAAGGCAGAACACGCATAAGGACTGAAAATCTTAAGTCCAAACAATGTCTCACATTATAGTGACCACGTAGCAGAACTTCGTACAGGTGATGTCCACACACCAGTGTTTTCATCATTAAGATGAAAAAGTGAACAGATTAATCAAAGCATGCCATAGAGACTTTGGAGAAGGTCTTATGGTGACATTTGCTTGTGCCATAGACAATCAACTATATATTTCACATGCTTAAGTTCTGACACACCTGTCCTCTCATTCCTTTCTCTAATAAACAGTAGTATTGCCATCTTGCTGTAATGAAGATGTTTTTGCATCTGCTTTTAAGCTCAATAGTTTCAATAAATCATAACTGCCACAGTAATGCACACATTAACAGTATGCCCAATTCTGTAGACACTACCTTTTCAATTCTGTTTTCCTGAGATTTCTTAAAATAGATGGTTGGAATTCCAAGTTCAGAAGCAGCTATCCACTGCAGGGTGGCTCGCAGCTCCACATCAGGGCACTCTGGTTCCAGATCGAAGTTTATCACCAGGAGGTCCTTTTGACAGTTGGCTGTTCCCACTGAAAGCTCAGAAGTACTTTCTGGAAGAATAATCCCACCAGTTACTGTGCAATTACTTGTGTTATCTTCAAACTGTATATTTTAATTGATATGGTTCAACTTACCCTCTGTGTTTTCTGTCTGTTCTTTAAGGAAACCCTTTTCTTCTACTAATTCACTTAGAAACAAACAACAACAAAGTTTATTAGTCATACTTAGGAACAGTCTACAAAATTGCTTCATGATGAATAAACTCCTCCCTCAATGCAAGACCTAGAAAACTGCAAGAAAAAGGTTACATAGGATGAAACAATAAAATGCTGAATATATTTCATTATTTAATCTGTAAATCAGGAAAAAATGAATTGCAGAATTTTTCTGTAGTAGGATGAAGCGCTTGTGTTAGTTATGTCATGTATTACGTTTCACCAGGATCTGTGTATCTTTACAGTTCATGTAATGACAAGCAAATGACATTATGGTAAGACACAGCAAGTCTCATAACCTGGGTGGAAATGCTGAATTTCCAATGTCTGCACTTTGCAGTGACAATTTGCTGACGTCACTGACTTCAGGAAGTTGCCATGTTCAGTATGTGATGTGCAGTCCATACGTTTGCGCAGTGGGTGTGCCCTGGCTGCATAATGACATTCACCAGCTGGCAGGTTGTACCAGGATCTTTAGGCAGGATGTACTTGCACATCTCTTGATAACTGAATTGCATGTTCAGTAGAAATGTTCCCAGAAACAACAGGTAAGGTGTACTGTGGGCCAAATTATTATTGTTATTATTGGAAAGAATGCTATTGGGTTTTTAAAAATTGCTTCTAATTAATCCTTATTTGCTTGACCTTACTTGGTATTACAGTAGAGTTTTGATAATATTTGAAGTTATTCAGAGAAGAAGGTTCATATGACAGAAAACTGAAACTACAGAGAACTGTCTTGTAGAGAGGGTGGTTGATGGATCTGTGTTCCTGAGAGATCCACCTGAGTGGATTTTCCTGTAATCTTTCACTGTCTGGTGCCCTCACTCTGCACAGACACCTGCATGTGCTTTTTCCTGAAACCATGGGCAGGCACAGCAGCAGGTGCAAAGCAGGGCTTGGCACGGTTTTGGCAGTGTGAACGATTTGCAGTTAAAATTGGACTAAACATCAAGTCTCACTTCAGTGACTACTTACTTAATCATAGGAGAAGATGACACGTTCTCCTGATAAATTTCCAGGTCCATAATGCCAAGACTGCTAGTTGTACTGCTGTTGCCATTGCTGACAAGGCAAAAGTTTAAGTATTAGTGCCAAGCTGTGCTGAACATGTCTCCATACATCTTTTCAAAATTTATTTCTGTACAAAGCAAATTGGGGAGGAACCCTGTTCCATAAAATCAATTGTGCTCAGCAAGTGGTTCCCTGAATGAAGCACACTAGTCTGCTCAAATTAACGAGTCTTTTATTAAAGTAGTTCTAGATGGAGCATGTATCAAATGCATCAATGCATCAAGTGATGCTGTAAATTGGAGGAAAAAAAAGTGGACTCTCTTCTTGTGAATGGCTCATGCAATGAACACTTGGCCTCAAACAAAAACCGAGTCTGTGTGAGTCCTTGAAAAGAAAGATTAGCAGGTCCAGAGATGTCCTGGAAGAAACCTGCTACCAAGAGATCCAGCTACCTCTGAACACAGGGAGTTCTAGCAAGGCACTGGCTGCCCATCATATAATTACCTGTAGGGTGAGTCCACGCTGGTAACCAGCAGCAGTTTCAGTCTATTACATCATACCCCAAATACTATTTTGGATTGGATGGAACCCACAGGTACAGAGATGGCCCCTCATGTTTCTGACTACTCTGAAAGACTGAGATTTTAATTAAAGCCAATGCTCACTGGGACCACAAATACACAGAAGTATTCTGTTTGGCTTCTTCACAAGGATGAAGTAGCACATTTGAGAATATTTGGAAAAAATAGAACCACTTCACTTTATAACATCATTATAAATGTGACAGTGAATGTTTATGCAGATACTGAAATAATCTTATGGACAGGTTGTGAATTTGCTGGCTGCAAGTCAATTACCATGAACAAATTCTGTGTGGCAAGTCATGTTGAACCACTTAATTTTTACTGGAAAATGAACTAATAGTATTTTCCCCTGCATTAGAAGGATTGATTAGACAGTTCCTTTCCCCATTAGGGTGTTCTGAGACATTGTCAGCATGCCATGCATTCAGACTTGCTGTAGCAATTTCTGTTCCAGTGCAGAGCTAAAGGCACAATACTTCAGCTCTCTCAGACCAAGGACTTTGTTAAAGGTTGATATTGTAATAACAGGATGAATGTTCAGCTGCTCTGACAGCCATGTTTTGTTCAGTAATTTCAGCCAGCCAACAGTGCTCTCTGACACAGACTCCTTCTTTTCCCTGCTTCATTACCATAATGTCTTCCCTCCTTGTCATCTTAATACTCAAGAGAAAGACGTAATTACTTGATAATATTTTAAAACATAGTCTAAGAGCATGTGAAGGAAAAACCTTACTCAATTTGATGCTGTGAAAGGGTTGAAAGTCAAACTACCATTGCTCTATATGAACTCCAAGGACTTAAATAACATTTTCAAACATTTGTCCTGACTTGGAACAAAATCAGCACATAGCAGTAGGAGCTCTTGAATTTATGTCTACCCAGGGAAAAATTGGTCATCCTCTGTTAACTTGCACCCCTGTGCCAGTCTAAGCAGATCAGGGCTCAATCTTTGTTCTCAGTGCATGGATTTCTGGTGGGAATGGCAGCCTCATCAATCTTGGCTAAGGAGGTGCCAAAATAAATATTATGCAAACAGTAGCAAATAAATCAAAAGAAAGACTGTAGCAATTAACTTGTCCAATGGCCTTTTTGCTGTAGGACTGAGACACTTCAGTGGTGCCAGGAGGTTTTTTCTTTGTCTGAATTGAGCTACTCACCAGTAGTAAAAAGACCTGGCTGAGAATCAGAATGCGGGCAGTTTTTTTCCCCTTATTAAAAAATAAAGAGATAAAGTCTGCCATTAGACATTCTTTACAGTATTCTGAGAAATCTTGAGCTGTTGCCTCTCACTGCTGATGCAGGGTAGGCAAATCATTGGCCAGGTGGACAGACCCCATTGTACAGTGAGAAGAGACAACGTGGGTACCTCAGGGAGCGCTCACTGAGCTGCAAGTAGCTGCTTGTGTCATCAGGATTGTCCTCATCGTTGGCAAGCTGGGACCAGCTGCCAGTGCTTTCTTCACTGCTGCTGAGATGGGTTGGAAATTCTTCAGCTGTTTTTGTCTCTCCTATGATTTCAGCATCCGATCTGCTCTGAGGACTGTTGCTGGCAGGGTGATAGGGAAGGCACATTGATATTGTAATATAGGCAAACAAACTGGTGCCACCAATCTTCAGGCAATGCTGCTCATTAAAGTCAACCAAGCTGCAGAATTAAGAGATCCAAAAGACTGGACAAGCTTATAATTTATATATAGAGTCCAGTAGAACATATGGTCTGAGATGCTCTTAAAAAAGGATTTTCTTATGACTGCAATAAATAAACACAAACTTTAGATTTAAGTACGCAAAAAGATTTAACATGTATTAAAAACCTGATCACTGTAAAGGTTTATTGCTTAATGCACTTCAGTCAATCAGTGGTTGAAATATGTCATATATGTTAGTGCAGAGTGACAGCATTTCTTGGAAATAGGTATAGCTGCTAAATCCCTGTCCTGCTAAAGGTGAGTAAGTTTCTTGACAGGGTTTTCAACTCTGATAAACTTAAAGAAATGAAAGGAGGAAAGTATTGTGGGTTCTGAATCACTAATGAGTCTGAGCCTGCCATGTCCTTAGAATCTTCACTGCTTAGGCTGGGGAAGGACAAAATATTGCGACAGGTAGTCAGAAACCAGACTGAAGATGGAGCCCAGACTGAGTTTAGAAAATACAGGGTTAAGGAAAAAATGCTTTCTAATTCTGCACGCTTGACATATGTCACACGTGTGTATTTCAAATATATGTACACATGCTCCCACAAACACACATAGAAACAAAAAAAAGAAACTATTTTTGCTAAGTTTTTAGAGCTAAACTTGGCTTTTGATTCAAAGAAAATTAAATAATAATCAATCCCTCCAATAATTATATCACTGTAGTGCCAGAATAACAAGTAAAGCACAACTGTATTTTCATTATATTCACCAGATAGTCTGCATTTGCAATTTAGGGATTAAAGCAATGTTATGTTCTGTACTGAACCCTCTGCAGAACCTCTCTACAGAAGTTCTTGCCTTCAGACCTTTTTCTGTAGTTGAGGCATCTGCCTTCAGCTAGAGCATGAGATCACACCAGAAATTCTATTGCTCCTGAGTAATTACCTTGATTAGGCATATACTGAGACAATGTCATTGTGGATATCTCTTTCTGCCAAGCTCTCACTCTCAGAAGTTGTTGCGTTAATGCTGGATGACAGAGATGTAGCCTGTGCAGGGAGAACGGGACTTGCTTGCCTGGAGCTCTGCTCCCCCTGGCAGTCAGCTTTGCCAAACCCCTGTGCCTCCCACCCCCGAGCCCTCGGGCACAGAACTCTGCCCCTGCACTCTCCGACACGTGGGCACTGAGCAGCCAGGCGGCAGGGCAGGGGTGCTATTCAGGTTCTTAGTACAGGACAGGTAGCTCCTGAAACCTGGTCCAAAACACAAGAGATTTGTGTGGGCGCTGTTTCTTGGCATTTTGGGTTTTGTTTGATTCATTATGCAATTACATCTCACACCAGTGATGCTTTGAACTGACAGTTCCCCACTTGTGAAAAGTCACTTGGAACAGTTTCTGTGTAACTGTGACAGGACTGGCTCTGTTGCACTGCCTACGTACAAGAAACAGCTTTTTTCATCGTTGAAGGCCTGCATGGCTCTTTTTTTTCCCCCTCTAATTGACTCTATGCCTGCTTGATATTTTGCCTGGAGTCCTGTGTGCCTGTATCTGAACTAGCAAGTAATTTCAGGCAGTAGGAGTGGATCAAAGCAATTTCTACTGATGCTTTTATGGCTACATTATATATATTTTTAGGTTTTCACTTCAGCCTAGACTTAGTCCAGACAGCCATGCCACAAACGGTTCAGATCTGTGCAAAGAACCACTGGAGGCTTTGTCTTCCCAGCAGGGATACGAGCACATCTGGAGTGCACTTGGGCAGCTGCTATTCTTGCTTTGGAAGAACTCTGCATTTCATGCTGCAAATGAGGCTGATGCACAGAAACAGAGGCAAGTTGAACCGAATTGCACGGCATTGCTGAGCCAAGAGGCTCATGCACATGTAGCCTCTAGTTACTAATTCTGCCCTACCAATCCTATTGCTTTAAACATGTCATAGCCATGTTGGGAGCTCTGCTTCAAAGGCAGAGGAAAAGTTATGCAAGGGCTTGTAAATCGCAAAAATAACTTCATTTTCAAACAGTTAAGGTTCCAAATAGGTGGATTTCTAAATTTATCTTACTAAAAGCAGGTTGCATTTTAAGGAAGAGGAAGGTTAGTGGGGGGGAGTCAGTATGAAAGACTAGTGACACCATGGTAATTATCCACCTAATTGCTGCCATACACAGGAAAGTACTTACAATCTATGTACTTTCTCACTTCAAGAGAGAAGGCACTTGTGCTTTCTCACTTCAAGCAGAGCTTTGTCAAATGCCAAAACAGAGCGCTGCCTAGAATAAAATGAGCTACAAAATGGTTTCTAACACTAGCACCTGCACTCTTTCTGCCACTCTGAGATAATGGGGTGCTGCAGTGCTTCAAGAGACTGGCAGTTTAGATACCATTAAAGTAATAGATACAATGAAGTATAGTGATAAAGAGGCAGTGCCTTGAGAACGAGCATTCCCTTAACCTCAGAGCACCCACAGCAATCCTCTGCATTTGCACTGCACTCTCACACTGGGCTCACACTTTACCTTAACCAAAGCAAGCTGCAGATTTCTTAACAAAAGGAGGGCAGCTGTAAGGAGAGGGTGATAAGCTGTGATGTAAACTCCATGAAACAGCATTAAAACAAAATGCTCTTCTTTTCCCTATCTAAATTCTACCAGAGAAGTATTGAACTAAAAGAGGTGAGGCCTACTTTTATTCTTTTATTTCCTTCACTAAAGAATTTTTATCACTTGTAGCTCCAGACTGTAAACACAAAGTTGAACTTCAAGCTCTCAGAAGTCTGGTCTTGTTTCCAGGTACACAAAACGTTACTTGCAACAAGCATAGCAGAGAACTACAGGTCAAATCCTGCTATCTTCTGTTATACACTAGCACTGATTTTTAATTATCTATTTTTTAGTTCAGATATCAGCCTGTGCTAACTAAAAGTTTAAGTTTTTGTCCATCTTTCCTGTCTTGATTATGCGAGACTTAAATGTCTGTAGAGAGAGAACTTGTCTGTGCAGTATTAGATTTAAATCTTAAAACTGTAATGTCATATTCAATGTAAGTTTTCTCCAGAAAAGTAGCACTGTGACACACGATTGGGTGATTTTATGCCAACAGAAACCTGTAGTCAAAAATTAGCCTGCTTATTTCTTTAAAAGTACCTCTCTTCTTCCTTTATCAAAATAACTCTCACTGGGAAAATAAACCAAAGACCAAAGCAACGTGCTGGCTGATTTGCTGTTTTGTCACTCACCTATTTACTGGGGAACTGGAGACCATGTGTTTCCCATCCACAGCTTCTGGAGGCTTTTCTTTGCTTTGATGCCCCTTTCCAGATGGGCCACATGAAGTTAAGGACTCCAAGTCTTTATCTGGCTCATCTCGTTGATCAGTTTCTATCTGAATTAAAGGCACTTCCCTGTGCTGTCCTGCAGGAAAGCTTCCAGGGCTCTTGACATGCTCTTTTTCATCATCCACATCTACTTCTTCCATTTTGGGTTTTGACTGTATCTGAGTTGTGCTTTGGGGATGTTTGCTTTCCAGCGTGTGTTCTCGGCTTGTATAATCAAAGGAATCCTGCTGGACCACAATTAAACTTTTACCACTTTCAACAATATTTGCAGCCAGTCTTTTTGCATATTGTTCCACATGTGGTGGAGAATCACTGTAAAACTGGTCTGCCTCTGCAGCCTCTGCCTCATCTGCTATGATTTTGTTCTTGCGCATCAGCGATTCAATAGAACTGGCCCACGTCTCGTGGATCAGCATATCTGTGATCTGGTCAGTCTTGCCTCTCTGGTACAAGCACGAGTCAGACTTGCAGAGCCCCGCAGAAGCCACAGTACTGACAGGCTGGACGCTTAAGGAATCTTGGCGATGGTGGGCAAACCCATCTAAGGAATTTGCCTTAATTGGAACGTTCACTGTAAGCCTAGAGCCTGATGATCTGCTGTCAGGCATCGACGACTGCCGAAAGCAGAAAGGTGACCGTAGAGAGGGTGCCAGCAAACTGCCACACCAGTCCTTTGAATTCTGAGAGGAAGGTGGATTATCTTTATTTTCCTTTTCGATTTCTCTTAGCATATACCTGTAAAATTCTTCTGTTATACTTTCTGTGCTGGACTGTTTGGATGGGCAACTTGGTCTTACATTAAGATGGCCATTTTTCTTGGCTACCTGTTGCAAGGCAGAAGTTAAGATGTTGTTTGCATTTTTTCCTGCATAGTAATCCAGTAATAAATCAAAACCTCTTCCTTCGTTTTCCATCTGGTTCACCATAAATCTTGAAAATTCATCTGTAATGCTTTCACAACTAGACTGCTTTGAGACAGAACTTGTCTGGCTGAGAGAGTGACCAAAGCTGTTCATTAGGCCTAGGGTATTGAAAGAGGCTTTGGAATCTGAGTCCTCCTCCGGTATGCTCTCACAGCTTGAGGCCTTGGCTCGGCTCCATCTTTCACAGTGCAGTCTGTTCCTGGGGTGGTTTGGACCTTGCCAGATGCTATCAACCATGGAGAGTTCGGTGAGGTTCATGATCTTGGCAGCCACTTCATTTGCAAAGAGGTTGACAGAATCCGGTGTGTCCTCAAGGTTTATAGAGTCATCTACTACCCGATTCATCAATCTTTCCTTTAGCTCAGGATGCTCATCTGTTTTTCTTTTGATCTCACTAAGTCGAGGTGCCCTGTGCTTCCGAACCACAGAACCACTGGTATGGCTTTCCTTCTTCCTTTTCATGGTTCTGCATGATAAACTCTGGGTCACTAGATATTCATTGCCTTTCTTCCATGCACAGAACCAGGGCTGCTTGCCATTTGAATTTTCCAGACAAATGGCAGCTATTTCTGTTGCCATAGAAACAACTGTTTCTGCCAATTCTTCTGCAAAATCTGTTATACAATATTTGTCCCTTGAATTTTTCACCTGTAGCACAGGCTGAGAAGGAAGCAAAACATGGTTTCCTAATAAAGACAAGCTAAGTTGAACATCATTATTTAGCACAGAATCACACTTAATCTTGGCTTGGTTTTCTGTATTTATGGTGGCACTGGAAGACAGCTGTTCTTGAACACCGTGCCTGCATTCACTGTTTGCAAAGGTATTTTCTCTGTCTGAAAATGATCTGTAGTCTTTCATCTGATGATGATTGTTACTCTGATTTGGGGATTTGTAACAGTCTCGTGCAGTTCTTTTCAAGTATCTCTTCTTGGGAGATATTTTTCCACCAAGCGTGTTATGCCCTGCATCTCCACTTGGTTCTGAATTCAATGTGGAATCTCTGTTGCTATTTACATCTTTGATATTACTTTTCCAAGTGCTTGTGACCTTTTCAAGATCTTTGCTAGTACTGATGCTGTACGATGTACCAAATGTCTTAGCTGCAGAGTGATCAAGGGGGCTGTGTGAAGTTTCACCTGCTCTTGCCAGTGTTGGCCATCCTTCTGCTCTTGTTACTTTCTCTGCTTTTGTGCCCTCAGGAAAGAGAGGAGAACACTCTTCAACTTGCCTGATGTCGTTCATTTTCTTGCAAGTGAAATATATTATATTAAAAAGCAACTCGTTTGCAGTCTCTGTGAAAATGTCTTGTGTACTTGAGCCGTTCTCTGAATGGGGTTGTAGCTGTCTCTTCTTCCTAACCTCTTCCATAGAATGTCGTAGAATAATACTGGATAAGTTTTGTGCAAGTTCATCTCTGATTACTCCATCAGCATGTGGAATACGTGGTCTTGCTGCTGTTTCAATAATTTTCCCATTTATAGATTCCATAAAATGCCCTACATTTTTGTATGTGTTGGGTTTGGTCAGAATTACGGATGCCTCTTTGAGAAGTGCCTCTGCAATGCTCTCATTCAGCTTCTCCATGCTGCTTCCTACAGCTATGCTACAATGCAGAGTAATGGCTGCAGAGGCCTGAGCAGCAGACAGAAGTCCACTGGAAGTTGCAGGGTACTTCTCCTCCTTAGTTTCCCCCAGGCCACAGATGGCTACAGCACTTGCTACTTGAGTCATGCCACAGAGCGCAGATGGGAACGAGTATTCTGTGCCAGCACAGTCGTCAAGGAGCTGTGAGGATGCTGTGTGCACCTCTTCATTAGCAGTCACTCCACTTCTGGAGTCTGTCACTTCTTGCTCCTGGCAGAATTTCTCTGCCGCCTGGGGACTGGAAATGGTTCCAATGACAGTGGCTGCACAAGCCAGAGCCACTTCCAGTGCACTTTGGTCATGTCCCTTTGAATGTTCTTCCTTAAAGTAATCTGAAACTTCAGCAGAGCTTTCTGCCTCAGCCCAGTGGCTCAGGCTGGGGAAGGCAGACCCTGGCCAGTCAGGTACATTCTCAGAACTGTCTGGACTTTGCACGATGACAATCTTTGGAAGTTCATTCCATGATCGGGAAGCAGAAAAATCTTCTGACTTACAGGAGCTTCCTACAGAGATGCTGACTGCAGCCTCCTCACTGAAACTGGGTCGAGACTGTGACAGTCTAATGAATGCATCCTGCAGAACAGATTCTGCTAAATTTGTGGCATACTGACCTGTGGTCGCCTGCTCATTTTGTGAGGGAGGATCAGTTTTCCTGATATCTGCACCATCTCCCCCATCTGTCTTGCTGCTCTGTTTTGTTTTTGGGTCACCCAGAGGCTCCAGCTCCTCTTTAGCCATTTTGGTTACAGATACATCTTCTAACTTGAGCGCTGAGTTTTCAACCTCACTAGTCAAATTAGTAGTACTAAATGATGAAGTACCTTTTTCAGCTAATTCCTTCTGCCACAGTATTTCCTGGTCTGACTTATCTTCAGGTTGTGAGATGCCATCTTCTGCCACAAGATTCACAGTTTCAGAGACCTGAGTAGCTGCATTATCTTTATTAATACAGTTCCCTTCAAGAATGAATGGCAACCTGGCTTTTCTATAGTGAATGTTTTCAAATCCTTTTCCTTTATTTTTTTTGACATCTGAAGATGCTTCTGAAACATTTAATTTTTCATGACCTATTAAGAAAAATAAAAAATTAGTTTTTGCAGAGTAACTTCTGACTTTTAAAAGAGCTGCACAACTGCGTACTACATTACTGCTCTGTAAAACTACTGCACAGCCAGGTATCTTGTCTTTGAACAAAAATTTAAAAATAGGAATGGCTGTCCATTTTCTAAATCACATATGTATGAGTGCAACTTCTGTGAACATTGCTATAACTGTTGTGCGGTATGAACAACAGCAGAATTAGCTCCGTCCCCCTGCTTTTACCAGCTTTATATTCATCAGCCTCGTTGTCATCCTCGAGGTGCTCGGAGGCCGTGAGGAAATCTTCTTCTATTGAGGACACGGAGCAGTTCGTGTCATCCTCGGGCTTTAGGACACGGGTTTCTATCTGCAGCTGCCTCTCCTGAACGAGCTCAAGTCCAATCAGAAACTTGTTTATTTCAAAAATGATGCAGCTTGTGCTGTTTCTCCTGTCCCCCCTTGCACATTGAACCAAGCAGACATCTGCCAGCCACGGACACTAGACGGGAAAAGAATCTCAGTTATTTAATTAAAAAATAACATTTATTTTAAGCTTCCTTCTCTATAAATATCTCAGGAATGGTCTGTTGCAAAGATGCGATATGATTTGTCATTTCAATGTTAGTGTGCAGTTACATGTATGCCAAAATAAGACTCCTTGGAATGACAGCTTTTGTTATACAAGTGTTTTAGTAGAGAACCCAGCTGTATCACAGGGGATACCTGGAAATTTTGTTGAAATTGCCAAGTTGTTTGTTTTCAATCAACTTCTTGTTTTAATGACAGACTTATTTGATGTTAGTCATCTGACATGCTGTTATTAATGGCCTCACACTACCCAGTATTACCTCTCTGGCAGGGATTGTTTGTGGGCATGAATTCCTTTCCAGGATAATTTCAGTTGCAACACTTGTTTGAAGGCAGCCCTGTAAATACCAGCTGATAAGATTGTGAAGAGCAGGTCACCCTTACATGCTCCAGCAGACCATTTTTAAATAACGTTTTATTTTGTTTCTTTGCTGCTCTTACTCTTGTTCCCTTTTTGTCCAAAGCCCCATTATCTCAGGCCGATAGCACCTCCCACTGGAAATGGGGCCAGTGCACAATGTCCTCAGCCTTTATATACAACTGTCTTACCTAGAGAAGCTGTACAGTTAAGTTGAAAGTTGGACAGAAACTGAGAGGAAGGAACTCTTGTTATCCTCATCTTACTGATATTAAAACTGTTGGAGATTTATACAGTGACAGAGCTAAGTTGATGTCTCTGCATGGACCGTGCTTGTTGTATGGATGTACCCTGAACCAAACCCAAGATTCTGCAGCTTGTGATCTTGTGCTTTGAACTCCAGGCTCCCAGGAAAGAGTCAGGTTGGGTGGGACCAACTTTGGATTAGACTGAGGTGAAAGTTTTAGGCTCTGCAAAAGATGCCCTGGACACCCTGGGCATTTGCACAGTATCTAACATAAGCTGGCCCCATCCTGGACCTTTTGTCTTTGACTGTGAATGCAAAGCAAGTATCTACTAATAAAGAGAGTGGGATGAGTGTTATGATGGATTGACATGTTTATTAGCCTGTTCTTCCTTTCCACCTAAACAATGTGTCTGAACAGAAAACTAGGTAAATTAGTGTGTTTAAACAGAAAAGATAGATTAGATAGCTGCTATGAAATTGAACCAGACTTGGCCCTACCCTCCCTGAAGGATCAAGTGCTAATGTGGCTTAAAGCATTACCAGCTGCAACCCAGACGTCTGCAGGATCCAGAGGGAATAGCAGGATCCCTTAGCTATCTTTGTGTACATGGAGTGTGTCCCCTCACCGTGCACCACACACTTAAATCTGTCTGACAAAAGTCTGTTTGTATGTTTGCAAACTTCCACTCATCTCAAATTGATCTCAGGTCTTTGCTTTTAGGTTCCTTTTTCCCATTTTCCAAATTCCATCCTTCACAGGCACAATGTGATCTTAAAGATTAGTTTGACTCCTACCTGGGGAACTTCATAATCGGCCTGAAGGTTTCCTGATGTTAATCCACTCAGCAGGACTATTTCATTTTCCTTTGGCGGCTGTACGTTCATCGAACTGATGAGTTTGGGGAGATTGGGCGAGACACTGATCAACTTCTGTAGTATGAGAGAGAGAGATGTTGCTCTCAGGTAATGAAGTCTGAGTTGCACAGTTATAAATATTAAAATAAAATATCACTTATAGGCATCCCTTTAGAAAACTCACTTGAAAGGATTACTTCAAGTAGATTATGAATAGAACTGGCAGCATTAAAATGCACATTCTTTCTTTTGAAACACCAGACAAGGATGACAGTGTAAACTTTTGCTCAATGCAGGACAATCTGCCATTCTTCACACTGTCATGTGCTAAACAGCTTAATTGGACAGGTCCATCTAGATGCTTCCTATGATATGTGAGTTCCTTAGAGACAGTGAAAACAGTGTCTCTCTTATGGTCTGAAACAGAAAAGCTTCAGCAGGTATGGTGAGGAGAACAGGGCACATCTTCCTGTTGTCCTCTAGGCATATGACCAGCAAGAAACCAGTGGAAGTTACCTGGAAATTGCCAACCAAATTGATGCAATGCTACATATGGAACAACAGAAATGTCAAAGATATGTGAAATATGCCTTTCTTTGCTGTTACACTGCATACCTTTGTGACCTTCCATTTGTAATGACACAGTCACTCCCTACATGCTATGTATTTGTTAGAGGTGAAAGCAGTAAGTCACAGCATCAGTGATGCTACACAGGAGATCTGTACTGCCCCCAGTGCGTGCAAGGGACATTTGTGCTCCTTCATGTACAAAGGCGAGGCCAAAAAGACAACACCTAGTCTGAGAGTACAGTTGTCTCTGCCAAGGATCTTGGTGTGCTTGCTCTGTGAACAGAGAACCAAGGCTGACCCCTTACAGCAGGAGCAGCGTAAATACCACCTCCATTTTCTGCACTAGCACGGTCCATGTGTTAGTGCAGAACATGTGACAAAGCCCTTCAGGGAGTGCAGATCTTGGGTACCCAGCCATCTGCTTCAGTTACTATCCAAGGCAACAATACTTCACTGTTTTTTATTTTCATCCTCAAAATACTAAGCTTGCAGTATTCTTATTTTTCCCTGGATTGAATTAGATGTAATAAAACTTTCTGGCTTAAAAAGCTAAATCAGTATTGGGGAACAGTTCACTTTTCAGTGGACTGATCTTCAGATGAGACTAAGTATTTTTACGTGACATAACTGAATTCAGTGCTTCAATTCAGTCTGATGATTCGCTGCAGTATAAAAATGTTCTCATCTTTTTTTTTTTTTTATTATAACCTTTCTGTTATCACAAACACTTCCTGAAGTATCTCTATTTTTCTACTGCCCAAATTGCCACATTTTATCAGATTTCTTAGGTAGGAAGTTACGGCATTTGACATATCATTTACTTCACTTCTCTACCTTTTGTTCAGAAAAAAAAAAGAAGTCTGGAAACATCACTGTTTTACACAAAACCCTCAGTTTAACCCAGTCCAAGGTTCAATCTAACACAAAATCCTAGCAGTACCTATTAGTAAATCAAGTACCTACTAGTAAATAGTTATATATTTCATATGAACAACAGCTGTGCTACCGTCTTCAAAATTCTTCTAAGAAATGCTTTCACCACACCAGTGTATTGTATAAAGTTCCCACTCAATGCTAATTTACAAAACCTGCTTATTATACACAAAAATGGGGATGAGGGTGTTTCCTCTTGGAAAAGAATGCATAGCACCTGTGCTAGCAGGGAATTTTTATTACCTAAACTGAGAACAGATATCTAGTTCTAAGACTGAGAGAAACTTTTGGTGTTTCCTCTTATATTTTTTTTCCTCAACAAACACTCTAAACAACAATAAAACCACTGCTTATTAGAAGACAACCAGTGCTTCTGTGGCTTCAGTAAAGTAGAACCTCTCAAGATGTTCTGCACAGTTAACCTGCTGATTCAATAGAAAAATAATATTGCTGCAAGATGGCACATTTATTTTTGACAACTGAATTTTCACAGATGCAGAATGCAGAAAACAGCAGAAAAAAACTGTTCCTGCTAATGAATGACTTGCAGGAGGCATCAAGGTCCCAGCACTGGTTGTTCTATGAGCTAAAAGTGTTTTCAGCAAAGGAACTGTAATGGTTTAACCAAGGAAACTCCCTTGGTACTGTCAGGAGATCCTACCTGTGTTTACTCACTACATATTGCTTCTGTATTGGTGTGTCAAACATGGGCACCAAGCCAGGATGATGAAAAGGAACTGATAAAGGAAGATGTAAGCACAAAACTGACATCAGGCCATATCTTTAGATGTCACTTCTGCTTTTTTTTTGGAATGGTAATGTGTTTTGAATATCATATCATGATGCAGTTTGTCTCAGCATTTGTATAATAACCAAGGGGGTTTTTTTACTTCTTATAAATCCCTTTTTTCCTACTCTCATAACTTTCAGTTAAACAGATAAAACACACCTCTAGTTCTGTTTTATCTAGACCCCCTCTTCAAGACCATATATACCTATGTGGAGTTTGACTAAGACTCAGCTGAACAAGACCTATATGAGTGGAAGATTTTCAAAGGCTTTTTGGCAGTAGGACAGAGAAAGGAATCAGAAACTGGTGGCGGAGCAGGACACCAGAAACTGTTTATGTAGTATTATGCCAAATTAAAAAAAAAAATGTATGACATGTCCGTGTTCACTTCTCTGATAAAAGCAAGAAATCTACTTATATAACTGTTGTGAATTCAGACTGCAACAACCATTACATATTTATAGGATGGGAATAAGGAATCCTATGTAACATGGTCCAGTGTTGAGACAATTTCAGATTCCTTATGAATTGTTCTCCGTAAGGGTTAAAAATCTAGGATTGGCTTTGATTTGTTCATAGAATTTTCATCTGTATTTTTACTGGAGAGTCCTAGTGTGCCTGACTAGATCCACTGTGCATGTTTTTAAGACCTAAGCACTTACCTGTTTCACTTGCTCATCGTTGCAATCATCTGTGTTGGCATCTAAATTCACAAAACAAACCTGTAATGAGAAAGAAAAAGAAACAGCACCTTATAAAGCTGTATTAGAGTGGTAGCAACCCTTTTAAAGTCAGTATGTTTTCATTTTCTAGCCTTGTAGTTGAATCTGTGAAGCCTTTTTCTAGTACAAGCAATGTACAAAGGTTAGCAAAAAAGAACAGTGGAGTAGATGCTAAGAAAGGAGGAAAAACAGTAAGAGCCATGACTTTATCTGTACTGACAACTGACTTGCCTGATGAATGAGAAAATGTTGCAAATAATCTGTAATACAGAGGATATTAGTAAAGGCAGAGGAAATGTTAAAAATACATTTCATTTTGTATCAGATAAATTCTTCATGTCTTGCTTTTCCAATGACTTCTTTCCAGGCACTTGTTGCTAAACGTTTCATAAGTGCAGTTTTGAGTTGCTTTTAGAGTTTTTCTGCACACCATGTAAATACTGGAGTATTTTTCTAAGTCTATACAGAAGTTTAAAACTTTATGAAAGTGATTTTTTAACATTGGTTTGTGAGCCAATATTCAACCAGAAGTTTTCAGCACTGCTAACTGGGCACCAGCACAAGATGTAGAACAGCTTAACTGCCTGGTGAGTACCTGATTCACCAGAAAGTCCTGCTCTTGATGACAAGGGGTTCTGCCCCTTCTTTGATTGTTATGAGTTTCAGCAACTATTTAATGGATGTGAGATTGACTTAACCAGAAACTTCAGATCTAAAGACTAGTTAATTTCTGAAGAGTTTTATTTTATTATATGCCTACTTGAAGGCCATTTTCTAATGAGAAAATCCTTCCTCCAGCTCTGAGTTAGACGCAGGGACTCCAAAGCTAGGCTGACTGTAAAGTTTATGAGAGTTTGGTGCTGTCCTCATTTAAACTAAAACCTAACAAATTCAAGGCTCAGCTAAAGCCAACACCTGATTGCAAATAAACTGCAGATCCAAAATTTAACATAAAAGAGCTGAGTGATTTTTTTTTTTTTTGCTTCTTTTTCAGCAAAGAGGAAATGCTTCTTTCCCTAATTCTATGTAAATATCCCATAGAAAATGAAAATGCTTTAAATTATCCCCTTCACCAACAGTGTGGTGTTAGGCACCCGAGCTCCTGTTGTGTGCCTGCTTTTACACCAAGACAACTCTGGTTTCAGTTGATACATGCACATGCCATATGTACAGATTATGGCCATCTGCAGTAACAGCCAGCACAGCAGATGGAAAGATCCAGCCAGTGCTCCCATTATAAACCAAAAAAACACCCAGTGAAGAAGAAAGCTTTTTTCCCTTTTAAATAGTTTAATGTCATCTTTACATGAACTCACAAACATATTTTCCAGCCCTTTTACAATTTTAGCAAAAATATTTCTGTGCCTGATAATGACAACAATTAGGATATGCCACTGTCATCTGCTGAACTTGTAAGAAATAGTTATAGGAACTTATAAGCTACAAAATAGTAAAAATACCCTCTAGCAACATGGTATGGTGGTGATGTAATGTCCTAAACATGTTACAGTTGATTAGACAAACACTTCTCTTACTTTCTACTGGGTTTTAACATGTAGGCATTTCACATATCAGCAATAGGTAGTTACTAAAAAGCATTAGAAAATTACACTCTTGATTTTCACATGGACTTTCCCACAACAATGTAAGATATGAGTTATGACTCTGCAGGTGCATGGAGGTGTATTTGCTTAGGGGACCAATACCTTGGCAGCAGGGTAGGAGTGTGGGAAGGTGTGGGGCCAGTTTCGAGTCCTCCCCAGCATGGTCACCCCATGCTGAAGGCAGGGCTGTTACTGAGGAGTGTTGTGAAAAAGCTGCACAGGGGCAGTTGTGTCTTTGGGCCTTCCAGCCAAACACCTGATTCTCTGGTAAACCCTGGTTTGCCCTTTGCTCCCTCCATGTTGGGATGATGGCTCATGACTTTGCTATGATGAACACTGGCACTGCTACCAGTGGCAGCGACTGCCATCCTAAAGCCAGGCCCTCTCTCCACGCAGCCAAAACAATCATCATCTCTGGTTCAGGTGGTGTGCATAGCATATAACTCACTAATGCCTCAGTATAAGCACGATTATCTAGTACTTCAAGTCCCTTTCTCTTTCTTTCCCTTTTTTTAAAAATTGATTTTCAGAACCTAATGAACTTGCACTATAAAACCTATGGCAGTACTGAATCCAGTTTCCAAATACGCCTGTCAAATTCCACTGGCATTGATTTATTACACTGCCAATGCAGTCTTTCAGGATTTTCTGTCCTGCGGGTTTTGAAGTTTTAATTACAGGTAATTTTTGAACAAAAACAGTTTGACAGTGGTGAAAGACACTGAAGAACTCATTTACCCTTTGCTGTAAGCAGGAGCCAGGACTAGATGGGGAGGTACTGTAACCATAAATTAACTCTACAGTTCCGTCCTGACATGCTCTGCACTACTGCTTCCTTCTAGGAAGTTCACTGTGAGGATATTTTTCTTGGAGATCCTTCACCAGTGGTGCTCAAAGAGAAAATGATCTATTATGAAAAATCTCTCACTGTTTTCTGCTTACGTAATACAAGTATTAAGCTCTCATTAGCTTGCATTGCTTGATTAACTTCTAGTAATTATCAGGGGCACCTCCATCAAAACAAGGCAAAACAACACTAGAGAAGAATTAATAATCTTTAGGATGGAAATACTGAATAGATTATGAAGAAAGAGGTCAGGTCAGGATTTGCTAACCTCAATTTATTTCTGATTTTTTTTTTCTTTGTATCAGATGCAGCCTAACTGAGCTGTAATCCAACCCTCTCCTCATCACAGTATCTTTAAATGTCAGTCCTTTCCCAGCCACTTCTTTACGCTTCACATCCTTGACTTCCCACAAACACCTTTTCAGTTCCAAAGTGTGTCTGCTTTCCACTAACACTGATCTACTGTCTGTAAACCATGCAGAAACTTCAAGATGTTGTCTTTTTTTTTTTTTTTCTGTCTCAGGAAAATACTTATTTAGGAGGGAGAAAACAACAAAATTTAAATGGTGTTGCATAATACAAGAAGGAAACAACCCACCACCCAAGTTCAGGCTTTACACAGTGAGATAGTCACCCACAACTTCCCAGGTAGGTGCTAGTATCTACTTTCTGTTGAGTAGTGTTTCCAAGTTTAGAAATCCCATTTGCTCAAAGGAGAAAAGTGCTGGTCTTTTGGTGAACGTGTACCACTGCACTGAAATGCAGAAAAAAGCAGGATGCTACATGTCCCTAAACCATTGAATGCACAGGCACGCTGTAAATAGCAACTCTTGCACTATGCAGATTCTTGTACATGAATAGCACAGATTTGGGTCTGACCCCCAACCCTCCTCTCATCAAACTCTCCAAGTATTTCTACTAGAATAATACCAGGCAGGGTATCATCACCAACTTGCTGAGCTCTTGAAGAAGTCTTTACTTTCCAGGATCATATAAAAAGCAAATAGAGAAACTGTGTTTCTGCTTTTTCTTCCCTATTTTGCATGATAATTTCTATGACTGGTAAGAGGTGCATGGGGTAAATTCTCTAAACCAGTGAAGTCCTGAAATATGCTCTTGAGCTGATGTAGAAATTATGCAGACAACTTCTTAAAAGAACTATATATTAAGAAACTATTTTATAAAGTATTTAAGGATATAATGTACACACAGTATATTTTCCTCACTGACAAATGGCCTCAGGATATAGTTAACCTGGTAAGCAAAGTGAAAGCCACAGTCCTGTGTTCTGTTGTGTGAAGGACTGTGGCCAACACTTGCTTGAAGTGCTGCAGGAAGTGGGCTTTTTTTCCCCCCCATAAAATCAAATACATCTACATTATACCACCCTCCCAAAAAAATTCAATACCTATTTTAAAAGAAAGGAAGTTAAACTGAAGAGACAAGACTCGAAAATGAGAGCTATATACATATGGCTTGTGCAACCTGAATTTTACCTCATATGCCCACATTTATGCAAGGCAGTATTGCCTGATTCAGTGAACAGGAAGCCTGTAAAATGGGGGAAAATTATGAAGAATCAGAGTACTGCATATCTGCCATTTTCTAGCGTTCAAGCCTATGACTTTGTAACCTAAAGGACACTCCTAAACACTGTTTCTTAGTTTCTAATCCATCAATTTCTGGATTACGACAACACAGTTATAGACAGTATCAAAATGGTAGCAGGACTATATCCAGGTGACACAAACTGCTTCATCTCTGTCATTCCCTGTCATTCCACCACTGTACCCATCCATCTGATCCTCAGCTTTGGCCTAGGTGTCACCAGCAGGCTGAGTTTGGTGCCACACAGCTCAGCAGAGGCTAAAGGTCTGTGTATGCATTTGGATTTGCAGCAGGACTGTGTAGAACACTCCATGCTCTGTGCCGTCGTGGTTGGTATGTCAGGATGTAAAGGCTGTCTAGAAAATGAGCTTACAGTGTCTTTATCTCCCAGGTCTGCGCTGTTCTGCTTTTCCCATCCTCTTCCTGACACATCACTGATCAACTCATGCCAGGTGCCAATTCAGACAGCCCAGGAGACAGTCAGAGGAAACAACTGGTTTGGGACTGCTCTGTAATCTGCCCATAAAACTCAATTTCCTACAAACAGAACTGAAAAAGGTAATTAGCCCCAGGAGAGATCTCAGGAGAAAGTAGTTCTGAGCAGGCAGTTCCTGGGTGCCAAGTTAAAATAGTTTTAATGCCTAAACCTGAGAATGTGCAGGATACATGTGGGACATGAGAAGGTGAGCAACTGCTGAGCCCAGGATTGAAGGTGGTTTTATATAAAAAAACCCATTAAAGTGCTGGTAGGAATGCAGTCCTCAAGGACAGAGAACTGCAGCAGTGACTGCAGCTCCACAGCAGGAAAGGCAGGATCAAACTGTGCTGCCCCTCGCAGTTAGAGCTTCCACATGCCCTCAGTAGTGATTTTGTTCCCTTTAAATGTTACCATCTGTTGCTGAACAGAACCCAGTGGCAGGAGCAGAAGGCAGCTGTATGTCAGGACAGACAGCTGTATCCTCTCAGTCCTGGTTTGGGTCACCAGCTATGAAGCTCTCCCAATGTCACCGTTAAATTAACATGCACCTCATTGTGCTTCTTTGCATCTTGCCTTGTTTGTGAGTGACATGCATCTCACACAAATGCAGTGCTGTTCTGTTTATTATTTAGCATTATCCTTTGAAATACTAAAGGCTTGGCGTTTTACTTCCATATTGTTTTCTCTCCATATTTTGGGCAGGTATTGTTTATTCTCAGGGTGTGTGTTGCTTCTTATATACTATTGTTCTGAACACTTTATCCCTTTTAAAATGTAGGACTGTGAAGCTACATTTTGTGAAGAGGGTGACTGAATTTTACATCAACTGTGATTGCTATGACAGTTGTTTTAAGGACTTAATGGAATCTTTGATCACAATAATTTCTGCTTAATTAAGTTAGCAAAAACTCTGTGCTGGGATGGCAGTTTTGGAAGTCTGAGCCTACTCTCATCCTAATTTCATCTCTGCAAAGTAGAAAAACAATACAGTTGCTCTAAACTTCTATTAGACGTAAGTCTGAGTCTCCTGGCTTTACAAAGATTAGATCACTGTAATTTCCCCACAGCACAATAACAGAATAGAGCTGCTCCAAGGCATTGCTCACTGGAATGGTGACTATTTCAGAGAACCTACAGATGCTTGATGGGCTCCCTCAGGAGCTGAAGTCAGCGAAAGCCCGAGGAAAAAATATTGTTTTACCCTGTACTTCTGAGCCAAAGTAAACTGTAACCCACAGAAAATATCAAAGGAGTGGCAACGTGCCAGACGTTGTCCAGAAATTTGCTGTGAGCTTTGTGTCTTTGAAAATGACCAGAATCACTCATATATTTTGACTTATATTAGGACAGCATAAAATGCCTTTTCCAGCAGATTGTATCCATACAGCCAGTTTGTGTGACAGGAGCATTTGTTTTGATGGTTAACAAAATGCTGATCTGCAAAGCTCCCAAACAGAACTTTGCATTTATTTTCACTTGTCTTATTTATGCTAATGTGATGGCTAAATAAAAACTCTTGGATTTCTTGTGATATACAGATATAAATGTGTATATATATATATATTTACTGTCTATAAGATCCTCTAATCATTGACCTCTCTGTTCTTTAAAACTGAAGTTTCTTAAATCTTGTAATCCCATTAATCCCAATAGAGTTCAAAGTACCTTTTTTTTTATAGAAACATAAAAACAAATAGCTATGAAATGATCATTTCTAAATGAATGCTCTAAAATGTCACATAAGATTATCCATTAGCTAATAATTTTGGAGATCCTAGGAATTTTTTTATCATCTAGCTCTGGTAGGACTTGTGTGAAAGAAGGCTGATGGCAAATTTTTTTTGGAAGCTTGTGACTTTGGTCACTTCACCACCGTTATTTACTAAAAGAAAACTTTCCTAACTGATACTGGAGGCTCGTATGGCTGCAACTCTCAGTATAAATTTTGCAATACAGTTCTGATTCATGTGCTGAAAAGCTGCTGTCAGGTCTTCCCTGTGACTCAGGCTTTGGAGAGTACAAGTCTCCCTACATTGCATCTTTGGACGTTTGGGCTCTTGGGCAAATTCACTGCATTTGATGGGAACCTTGCTGTCAACCACTCTGTGACTGCCCCAATGAATATGCATATGTTGGGTGTAAAACTTTCTTCACAAAAATGACTTTGCACACATCAAGGCCAGGAGCAATATCCAGCCTAATATTTCTACCCTTTGCTTGTCTCATTACCATTACAAAGTTATTTTTTTTTTCTCTGTCACCATTTTAATTTATAGACTGGCATCAAAAGGAGATTTTACTGCAGAATGAATAGAAAGTATAACTGCTTATGCAAGACTACAGAGTCAATGTACATTTCTGTAAAACCTAATATGCCTGCATTAATCTTCTTTTTTTTTTATAGGTCTTACTATGCTTATTTATTTTTTTTTCTTTCCATACCATTTAAATGTTAAGTAGAATCTCAGAGGACTAAATAATATGACTGTGACAGTTAACAAATCTGATTTCAAGGCTAGTCCAAATAAAAAAATGATAAATATAAACCAATAAACCGTAATCGATACCATCATTTAGCTTTGTTCAAGTTAATATTGACTTTTTCCATTTCCTGTATTTGAAAATTGTTGGTATGGAAAAATTATGGTTCCATCAGACCCTTGCAGGAGGTGGTATTTTAAAGGAGGATTTTTTCATGAGCAAAATAATAAGTAGTAACCTGAAATCTGTTTGTGGGTTGCTCAGAAGCCAGTCCTGCACCTTATCCTTTTCCTGCATCCTCTGACCTCCTGCTCAGCAGGGCAGGCCTGTTACTGAAATACAAGCACAGTCTGGAGCAATATGTCAGTGACCAGGCTGCTCCAGAAAGACAAAGATAAAACTTTATAGTACACTACTTTGAAAATTTAGACACTTCCAGGGAAAAGATTTCATAGAAAATGTTCAAACTTCAAATTAACAAAATGTAATGATGCAATAAAATTTTAACTGTTGTGGTTAACTATAGGCCAAACTCAGCAGAAACAGAGGGCAGTCCCAGAAGGTTTTGCTTAAAATGACTGAAACCATCACTGGCTAAGAATAATGTCCCAAATGCACCAAAAAATATAAAATATTCAATGGTTTGAAAAATAAGCTATTTAACAATGAAACCAAGGTGAAAGACTGACTCCCTGCAGCCCCAAATTCTGATTGTCTTGGCAGTGTCTGCCCAGACTAGTTTTGGTAAGCCAAGAAATATAACTGCCTGCAGTCTACAAAGCCAAACAGATGAATTCTTTAATCCTATAAGCAACTGAAGTGGGAAATTATGATGATATTTGATTTACAGAGAAGAGAACATTGATGGTACATTAGTAAAGGAACGCTCAGATTTCTGGGACAGTTGAGTATTTGCTTACTGTTTTCTTTAACACACCTAGATACTTTTATTTGGTACAGCATTGCTCTAAACTACTATAAAAATCAATTATTTTTCACAAAGACATTTGTCTATCGTGTAGAAGCACAAAATGAGATTAAAGCGTTTTAAGTACTTAAATCCATTCTGCTTATCTGTGCACAGCAAACTGTGCTGTGGTGCTCTACAGGATTTTTCAGTACTTGAGAAAGATGAGGAAGTGAATGTGGCTAAGCCTAATTAAAAAATGCAAATAATTTTGCTAAAGATGTCAAGTGAAAATACTCCATAGCAGTGACTATGAGAGAATGATCAGACTCAAGTTCAACCTGCTCCAGGTCTCTGGGCTGTCTGAACGAGCAGGTATTACCAAGGTGTAAGCGTGTCGATCAGAGGATAGAAAGAGTCAATTGTGCACTCTGCAACCACATACAGGCTGTCAGATCAGGTGCTAAAACACCAATATCTGGAACAGTGTATTTGGTTTTGGTTTTTTAAACTGAGCTACTTCTTTCTTACTTGCCTCTACTACTCTAACAGTGCTTATCACTTCATTATAATAACCAGTATGTTCCCCCCACCATCTTTTTAAATAAAATGTTAGTATGCATAATAGCTCAGACCACGTATCTCAGTTTTGTTCTGTTTTTCAAACAGTGGGGCAGGTCTGCTGTGTTTTGCAGTCTCCCAGGCTTAGGTGCCTTTTGTTCTGGACTACAACGGCAGAAGAAGGAATGGGGAGATGGCATTTTGCAGGGCAGCAGGAAAAACCAGCAGCTCCATGGCTGTCACACCTTATGAAACTCTTCCTCATAAATCTCTGCTCAAAGCTTTCTGTCAAGGGATTTCAGGACTGTATCCAGTGGATCAGAAACTGTTGTCTCTAGATTAAAAACAGGCCCCTTTTCTCCTCTGATTATAAAATTCGTTACTAAAAGCAGACCATTCTATAAGTTCTCTCTGCTTTTCAGAGAATGGGGTGACAATTAAGGAAGGAAGCACACAGGTCTGATGATGGGTTTTGACTGAGCTCAGTCATACGATAGATATGCACCATTATACACTGTAAGAAATTAGGATTGTAAAATCTAACTGTGGATACTAAACAGCAGGAGTAGAGGAATTTTCCAGCTGCTGAAGCATTTTGTGAAGTTTTCCTTTCTCATGCTTTAGCTGAGAAACAGTGAAAGACTGTTTTGTAAACTAACTCTCTATCTTGCACCTGCACGGTCTTGTTATGGTACACTACAGAAAATATTTTGAATGGGCATTAGAGAACGTCAGCCAATCCTTTTAGGGGGTGGCTGGACAAGCGACCAATCATATCATGCTCTCTTATATACCATTGTATGAAACCTAGCTTGTATTTAATAAAATAGTTCTATTTTCTCCTTGCACTTATGTCGCGATTCTGGCCATTTCTTGGTACAACAGTGACATCTAACTGATCAGGATAATTTACTCAGCTCTTTCTTTTCTTTACCAGGCCCATCCTGGGCCCAGTTCTTCTTCTTGCTTCCTGGGTCATAAAATTAAATTTTTAAACCAAGAGCATCATGTTTTCCCCCCTTGAGAAGGAATGTTTTAACCTTTCTTTCACAGAATTTGCATTCAGCACTCCAAATACCCAGCTACTGCTGACCACTTTTACAAGCAACAGAAATTACAGCTTTGGATATGGTTTGGTGACAGTGATGGTTTCAGTCATTTTTAACCAAACCTTTTGGGACTGACCTCTTGTTTCTGCTGCAGTAGACTTGCACAGCATCTGTCTGCTCATGCATGCTGTACAAATTGCAGGGCAACTCTGCCCCAGCTGTCAGACAGGTTATAAATAGGCAGAGCTCTGAAGCAGCAAGATTACTTGAAAAAGAAGGAATAGTACAGGTTCTTGTGCTTATGAATCAGCTGGAAAACAGCTGGCTGTCTGACTGGCTGTGTGAGTGCTGAGATTAGAAAAGTCTGCTTATCTGTGTATTAACATCTTAAGGTTAACTTTTCAGTAGGTTGAGGTGTAAGCTCTGACTGCTGCTTTCCCCTCAGCAGACTTTATTAAAGTGTGGCTGTGTCTGGTTTCTCTGTTGTGTAAGGAAGGTTTGAGTTCACACTCTTACAATTTCCCAGCTGCATTTTTATTCATGAAACCTGTAGGAACTCTAGCTCTGGAACCTCTGGCCTATTGTCAGATTAGACAGATATCATCCAGTAATGTTAAAAGTGACGATTTCACTTGATCCTGGAATTATTTCTGTTGGCAAACAGGTAATCAGAAAACCTAATTATGCATCTTTACTGAGGCTGTAATGCTAGGTACTCTCTTGATTAAAAAAAAAAAAAAAAAAATCTAACTAGTTTAAATCTAATTCAACTAGTTTGTCAAATTATTTTTATTCACACAAACCCACAGCTGCTTTGGGACAATGTTTTGCCTAATTACATGTATTTTTGGACAGATTTAGGTCTTTCCCCAGCTGAGGTCTTCTTTTACTGAGTTCCAGAATCCAATATGAAATAGTAAAGCTAAATAATTTCCTCTCACGGAGTCCTTCAAGTACTTTGAGGGAAATAAAAAAAAAAGGGTGCAGGGTGGATGTGTGGATCTGGAAGGACTTAGCTCACCCCACTAAACTTTAAGAAGCAAATGGGGAAGTTCTTTAAACTACTCATAGTAAATAAAGTGATTTCAACTGGGAAAACTAATTTTGGTGGATTTGATACTAATTTTTCCCATATACTTAGAAAAAATTACCTAAAAAATGTGACTACCAACATTTGCATACTGTCAGTTAAAAAGAGCATGGAGTATCTCAGTCAAACATCTGCTGCAGTCTAGAGAACGTGGTCATCACATCAGGATTACTGAATCCATCCCTGTGTGTCAGGCAGAAGTACCTGTACTTCAGCAGACTCATCCATTCTCAGAAGCTCTGCATTCTGAGAGCCAGAACCGCAGAGCTGCTGAAATCAGAGATGTTTTTCTTCTAAATTACATGGCAGCTGACAGAAATAAAGATCTGTCCATGAGTCAGTTGGATTACTAGCTTTATCATTACCATTTCTGCACTGTGCAATTTGAAAAAATTAGTTTTTTGTTCCACATACTTAGTTGCATACGCACTTGGAGAAAAAAAATACCTGAGTAACGCTTCTGAGGGGTTTAGAACAAAAGCCTGGAATAAACTAAGAATCTCCTAGCTTTCAATTTCTTGTATCTGAAATAGTAAAGCTGGGAATTAGAAAGGTTATCTGGTCTGAACTTCTTTCCCTAGATAAGCTTCTACCTTGAAGAAAGCAGACAACATCTGCTTTCTTCATGGCCATCTTAAATCTGTAGGTCCAGACTCATATCACAGAAAGGAGTCTGGGAACTCCTATAGTAATGATTAAAGCCAGGGCTTCTGTAGTTCCCAGTCTCTTTGCAGAGGACAAAAGAGATGAGAAACCTTGGCATCTACTTGATGATTGGATTGGATCTTTTTGGAAAAGGAGCTGGAAATCTCAGCCTGAGCTAGGTTCCTGCAATAATGTAAGGAGTGGTGTTTTTGGTCATTTTAGTGACACTGAAATGTGTGGTGTGATTTGTCTGTTCTCTAAATTACGGATGTTGTATGGACAGCTGTAGCGCATCTTTCAGTTCACAGGGCACGTGGACACACCCTTCGTCTACACAAGGTCCTGAGACAAGCTCTCTGGATAAGAGAATACCTGTGGCAAAACACTCAGCTGCAGTTAGGTGCAACCTACAGTGGAAGCTAAGGTTTTGTGCTAAGAGCACAAAGCTGTGCAGAACTTCCACCCTGGTATGTTCAAGTTCTCACACTATCATAGGGCTTCTGTGTTTATCTGTGTGATAAACAACTGCTCGTTTCACTCAGGACGAGTTCTGTTGCCACAGCCAGCAACAGCCTCAGCTGGAGCAGAGGCAATTAGACACCCTGCCTGGGGGCACACAGTTCCTGCACCCACTCACAGACTTCTTATCTATTTAAAGATATAACTGTGCAGTCACATACAGACACTAATGAAGAGGAAATGAGGATTATCTCAAGCAGGAATGTGCACACGTGGCTTTCTTTTGCATACGGTTTCATAATGCCCAACATGTCATCTTCATTCATCTTCCTTCTGGTTTTATAGTAGGCTTTAAAAGGCCTTCATGCAGGGCAGTGAGGCTTGTGACACCTTCATTACAAAGCATGTAATGGAAAAGACACTTTCCTGTGATTTCTGGGAAAGAGAGATCTCAAACATTAACAAACTACTAGCTGAAATGTGTGGGTTTCAGGTAATATTCTTCAGTGTGTTCCTTCAGAGTCTTCTCCCACCTTTTTTTTTATCATTACTATTATTTTGCCTCCTATTACTCCACTTCGAAGTAGTTTTGGGAAGCAGGCAGGATTTTGTTTCATGCCTTGCTACTGAATTGGTGTGCTGTCTTGGGATGGAAGAATGAAATTGGGTAATTCCCAAGTGACTCCTTGAGCATAAGATAAATATCTACTGAAGTATATATAGTGTATATAAGATATAGTGCTTTAAGGATTGACATCTTTTTGTGAAGATCTGCAATATTATAAGAAATAAGGAAACTGAAAATTACCAGTTGTTGCTTTTCTGTTGCAGGTATTTGTTTTTAGATTACAATTTCCTTTCCTCCACTGAACAAATTCTGGTAACTTATTTTCACTGCCACTGGCTCTCATCACTTCTTTTTGGAGTTATTAGCAGTTATCACTACTATGCAAAGTGCAAATTTTTAGTAGATAGGAGACTGGGAATGGTATAAGAGATGTAGCTCTCTCCTCCGTGCTCAGTAAAATCTGACCTTTTATATTTAAATGGTTAAAAAGGGTCTTGAGCTGGAATATGCCTTATATGAGCTGTTTGAAATAGCCTGATAGTGACTCAGAATTAAAAAAAAATCTGGAAGACAGAGCTAATCATCCATTAGCATTTGGATGCAATGCTTGTCTCGCATAAATTTCCATGCTTGCCAAAATGATTCTGGCAGAGGAACCAGCTGTGAAATGCAGAAATTAAAATATTAGTTTGGAAGTTCTAGATATGCCCTGTAGCTGCTTGCAAAAGGATTTACATGAATGAAAATGTGAGGCAGCAGAATTATACAGGTAGGAGGATTTCTGCCCCCCCCTTTTCTCCTAGTCCCCCCTGCTTTATATGCTGAGCACGATGTCACATCTATGGAATATCCCTTGGGCCAGCTGGGGTCTGCTGTCCCAGCTTGCTGTGCACCCCAGTGAAATCACTGGTGGGTGCAGTACAAGGGAAAAAGCCTTGATTCTGTGCAAGCCCTGCTCAGGAATAGTAAAAGCATCTCTATATTATCAACTTTGTGTTCAGCACAAATCCAGAACACAGCCCCACACCGGCCACTGTGAAGAAAATTACCTCCAGCCCAGCACACAGTGGTAACCTCAGAGTATGAAGCAGCTCAGGCACATCTTCTGCACCACAAATAACTCAAAAGGCTTCATGACAGGTATCCCTCAGTGGTATACAGTGTTACCTTCCTTATCTCACCAAAGTCAGATCAGGCTACCATCAGAAAATCCATTTGTGTCAAAGCGGGACCATGTCATTCTACTGACAGTTTCTCTGCCCAAGGTTACAACAGGATGCAAGGCAGGTTGGGGAAACATCAGCTTGAAATCAAGTTCAAGCCTTCCTTCTGTTGTGTGGTCCTTTGCATGATTAGAGAGAGGCAATTTCCATCTCTAGCTGTGAGTAGAGGAAGTATTTTTCCTATTCTTACCCTATATTTTCATTGGGACAGCCACAAAAGCCACATTACTCCTTTCAGTTTCCACGTAAAAATCTCTCCTGTGAGCTGCCCAGCTGCTATCTAACCTGAGATGAGGTTTCAAAACACTCTTCTTGAAGGCCCTAATGGAGTGTTTCCAAAAGCAGACAACTCAGTGCATCTCCTGTGAGTCACTCAAGTTCACCTAAACAAGGTCCTGACATGAATTTCCCTTGTCTTCCCAGCCCAGCGACAATTCCCTTTTTAGGTACACCTTGTATGTTGTCAGAAGGATGTGTTATACTGCTCTCCTTCCAGCATTTTTACAGTAATGTGTCTGAAATTTAGTCCAAATTATTCTTCAGAAGGTGTTTATCTTAAATGACTTAGCAGATGTATGGTTCTTGATATTTTAGAGACTATCCCTATTTTAATGACTGGACTGCTTTAATGAATCTTCCTGAGTTATCTCTTCATAATCCATTGCTTCAAAACCAGCTGTGAATATTTTCTTCCCATTAAAGCTTATTCCTTTGGGTTTGATGTAATTAATTGTCACTTATGACTTAGAGAAAATATTCCAATAAATATTTATGCCACAGGCACCATCTACTCTCTCCAGTGCCCTGTATACTTGATGTTTAAAAAATTTCTGTGAACCTCAGCCTGCAATTCATGTTAGAGGGAGCCTGTGGTTATAACAGCAGCAGCAGTCACAGATGTCCACTCTGGAGGTGGCACAAGAATCCCATTTCTTGATAAAGCAGGTCATGGAGGCACTGAGAATATGACAGAGTGGAATGCTGGAGAGGTTACAGCTGCAATGCCATGCTTGATCCTCCCAGTGTTTATTTATAGCTTTGTCAGAGTAAGGTTAAGCATCTGCTTCTCTTAAGCACAGACAGAAAACCACTGCAGTATGAGACTCTCACAGAAGCAAGAAGATAGCAGATCTAGACAGAAGATTAAAGAGTGTCCCAAGTCTGAAGTGACAGGAAAGAGAAGAAAATCTATTGTCAATCTTTCACACTCTGAAATTAATGAGGCAGGTTTTGACTGCTGTATGATAAACGTGTGGCACTGAAAATGTGGAAATACAACCCTTTAAGGGAATATTTAAATTCTGTCTTAACATTAGCTCATATATGAAGATATATTTTTCAGAGCCAAGTATGTACAAGAGCAGAAAGTGAACCATATTTTACAGATTATTCAAGTAATTCTTTCAGTGGTCTTTTAAACAAGTGCTCAGTCTGCCTGCACTAGGCTCCATAAAGCAGAGAGCAACTGGTGAAGAGGAGGGTTTTTATTTCCCTGTGCAAGCCAGAGAGGGGATCTCTGGAAGGTACAATTCCTTACCACAGCAGCATGAACACCCACACATGCCTTAGAAAGGACTACAACTCAACGCCACAATTTAGCCTGCCGCTGTTGATTCCTGCACCTTGTCAGGATGTAATTAAGGTATCGTTAAGCTGAATAGGAAGATGAGACTTAAACCTAAAAATATCTCCAGTAATTATGGTTTAGATCTGGAAAGTAATGGATGGATTTTGATTTCTGAAAGAGACAATGCTGTTCCTGAAGATGCTTGAGTAATTATGGAGTGAAAGGTAAAATAAACACCCTTGTAATTCCCTGTCTGTGACATAGGGCTGAGGTGTGCAAGCAATCTCATGAGGGAGGGAAAAGGTCTTAGTACGTAGGTCTGGTGGTTTTAGGAAGAAAAATAGGGCTTTGTTATGTTTGCTGGCAGATGTAAAACTTCATTCAAACACAATAAAACAAAGCACTTGTTTCAGCTGTGCACGGTCACTATTCAAGAACACACATGGTTTTGTTTTAAAAAAAGCCAACAAACATCTCCTCCTTTGGGATTCAAGATTGCACTTCTGTATTTGCCTATGTAAAGAGCTTTGTTGACTACTACCAGTCCTGGGAATAATCCTTTTTTCTGAGCTCCTGTAAGACTACACCTTCACTCAGAGGGCATGCTCTCATTCTTTGGACACTCTGAAGAACATATTGGATACACGGACCCTTCCGAAGGGATAGAAAATGTCCCTGACACGGTGTCTGCACTATTGTGAGAAAGTTATCTGGAAGTAATCTAGTACCAAAGACTGATGTAAAAGATGAATCTGTACATTTGTACCTAAACATCCAAAGATATGTAGAGCCTTATCTTGAAAAAGACTTGGGTGAAGAAAAGAATGAAAACCACTCATAATCTACTTTAATTCAAGTGAAAGCTGCTGTCCTTTTTTCCCTCAAAATACACCTTGCCAAGGATTTTTCCTTTCTGCATATGTTATCATGCAGTTTGAATTAATTTGTGGGAACTGTTTCCTGGATGTTTTTGTTCCATCCCTTGAGTGAGAACTGGCATTTATCTGACAATATGGTGAGATGATTCAAGGAAGAATTGGCTAGAAAAACTAATTGCTTAATTTCATAGTTACTTTTCTCTCTGAATTGATTTACTGCACATTTGTACAAATGCCAGGGCAGTAAATGAAGCAGGAGCTGGAGGAGGAGGTGAGATCACAGAAGTCCTGATTTGACCAGCTCAAATTAGTACATAATGGAATCCTTAACCTCCTCCTGAAGATGTTTAAAAGCTTGATGGCTAAACTGCAATGAAAGTGATAATGCTGAAATACCTGCTTAGGACAGCAAAGCCATGCAGTTGCAAGGCAAGCAGCCAGTTCTGAAAATCCAGCTGCTATGATAGCAAAATTACGTTCTTCATTATCGTCATTTAACAGAGATCACAGACAATGTGATCCATAACATCACCTATTTGCTTTGGTAACGATCTGGTTTCTCTCTCACTTGCCACTTCACTAATGTAAGCACTGCTTCCCTTCTTTGAAATGCTCATTTGTCTCCTAGACTGGGAATGTTCTCCTGCACTCAACAAAACAGTTTACAACCCTAAACTGTAATTCCCCCTCCTTCTGTGATGCAGATGGTTTGTGTTTTTCCATGTGGCATAAGCCCACTCAGTGGTTGTTGCTGCTCCCACTGTCCCACTCCCTCAGTCATGTTGTCCTCCACTCTTCCTTTGTGCTTCCACCATTATCATCAGACCACTTCTAGAAAAAGTGGCACAGGGGCACAGAAAAACAGCCAACAATTAGATGAGAGGGTGTTTTACCATGACTGAATTTGAGTGAAGTTTGGGCTGCTGTCTTTGTCCTTTTCTTCTGCTCTGGCCATGTGCTCCTGCTGCTTCCTTGGGCTGGACCTAACCATATACAACTGCCTATGTCTGTGCATACAGCCTACATTACATGCATCCCTGTATGAAGCATTCTGGAGTGAGCATTTATGTAGTCACAGAGTAGGAGCACTTGCAAATGGAAAAGCTGCTGGACTATTTCAAGAATGTTTCAAACCTTTAACACTTTATTGAAACTGTTCTCTCGTCCATCTGCCTGCAAAGCCAGTTTTTTTCTCAGCTTTAAGGAGATATAAAACAATTTAAAATGAGCCCTTGTCACATCTCTTTAAAAAAGCATTATCTTGTTACGCTTAAGTAAGAAATGAGCACTGTTTCTTAGTGTTTTGTTTTAATTGAAAAGCAGGTATTTTCCACTTTCCATACCTATCACTGCCATTTAGGGGTGTAAAGTTCATGTTTCTGCTTCTCCAGGATATTTGACAAGAAGTCTGCAGGATTTCTGCCAGTCTGGAAATCCACTGCCCCTCCCACAAAGGCACACTGCTTGGGACGAGAAGGGTCTACCTTCCTACATCAGTGATCCTCAAGGACAATTCCTTGTTAGGCTGTGTGGAGTGGAAATGTCTGTCTCCCAGCCTCTGTGCTGGGACAAGATGGCCATGCAAAGAGCGATGGGACACGATGATTTTGTGGGGAGGTCATTGGAACCTGGGCCCATTTTGAGAGAATTTTTTTTTTCAGTGCATATATAATTTCTAATGGCTTTTCTACATGTTGTTGGCCTGGAGCATGAAAGGCCAGAGAATTTCTGGAAAATTCACTTATAATATAAGCATCTTGAATCAAATGAATGCCAAATATCTTGCAGGACTATACCACCTTTTTTTTTTTTTTTTTCTACATTTAGTTTTGTATCCTACTTTTTTCCTAAATAATAGTTTCATTACTGTTTTCATTAAGAATTCCTAAAAGACAATTAAGATACATGTTTAGCAGTGTGGCAATGCCACCTTAATCATGGAGATGCTGTAAAAGCATTGTGAAGAAAAGTGTTAAATCTTAGCAACTGCTAAGATAAAGTCATAATTGACATTTCTGCATGCAAGATGAAGGGATCGTGCTTTAGCAGAGTTCAATGCTAGAAGAAACTATAAATTATGTAATCAAGCAAGAATTTAAATATCTTAACTTGTACTAACATAAGCCAACCACAAATACTCAGCACTGGTAATTAATCCAGATCTAGATCTTTGGAGAGAAGGTAGGGACAAAGTATCTACCAGTTTTTTCTTTGGAGAGAAGGTAGGGACAAAGTATCTACCAGTTTTTTCTTTTCAAATAAGGTCTTCTTAAAAGCATGTCCAAAGCAGGAAACATTTGTTGTAGGTCCAGAGAAACAAAGCTGGCAATAGTGACGTTAGCAAAAGAATATATATTTATGTGAAACTACATTTCTTTTAGGAGGTCTCTCCATGGGGTAAGAAGAATGTCACAGTACAGAAATTTTAACTGCATTTATAAATCACTATGTGAAGTTTATATGTGATTATGTCTCACAAATCCATGTATTTTTTTCTATTAGGTGGATTTTGTTTAAGTTCTCATTCAGTAGAAACAAACAAAACAAGACTTCCATAATTAAACTACTTTTAAAGTACTACCTGATTATATTAGCAGGAAACTATGTATTCTGATCTCAGTGGTAAACTGCTGCTAAACTGTACCATTGTTAATTGAAGTAATTTAATGAAAAGTTTAGCAATTAGACAAATATCCTCCTAAGAGGAAAAAATCCACTTATAATATTGGTGTAGAGGAAAAAGCTCTTTGAGGTAGTTTAACCTTTTAAAGTAGACAGCATGGCAAAATCAGACAATGTTGCCTGAAATAAGGAGGGTAGCAATTACATAATCTCTCTATAACAAGTTATCTTTGCTTGGTATGTCCAGCCTATCAGAGATAGATATAATTTCTTCTAAGATCCTCTGGAAAAAAGAGCAAAAAGTTAAAGTTCAACTGGTCAAGCAAGCCATAATTAATTTTTATATTATTATATGAAATAATAATTTCCTCTGAGAAAATAAGCTTTTTTTTAGGATATTAAATACTAAATAGTTAAATTAAGTGACTGTGGTCAATATGTTTTGCATTAAAATTAATCCCTTCCTATATCAAACAAGGATACCACTGATTATCTGCCCAGTGAACCTGCTTTGGTTAAGAATGTGTTCAGGTTCTCACCTTGTAAGGTTGCTCACTTGCACACTGGGATTAGGTTGTGTATTTTGCTCACTGCCTTGTGGAAACTGATAGACCAGTGCTCAGTATGACTGAAGTGAGCCCAATAACCTCTGACCATATTCCTAAATTTCACAACTGCAATGACACTGCTGTGCCACTCCTGCTGCTCTCAGGCATTCTGCATCACCTCAGGCAGGATGCAAAGCCTCTGGCCACCGCCTCTATGGGAAGGAGATTCAGGTTCCTGGCAGCAGCAGCCTGGGTTCATCAGCTGGAGCTGAAGGTCTGTGTCCTTGAGGGAATCCCAGCAGACTCCATGAGAGCCCTCAGCTGGTCTTTAGGTTGTGTGCAGCACAAGTAGTGCTGGAGACCTTTTACCTGAGATAAAACTGATCTTTTCTAAAGCCCTTCTTTGCTCACTGAGACCAAGGAACAGCATTCAAATAGAATAAGTAAAGATGTGCTCTTCTGAGTCCTTCATCAAGTAAAAAACTAATAAATTCAATTTCATGTAGATAGTTTGTAAAGCAACATAATTCCTATTTCTTCATGCACACTGTTAAACAAAAGCTGATCTTAATTGCATTATAACCCACAATAATGAGATTTAAATTTAATTTCAAGTGCAAAATAATTCTGTTTGAGTTCTTCAGCAGCTTTTCCTCATCTAATATGGAAAGAATTTTTTCTCTTTAATTGTGTCTCTCTGCCTTCAGGAAGATTGAGCAGCCTTTTAAACATCTTCTCTTTCCAACCTGTCACTTAATTAGTTACGGTTTGGAATACTTTTCTCTTTGGCTTACTTTTCTCTCTTGTGAGTTGCAGATTATGAACATTAAAAAATACAGAAAGCCAGCAAAATCTGAAAGCCAAATGTGGGGAAACCTCTATAGTAATCTTTATTAATGTGCTCTGTATAGAAATCTGTATTTTTAGTTTGTATGTTTGCTTTTAAAAGAAAGGTGGAAATTACAGACTTTTTAGTTTAACGTACTGTTGTCAGCCCCACACCCCACCCATATAACTCTCAAGGAACTTTTCTCCAGAGGAGATGGCAGTGAGTACTTACTGAGGCACAGTTGCTTTCTGACTTGTCTTCTAGAAAGCCAATTTGGCATGGTGTCCTCTGATTCTGCAGCCAGTAGTCTGTTGATTCTAGCAGACTGTTACTACAGAGAATCTGTTAAAAAAGTTAAAAATAGTTAAAATCATTGCAAATTTTTCTGACCCCTATTGTGCTTTGGGGGCCTGAACCCTATTGTCGTAACTCAACAGAAATTTTGCTGACAAAATTTGGGGGTGTGGGGGGGAGCAAGATGGACAAGATGGTTTCATTTGGACCCGTCCAGTTACTGCACCTTAAGTCAAATCACTTATATATCCCCTAAAGTATTAGCCTGTTTTCTTTCAGAACTGAGAGTCCTTGGAGATAGATGCTTGATGCTTGAAGGAAATGCCTAAACTTAATATTTTTACTGGAAAATATTGCTATGAGTTTTGTTCTGTGTTAAATTGATAAACAGAGATGTTGGGAAAACTAATTATTCAATTACATCAGAGTACACAAACTTGCAGCCTTTATGACTGACTGTATATCTCTCCACAGTAGATCAGTACTATTCATTCTGCCAGCAGCCTCATTTCTGGGACTTCTAAGGCTCCAAACTCCTTCTTCTTAAACAAGCCTTTCTGTTTTCTGAGAAACTGAAGTACTTTGGACTTTTTGTAGTGAGTCCTTAGGTCACTCAGCACCCCGAGACCAAGACTTTGGGTTTAATCTCTGTGTTGACTCAGCCCTACGGCTTGTGCCACAGCCTCTGCTCAAACAAACCCAGAATGGGGCTACAGATAGCTGGAGACTTTAAAGAGGCAAAGCCAGTTTGCAAATCTGATGCTTAGATTAAACTGAATTCTTTACTTTCTGCCTCTGTACTAATATTCTACCATGAAAAAGAGGGACCATCAGGATCTTTAAAACATCTAGGGAACAGCAGGAAAAATATTGCTGCACCATTGATGCTACTTCCAGAATGTTTTCTATGGCTTATCATGTTCCCTAGGCAGCAATGTTAAGAAGTATGTTTGTAAAACAAATGTATATTTTACTTGTACTTCCGGCAAGTCTTGTATTCCATGGAAATAGACTGTACTCTAGTTTTTAGACTTTTATTTTAATAATGATATTTAAAAATATAAATTTGTTGCTATACCGGGGGGGGGGGGGGGGGGGGGGGAATCTATCTACGGTACTTTCCTTCACCTGACTGCATGTTTTGTATTGACACACATTTGTCCTACTTCAACAACACTTGATCTCTAAGCCTAGATCCCTTCCTTAGGAAGAGAAGTGAGAATAACTTGTGAGGCCTTCTCACTTCTCAGGGAAGATTAATGACTGTGGAAAGCTGATCTGGCCAGGTGACACAGTTTTCTAACACTTGGGAGCACCCAGAAGCAAGCTTATTACCACCCACAGACTAACACCCACTGTAATTTTTATATTTCTGGTAAAAAGTCAGTTACACAGTTAATATTTCACTCCCTGTATCATACTTATATTGATTTCTGAATAAAAGTCAGCAGCAGAGGGATGAGGAGGTAGTAGGGAACAAGCCCCTGAGCTTGGCCTGCTTCAGTGCCCTTTTTTTGGTGCCCTCCACAGAGATTTTCCACCTTTGTTGTTGTTTCTCAATACAACAGCCCTGCTAGGGGTTTTCTTCCAAAGAGCTTTATAATACAAATTTATGGTTCACAAAATACTCAGAGAAAGTATTGTGACCAAAGACTTTGTTCTGAGTATGCCAAAGGCTCTTGAATGCTTCTCATGAACACCAGCCTCTTCTTGGGGGCTGGTGGCTAATCTTGTTTACCAGTGCAATGACTCTGAACTCAATAAATTTTATAGCCTTCTGTCTCAGTGCAAAAAGATTCCTGCCATCAGAACTAACTCTGAGACTAGATGGGGAAAATAATATACTCCACATCCCAAAGAAACAATTTCCTGTTAGTGTAATAAACTGTTGTGTGGGTTTGGTTTTTGTTAAGGAAATCTTTAAGCATTATGAACTGGTTGGTAAAATCTAGAATTGGGCTTTCTTTTCCTCTTTCTGAAAAACTAACATCCTCTAAGGCTTTATGAAGATATACAGAATTGAATATATACAAAAACGCACACATACACACATATATATATATATATGAGATTTAAGACTTAATCGGATTCTAGATATTCTCATCCTCAAGGGCTGAAGTTCTAATTACCTGTTAAAACATAATTTTGCAGACACAGGAAACAGTTCTCTTTAGCTCAAACAGCTTTTGCTGTAACAAGCAATCTTGTTCCATTTCCTTAAAATCACAGTGAATTCGTCTTCAGCTTTAATCACTTTAGATCTTTCTCTCCCAAAACTCAGACAGTTTCTGAGAAACTGTGATAGACAGAAATTTATCATGTAGAAACAAGCTGCAGATATCCTTGGTGCTGCTTTTTTTTGTCTCAGAAGAACTTGGCGTGCATTTCAGAACAGCTCGATCACAGCAGATCTATCTTGTACATGACAAACCCATGAAATGAGCTGGGCAGTCCACACTTCTACTGCTTTGTCTCCTGTGGGATGTTAAATGACCCTTGGTAGCTTTATCTTTCTTTCAGAGGATGTTTTTATCAGGAAGGAAATACTAGTAAAGCAGCAGCAGAAGAAATAACTCTCCTGAAAAAATGTTTTGGTCAGGTCAGGTCATGGTTGCCAAGCCTGAGTCACTCCAGGGTGGTTTTTGAGTTCCAAGGCTTTATATTGCATTTAGTTTTTTGTATGCAGCTTTTCATAGTAGACTTTGAAGTCAAGGGTAGAAATTATTACATGGAAATTTTGGACAGCATGTGATTTTTAAGTAACCTCAAGCAGATGAACAACATTAACATTAGTAGGATTACCTTTTATCTGGGCCTAAGTAGTTCTGCACACACACTTGAGAACGCATCCAGAAATGTGAAGAAGGGTGAATACGCATAGCATTTTTAATACTGGACGTTGGGGGGAATAATTTACAGCAATTTGGATTTGAAAAAACAGGTGAGAAAAACAAAATCAGATATACTGGAGTCCACACAGCAGAAGCTGGCAGAGGTCAGCAATCTAAGGAACAGATCTTGCCTCAAAGTCATCTGGAAAGGCTCCAGAAATTACTCCAAAAAGAAAGTGCTGTGGGAATGGGGGAATGCAGGAATATGTGCCGGAGGCCTCCTTGCACATCATCTGGTTTTACACAGGTCTGAGTGGTGCTCAGGAGACGGAGGTGACATTTGAGTCACTGATGGCTGGAGTGAGGGGTAAACTTTGGATCAGTTTAAACTCCATCTCCTGAAACTAAAGTTCTTGCATTAGCACTATTATAGACATCATATTGCTCAGAGCTCTCCCATTAGTACTTCTGTGGAGGAAGGATAATTTGGGCCACCCTGCAATGCTGATCACAGGTTGGGTTACACACATCTGCTGTGCAAAAATGTATCTGCAGAAGCCATGTGAACTTTTGGGCATATTTCCTTGGTAACAGGCAGTATTATTGTGGTCAAAGACACACATATGGTAAGAGTAAATGGAGTATTTCTTACAGCCTCTTGCTATTGTAAGGCAATTCTTCCTGTTAAATAGTATCATGTGTTTAGATAAAGTGGGAGTTTGCATATGCATGAAAACTTAATGGGATATTCATGCTTTTAAAGGAATATACTGAAATCCTTATAACGAAATAATATATGACTGCAATGATCAAAAGTGTATAAGCTTGAAGGAGTTGATCTAAATTAAAATAGCTAGTTAATTAATCATAAGCAATGTGAGAACTGGTATTCTTCAGATCTGTATCTCTACCAGCATATTCCCATTGCCATTCTTGCATTTAAGCATTTTTTCAAAATATACTGCAGTGATCTGTACCACATGACAATAAAACTAATCCTCTTCTCTTTCAGCTGTCAGTCTGCGGTCCTGCACTTTTAAGGCAAACAGTATCATTTGCCAAAATTTCTTCCTCCTGTCTTGTACTTCTCTTCATTCTTATTTAATTAAGACAAGTGCAGGGCCAGTCCCACTGACACATCATTAGGATTTTTGCTATCAGCTGAAAACTGAAAAGCAACTGAAAGCAGAATTTGATTCATTGACCACACTCGTGTGACAGCTGCACACACTATACTGCTGTATATCTGGTTTGGAGCAGGATCATCACACTCAGAAAATAATTCAGGATGAATCTGCATCATGCACTAAATGTGAAATCAGCAGTAATTCATGGTTCTAAAAAAAGTTTTCCACTCTCATCTAGAGACACAGCCGTCAGCATTACTCAGTGTGTTGTGAATCAATGAACTAAATCAGCCTCTAGCAGAGTGTGGATTAGAAAAGTCACTCTTTCCCAGAGGAAAATACTGCATATGAGTTTAGTGTAACAGCTTCCTGCTCCCTGATTTAGATCACAAGACATTAAAATACAGTAAATATCTATAACCGAGACAGCATTAAAAAGGCTCTGCTCCACAAACGAAACATCTGCGTCTTCGTGACTGAACATCTTAATTGCTTTGGTTAATTACCACTCTTCAAAAAAAGATAGGAAAGTGGGACATACAGAATAAAATAAGATATCCAGGGGTACATGTTCTGCATTCATTTAGGCTGGTCTGTGTAGTAACAGGCTACATCTCATATGGTTCCTGACAGGGGCCATTCATGCCAAATATAACTATTCAAACCTGCAAGTCAACTGTTTAAACTGTTCCCTTGCAGCAGAAACCCACAGCATTTCACTCCACCACCAATTACAATCTAACTTAAAAATCACCTAACAGAGGCTTAGAAGAGAACTCTTCATTCTTTTCCACACACACACACAAAAGGTAAACACTTTCTCTGACAATGGTGTAAAGAAGCCCAAAAAATCCTGCTGTTTTTCAGAAGTGTTGTCAGAAGTGAATAACTTCTTTTAGTGTGCTGACAATCATAAAATTGACTCATGTTACAATAAACAGCTCAAATATATGGGATAGTACAGGTGAAGCAGCTCTCAACCATACAGGCTACCCTTTAAAATTAGAGCGTGATGCTTCGGAACATGAGCAAGCAGGAGCATTTGTAAAGGCAGTGGTGGCACTTAGTGCTGTGCCACTGTCCTTCACTCTTACATAAACAACTCTGAGATTAAATGAAAATTTAAGATGTTTTCCCACACAGTAGATTTTCTGTCTATATGAGGATTCCAATTACAGTCAGCAGCATTTTTAAAAATCAAGTGTTATCTTGCAAATGAGCCCTTTGACCAAATGAAATATTGACACTTTATCTTTTAGCCATGTTGGGGTGAGAAGAAGCCTAGTCCCAGCACACACATCTGTCTTATTGAGTTCTATTTTTACATCAATGATGTTATATCTAACAAAATTTCTGTGTGTGGTTTTCAGGATAAGGAAAATAAATCTTTAGCATCTACACGTTTTATCCTTCTCTCTTCTTACATAAATCTAACAAACAAAAAAATTCAAACCCAAACGGAAAATATTATTAAAAGTCAGAATTATGGGAAGACTGAATGAACTGTGAAGATTTAAAACAAATGCTGTAGCATTTTTCAGCTCTAGAATTATGCCTGTGGGAGACAGTAGAGATCTGAGGTTTATTGCAAAGTGAGAGGTGAAAGGCAGCCAGTCCTCCTTAATAGTCTCTGGTAGTGCCCCCTTCCCTCAGACTGTACTGCCACAACAAGGTCCTAGGCAGGAGGAATAAAAGGTCTTCACCTTTGTATTATCAGTTGTACTGAAATTAGCTACAAGCACAAAATGACATCCGATCCCTCCTAATGACATACATACACACAGGTGTCACTTTTTTCCCCCCACATGCCCTAAATTAAATTAGTACATAGAAACCTAGTTTTAGGAAACAGTAACAGCAGTCTATACCACCTCCTGTTGTAAAAACCATTCCAGTCAAAGCTTTTTCATGAAGGACCCTCCATTGTACTGACCTGAGAAAAGCAAAGCTCTGTCTGGGTCCCAGAAACTTGCCATTAATTGAAGAGCAGTCCTGAAGGTATTCATGCTATGCACTGCTTTTATTTCATATAATGAAATATCAGATAATGAGGTAAATTAGAAATGTTCAATGGGAGTTTATCTCCCATATATGTATAATGTATTTTCAGACAAGTATAGACCAGGCAGACAAAAACTGCAGTATACCATAACAGCCCTACTAAGTTATTTTTCTGTATCAAACCTTTTCTAAGTATCACTTAAATTTTGTATTGCTCACTAAAGCTGAAAGCTAAAAAGCAAAGCTATATATATATTGGACTTTGAATATAACATAAACTTAAAAGTTACCTTCTTACATGCTGTGACAGAGCTTCCCAAACTGCTTGCAGAACTGTCTGTGCTGCTGCCTTGGTGCTCTGGGACTTCATGCATCAGTGGAGATTCAAAGTTGCTGAAGAACAAAAAAGAAACAAGCCCCCAAAAACCTTTCCAGTGACTCAGCTACATAAATAACTCAAGTAATACCAAAACACAGGTCAGTAGAGAGATGTAACTCAGAACACAAGAAGCTGTCTATATCCTCCTTGCTGATGTTACCAGTCTATTTATTGCTAATTTTCCCTTTTTGGAAGACTGTCCTGAGCTACACACACTGTAGATATGAAATAGCAGACTGATGTTTTCTGAACATGAGAGGAAAGCATAAACTGCCTATAAACAGACTTATCTGTCCTGAATGCCACTGTAAAAAGTGGTACTAGCTTGTTTTCATAAGCAGGCTGCTTGGAGCAGCAAATGAAATACTTGCTGCATTAATTCAGCTTGGCAAACAACAGAAATATTTGCTGTGTTTTTACCTGCCAGGATGGTAGTAAAGGGGTAGTGACTGAAAAGTAAAAAACACAGCAGGAGAGGTAGTATTCTGTAATCCAGATGGAATAACTCGATACACTTTGGGTTTGGAGCAAAGGTAAGTCGTGCAGATATTCTGTTTTGTGAGTCAGTGGTATACAACAAGTATGTTTACTTTGGGACTGGGCAGATGTGAAGTACAAAACCATAAAAACAAGTTCCCCCAGCCAAATTATTTGCACACACGGCAAGACCGAGCCCTCATACTTTTCTTTTGGAATAGTTCAGGCCAGTCTTCTAAGATCTTCCATTGTATAATAATCACATTGGTTCTCCTTCTGGTCATGACATGACCACAGTTAAAGGCCACACATGCTAAAGGACTATTTATCCAGAAACATACTGGGAAAAAGCATCCTACATGATTATGTTCTGCTTCTCAGATTTAGAATGCTTTTAATTATTGCAAGTCACCTATGAGAATATGTGGAACATGTTGTGATGGCCCATAAAGAGTGACCAGGTTACCATGGCTGGAGTAATGATCTCTCATCGGTTCCAATGGGGTAACAGACCATGTGCAACTTCCCGTTATGCTCAAACCTAAAATGCATTTTCCTCAGTCCCCTTCACTGGAATGTAAATCAGTATGAGGATGCCACTTTCACTTTTTTTCCCCAAAATCCACAGTCAGGCATGACTAAGGCTACCTTTTCCTCAAAGATTCATGCACGTACATTTCACTTGATGCTGCTTAGGACTAGCTATGAATATATGCATTCCCAATGGTAAAGAACTTTGTCAAAGAGAATTCTGCTGATGTGTGTGGTGCTATTCCATAATAATTTTTAAAAAGTATCTGGATGTGTCAGAATTAGAAGAGTGAATAAAAAATATAAAACTAATTTAGCACTTATTAGCTAGCTGGGGGGAAGCATCATGAATCACATGGGATGACTGAATACAGATGCACAAGTGAGACCAGAGGGTTAACTGACTTCACTTGAAAAGTATGTAATACTCTGGAAGATATCAGCATCATTTGTACTTAGAAAAAAGACTTTTGCCTTTGTACAAAATTCTGCTTCCCTGCTCAGATGATATAGATACACAGTAACATTTCTGGGCAGTAACTTCTCAGGCATTTCCCAAAGCAAGATAGCATTTTATAGGCCTTATACCACGTTCTTTAATAGAATGAGGGAAATTAAACACATGAAGTCAATTCTGGCTTTCTATCTTCATTTAAAGTAGGAACCTTGTATTCAGATGGTCAAATCTTTACATAAGTATCCTCCTTGATAAGTCCACATTGAGATGCAGCCTCTGTACAAAGTAAAGCCCACTACTCCCCACAGAAGCTGCGCTCTGCCTCTTTTTATAAGATGCATCATTTCTGCCATCTAATAGAAAATTACAGACCAGGGCTGACCTGCAGGTTGAAGTATAAGGCCTGTTGTTTTCTCCTGCTCTTCACTGAGAGGAAGACCGAGTGGCTCTGCCACTGCTTCACCCTACAAGGAGCTGATGGGCTGCTAATGACTATTTGCTCTCAGTTCCACTGTGGGCAGGGAACTGAACTTCAGTGCATCAGGTGTTGCTGAGTCTAACAGGAACAAAGATAACAAGTTGGCTACCTGAAGGCCTTCTTTGGAACTTAATTAAACAGTACAAGTAGAATAGCACATTGAAGCATAGCTGGAAAATGTAGTTAGAGTCACATTCTGGAGTATCAACAAACCCGTGCTATCTCTGGACAGTATTTCAGCAAGGGGTAGCACATGACATGTCCCATACAGAAGTAAAGCTCTCTTCCAAGTCATGCGGAAAGTGAAATGATCTGTAAAAGCTTCTTAATCCTTTAAAATCTGTGTTCTTTCCAAAATAAGCCTACTTTTCATTTGTAAATATAGAAAACCTTGTTAAAAGTACATGACGACTGAAAGAAATGTAGAATGCCATTAAATGTTTTAAATGAGACAAGGCTCCCACTTAGACTGAAGTTCAGAAAGGAAACCCAACTGCCTTTGGTGTTCCCAAAATTTGGTAAACCTAAATCCTCTTATCACCTATCCCAGTCCTCAGAGTTGTATTTCACATCCAGCTGATTACTTGAAGCACAGGAAAAATCAGCAACTGTGTTTCACAGGACAAGGGACAATGCATTTACAAGTATCTCTAACACTTTAGAGCTTTTCAGTCTTAGGTTTACATTTCCTGTTCTGTAACTGCAGAGCAGAACCCCTATTCTCCTGCTGCACTGCAGTTCAACTCCTGAATTGTGCCAGGGACAGGAACTCTGGGCTCCCACCGCTTGCAAACAGCTTCAACCAGTCAGGGTTCAGTCACTGAAAAGCAGAAAAATGTACAAAGAAGTGTTAAAATAGGAGAGCTACATTCAGTTTCAGACTCCACAGCCTTTTCCTTATTGAGTTCATGGGTACACAATTTCTAAAAGAAGCACAGAGAAACCCCCCTGGCCACTCTTGCTGGTCAGTCAGGTACATGAACCCCTCTAGGTGTCACACAAAGGAGATTTGTAGCAGTGCATGCCAGCTGATGGGAAAACAAGCAATCAGCTGTGCTTCTTCCGGCTAGGAATCCAACACCACAAATGTGAGTCTTCTATAACTCAGTGAGGTGCAGTGTATGAGGTCCTGCACAGATACCTTCACGGGTACAGGTCTTTCTTCCAACATGGAACACGGATTTGGACTTAATCATCTCTTTTTCAATTATCTCAACTCTCAGGGCAAAGTTTTCTCTCTTCTTTATCCCATGGGCACCCTTTCTAAGCTTTCATTTTCAATAGGTGTTTTCTTAAGAGACCCTCCTCAGGCAATACAGCTTTGCCACCCTCGCTCTGTAGCAAAGGCAGTAATATAAACCTATTTTTCATTGTCACTCCAGGGAAAAACTATTCTGTCTTTGAGAAACTTCTGGTTCTCATTAGTTCCTCAATAGCAGGAAGCTGAAAGAAACTCTTGCAGAAATGTAGCCAGCTCATCATCAAGCGATAGCTCTGCATTCACGTACTATGCTCGTTACTTCACATTAAGAGCTTACACAAAGTGCTGGACTTTCAAGACATCTGGCACAGATTGGAGCCCTTTCACTACAAGATAAAGAAAGCTGTTGAAGTTTTCAGGTCTCAGTTCTCAAGTTTGCTTGGCTCCCTCTTTTAGTATGTGATGGAGAATGCTGATCCGAATTAGATGTACTCATCTGACTTGGAGGTATCACAGAAAGCCACAGGCATAGCAAGCAATCTCTGTTAAGGGATGATTCATTTTGGGAGTTTTCTTTTGGTGTGAAAGATCCTAATCTATAATTCAGCTTTTGAAACTGAAGTTGGGAACCTAGACCTACAACTTGGTGTTAAGAGCACCATTTTCACTTCAGTATTTCTATTAACAGAGAAGTCTCCACACTCAATTTGCCACCAGGTGCTGTCTTAATGATTCATGAATTGCAACTGGTAATTTTTTTCCTACAAGCTATATGCACTCACAAAGAATAAAAACAAATTTCCTGGAAATTAGAGGACTGTAGTAAATAGCTATGAGGTTTATGTCACTAACTATAATAATAACACATCATATATTACTGTCCAAAATGCAAACCAATTGCCTCATCTTTCCTATGTTGAATAATTCAAAAATACTGACCTTGATGACTCAAGACTTAATCAAAAAACCCACAGATGCTCCTGAAAATAATTATCTTCTTTGCAGATGTGGCAGATGGTGCTACATCAACTAAGATGAGGTAATTTAAAGAATTCCCCAGGTTATCACTAAAGAAAATTAATCTTGTGAAACAATATCAGAAACTTCAATTTCCTACCATCTTGAATGAGTATAAACAGCTTCCCAAAACTTGCTGTTCAATAATCATTCCTAAGGAGCAATCTCAATAAATGATAAGTGACCGTTACGTATGTTTTTTTTGAATCAATCATATTACAGCCTGCTGCTTTTCCTCTTTTCATTATGACTCCTAATCTTGGCATTTTTAACATAGAAAACATACTGATCCATGAAAAAAATAATCTTGAAGGAAGCAAAGTGAATAAACGGAGTGAGGTTTCTCAGTGCAAATAATGCCAAGCTCTAGTAAGCTACATTTCTTGTGTTCTGCTAATATTTGTAGTGAACATCATGAACAACAAAAAAGGGATGACTCTCATTTTGAAATAGAAATATGGGAGAAGTGAAAGCAGAGCAAAATACCTTAGCATCTTCCTACTTTTACCCTCACAAATAAACCCAAAAGCTACTCAGCAACTGAGGAAGGCAGCCAGCTTAATCCAGACCCTAAGCAAGAAGCAGTTTTGAAAGGCATGCAATGTTCAAACAGCACGTCAACTTCAAAGCCTTTTTGAAGTGGACAGACTAGTCATACCCTTTCCTCATGCTACCTTTCAGATTTTACAGTTTTAAAATTTGCCTTTGTAAGTAAACAGGTCAGCAAAGTAACTAGGAGCAAAATCTTTAGATGTAACAGTGTCAAAGTTACCATTCCAATCCATATAAATGGTTTTTATTCAGTCTGGACCATGTGTATATTTCAATCAGAGCACAGATGGTTAGGCAAACAGACGCTCTATAAATACCTCAAACAAATGTCTTTCTGATTTTGTTATGGATTTGGAACCCATGTGCAGAATATAATCACTAGCAATATCAGGACCTCATCTTGTAAGGTATTCATAGACTTTTTTCAGTCTCCCATGGCTGTTACTGGCTTCACTGGAAACTAAAATACTGAATATTTCCCTTCATTGTCTATGCAGTTTAACAGGTACAGGATGGGGTTTTCAGATCAGCACACCAAAAAGACTAGAAGTTTAAAGGCTTTATATTCAGATTGCTCATTTCACAGTGTCTATTGGGTACTCTTGATTTACATTTCATTTTTGTCACTGATACAGCTGCCAAAAGACCAGGTCTTTAGCTACGTGCTGATGAAAAACAGAAGCAGAGAAAAGACAACCCATGCTGGGGTATACTTCACAATGCCCAAAGAGCCCTGAATGACTGAATTCTGCTCCAAATTAAACCAGTAAATAAATCCAGAAGTCTCTGTAAGCAGTAGCAATCATCAACCTTCTTTCACATCGTGTTTTTAAAACATTATAAAAGAACGGACAAGTTTTACTGAAGAATAAATGTAAACAAAACTAACTACATTTTTTTATGATCTGCTTGGAAATATTCCTTCGTTTACTGATTGAATTACTAAGGGTAAAATAACAAGGCTTTATATACAAGTCTGACGAACTCCTCCACATTCAATAGCTATGGCAGGATATATTCAGTTCGGAGAGCTGACAAACAAATCAAAGAGTTGACACTCAGGAGCTAAATGACAGATGATTGGGCTGGTGGGTTTTGATGGTTAACTGTATTTCAGTAATTTACTGTCAGAGAGTCAACCCAATATAAACTGGCTCTTGCACACAGCTGATAGGCATCCTGCCTTTTTCCCACCTATCCATGGGTTTGACATGGCTTTAGGATGATTCTAGATGGACCTTTGTTATGCTGGTAGAATGGTTACTTACTATGAAAACCTTCTAGAAAGAACAGGCTTGGACCTTAGTCAGAGGAGACTACAGAAAAGCACAAGAGGAATGGTGAGATCTCTTCTGGTGGGCAATGCCTACAACAATTCCCAGGTAACAGGAACTTCGGCAGAGTTCCTAAGGTGGAGGGTGTTTTAGAAGGTATGAAAAGATGCCCTGGATCAACAGCTAGGAACCAGGCAAGGTCTGATGAAGAACGACTGAACTCAGGAAAGATTAAGGAACAGACCCTTAAATTCGGGGAAGGCCAAAGGACTTTACCTTATGAAGATGGACTGAAAGACAACTCAGACTGCTTTTCTGCCCCAAAAGCAAGGAGTCTGTGTTCAGGTCTGGAGTGCCAGCCAGTGGGAAACTAAGGCTCTGTTGAGGGTTTGACTGCAGGAAAGATAAGAAATCTTGTTAAAGGAGGGATTCTTCAAGCATTTAGTCTGTATACATATAACTTAAGTGAGCAGTGCTGACAAGGAAGAGGATTTTAGAGAGATACAGGCACAGGTATTACAGAAGCATCAGAATAAGGCAGCTTCATATTCTCCACAGCAAAGCAATAGGCTTGCTACTATTTAAGCCTACTAAGTCAGCAAAAAACAATATAAAGTCTGAAATATTCTTAAAAAGATGTCCCACAAAAAATTCCTTATTCATTTAGCATATGTAGGTGTACTGTACAATAGTACTGGTCCTCGTGCTAGGGAAATGAGGACAAACGAGGAAATAATTGTTTTTCCACTCTAGCAAAAATATTCATGACTGTGCATTTATTAAGAAATCTATATTATTACTGCATTTTTGATGGCAATGCCTATTCTTAATATAGATTATGTTGTTAGTGCAGTACAGTGTAATAGTCCAAATGTATGATGTTATCTGACCCTCCTTTAAAAAGAATGGAAAAAAACATTGTGACACAGCTGGGAACTGGTGAAATTGGGTCCAAATTAAATACATAACAAACATGCAAGCAGCTCCCACAGATTTCAACTAGAAATGGAAATTCTCAGCACTTTTCAAGATGAAATCAAAGATGTTGCAAATTAGGCTTTCATGCCATAAACCACTGGGTAATTTTTCAGTCTGTTTTATGTGTTTCTTGTATCTAACAAACAACTTGTGTTCACTGCCTGCTCCTCTCATCCTTTTGCTGTGCACAAACTGTCAGCTGGGCATTTCAGGACAACCAGTGCAACACGACATAGGAAGACACCAGTGTTTTTATGTGGCATATGTAAATCTTGCCTTAACTCATTCATTCATTAAGTATTTTTGGCATCCTATTTATATGATATAGCCACACATCACAGTCAAGCTTCTCAACCAGCTTTTGTCATCAACAAATGTGATTCTCATTCAGAGCATCAGAGCAACAACAGTCAGATACTGACAAAACAAGCCACAAAGCACAGCACATGCAATGAAGCATTTCACTATCTGACAACCTTTTTTAAAGGCTACCCCTTTAAAGATCTCAAATTTAATTTATAAAAGCTTTTCAGTGATTGTATTCAAGACAGATATTGAATATTTCTGAAGGGAAGAGTAATGTGACAAAGATGTTCATAACTTACAAGTAAATGCATATGTCATGATTTTATTTGAATAGAAAATGTGTGTAGCTAATCAAAACTTGCTAGCTGTTCGTGTGTTTTCCTTTTTAGATTGATTACAAATCAAATAGACTGTACAAGCGTAATTGAAATGTGGTAGGTAGTCAGGATGATGTGCGTGATCAGAAGCTGAACATCACTTTCATCTTTTGAAAGACATTCTTCTAATGTTCGGCAGACTTTCCGAAATTCTTTGTACTAGCTCTCCACAGAAATTATTAATCTGTCTTTGTAATTACAAGATTAAGAAAGGGGTGACCTGCCTGAACCTAAATACAGATATTTAAGGTAGAAGCTTGGGAATTTCCCACTGTTGCAGAATCACTTTCAGCTACTTTAAAAAAGGTAAAGGGCAAAGCTGTTAATGAAAAGGGACTACTGATACTGGAAAACCAGATTTTTCAACAGAGAACTTGAATTATGGAACAGGTTGAATTATGGAACAGTCTTGGAAAGAGAAAAGTATATGTATGACAAGCCAAGTGGCCACAGTATCACACTGTACAGTGTTCTTTATTACAAATCATGAGAACTTCAATGTAGCATTGCTGAAGACGCACCTTTTCGTATCACAGATGCTAATGTCTCTGAATACTACAGGAAATTATAACAAAATACTTATTTCAAATGCCTGAAGAATCCCCAGCCACCAGTAAGCCACAGAACTAATCAGCATAGCATGACAACTTTTCTTTTCATTTTTTTTTCTTTCTTTTTTTGGGGGAAGGGGGCAGGGGGAGCATTTCTAAGTCAAACAGAGTAGAGGGAGAAAAATATGGTGAGGCTATCAGGAATCTGTAAGGCATGCACTAGCTGAACCAGTGTTATGCCATGCCTTCACAACACAGGGACAGTGACACTTCAGAACAATCCCTCCTACCAGTAAATAACCAGGTTAGTCTGTGTGGATGTTCTTAGTCATGAAGGAGGGAGTGCTTCAAGTGAAACAGTCAGATTAGCTTCACCCTCAACTCAGTGGTGTCTGGCAGGTATTTTTGGAGGCCACCAAAGACATTTTGATCTCCTGTTTGGCAGAACAGATTTAAGCAGGTGTTTTGAGCCCAAATGCCCAAATTCATCTCTTCTATTCAACCACAAGAGAACAAAGACTTTGCTGCTGTGAGCAATGCCAGGAGATTTGGTTGATATTCTTCCAAGGAGAGTCTGCTCTTCTTCCTCTGCTCTCACTAATAACACTGCCCAATTGTAACATCATTTCTAAAGCTGTAAAATGAAGGCAATTTGCAGCCTATTGTAATTTGTTTCTTTGGTCAGGCAGCTATACTGACATATCTATACATTAAAAAAAATTTGGTCAAAATGACACTATGATATTGGTCCCTACTAAACTCAATTTGATTATGGTAAATATTTTACCTTAATGGTATCTAAAGTAATTTCAAAAGTACCTATCCAGGAAATGTATTATTTCTAGTAAACGCATATATTTCTTCAACTCCATTCTGTTTCCCAGCCCTTTTGATTTGAAAGAAAGTCAAGTTGATTTAGATTCCTGCTAAACCTTCCAAAACATTGTTTAGGATTATAATAGAGTTCAGAAAGCAGTATGTTTTTACCTTGACTAATGATACTAGAAAAGTAAAACAACAGTCTAAAAAAAAAGTGTTTTCATCTGAAATAGTCACAGAAATTTCCTATTCTCTTTAATCCAGTATTGTTTCTATGACCACCTGCAGTTACATTCATAAACTATCTAGTTAAAATGTCAGGGTACGTTCTGCTTATTTTAATGCCAGAGAATACATTCTGTCATTGCTTATTCACAACAAATCTTATTTTAACATATTTTACATTCTTGAAATATTCTTGAACAATTCTGATTTGCTACTAATATCCAAAAGAAACACAAATCTTATCAATTTTAATGCTGTGTTTATGTTAATTAATACAATCTGTGATAAGACAGAAAACAAAATCTCAAAACTCATTTGCTTAAAAACATGGGTTTTTTTCAAAAAGTATGATAACACTGGTAGAGATGTGAACAAAATGAAGCTGCCTTTAATCAACTTGGCTCTTAGTATGATAAAACATGTGTCTTGGGGTGACTATGATGTGTATCCCATATCACTGCCTATGCCCAGGAATTAATTTTGTGCCTTTCTATGCCTCTAAACTGAGCCTGAGAGGGGGAAGGAAAAACTGAGAAAAACTTCTTCAAAGCAGTTTGCAGCTTGTTCAAGGTCACACAGAGATAGCCATATTTTTTTTTTCAGCTGCGGCAGGGGAGCGAGGAAGCACCCGGGTTGCTGCTTTCCAGTCAGCTTTTGGCCAGTTGTTCAGTTTCTTTTTCTCCAGAGAGAGAGACTGAGAGTTGGACTTTTTCTTCCTTCCCAGGAATTTCAGATTTTCTCTCTTTTCTGCTGGACTGCTTCAATATCAGAGCACATCGGGAGGACTTTCCACTGAGCACAGAGGGCCTGGCCCTGGGCCAAGCCCCAGCTCCGAGGAGACCAAAGGGAGGACTCTAACACTTTCCCAGGTTGTTTTTCTCCATAGCAAAATATTATTATTTAGCATTATTATCCTTTTCCTGTGTGTTTGTTAAATAAATAGTTTTTATCTCTTTCACTTTCCTTCAAGGAAAATTATTTTTTTTTCCCCGAACCTGGTGGCGGGAGGGGTGGTTGTGCCTTCTCTCAGAGGATATATTTCTAAATTTCACCAAACTGGAACAACATGCTTTTTGTGCAATTCTGTCAAGATACTGCAAACACTGTCATTGGTTTAACTTGCTTCAATTTGTGAAACCTTTTTTTCCAGAGACTATAATGCGATTAACAGGATTGAGTGGTAGGTGAAGGCAACATTCACAACTTTTTCCTCACTTATACCAGCTTTAAAAAAGTGTGAGATTTCAGTCCAAGAAACTATGATTGAGCTTTTTTGGCAAGATGAATGCTTCTTTCTACCCCCTAAAATCTACAGCCTTTCATACTCTATATAATGAACATGGGACGTGATCTCTGAGAGTCTAAGAGTGAATCAGGTCAATGTGTTATTAATTTAATGAATCTGAATTTTTTCCTGGGTGGCATGACGTAGATAAACTGCCACTGCTTTGCAATGAACTTCAGATGAAGTATGAAACTGCTGTAATACCTGGGCTTGACATGGTTAACTTGTTCTCACTGGGATGCACAAGCTCCAGCAGGACCATCTGCACCACTGACTGAGCTCAGGTTAAGCTCTCAGACAACCTTATCGCTGCCTGCAGCGTGATTCTGTCAGTACTTGCCAAATGAGTATTCCTACGCTTACACCTAATGAAAAAAAATATAAACCAGCTCTGCCTATTAACTTCATTAAGAGTAGAGGTTGCCTCTTGTTTCATGTCTTTGGGTGTGTTTAAATTTTACTCTGATCAACATGACAAAGTCTAAGCTCTTTCAATTCAGAGGAACAAAAAAAGAAGTATGCACTTAAATCCAGGTTTCACTGAATTACTATTGTTTCATTAGTGGGGGTCACTGTAACAACTGCAGCTACAGAAAAACACCGTTAATACAGAAGTCTGGTTCTGTGTATCCAAAAGCAACCCATGCAAAGTAAATCTGGCCCTACTGCCTCTTTGTTTCATTACTGGAGTTGGACTAGTATTTGTATTTATATTACTTGTTTATGGCCTGTCACTATTTTTTTCAGTAATTAATTATTTTTCTAATATGTGATGCCTTAAAAGCCTTGCCCTCTGAATCAGAAAATCACCTGTTGCACTCAACAAATATGTACTTACCTATGAATTAACTTTTCTTGTATGAAATAAAAATCTGCTGCTGCTGCTAGTACCAAAAGACACCTCTCTCTTATAGTCACATGCACTGTTCCATAATGCACAGATTTCCAAAATCTGAGAAGTATGGGTATACTTGTAAAAGTACCAAAACTCTGTGTTTGGTAGCTATACTAACATTTAAATCGTATCATACAAACACTGATACAGGTCATGTATGCTACCTTTGGGATTGTGGATAATGTGACCATTGGATTTCACTGAATTTATGGCACGTATTATGTTTAGGATTGAAGGTCTTGGCAGATACAATGTGGTCATTTAACAAAGCTCCCTAATAGCTGTGCTATTACTTCTGTATTTTTACATATTCAAGAAGCAATTTTTTTTTTATTCCAGCTGAGGGGAAGGTCTTATTCCAGAGTTTATGTGAGGATAACGGGTTTTCATTTCAACACCACAGTACGCAAATCTTTTCCTTTTAAAAATAAATGATCTGTTCATTTTTATTAGATGTCTACAATGGTAATAATACACATTTTTCACTGAGAAGAAGGACATTACCCTGACAACATATAAGAGGAACAATCTAAAAGTATGTTGCTGAAACATTACCCTGCTGATTTGATCTCTTTCCTTTTCAAATTGAAATAGCATAGATGGTTATAAATGAGTCTTAGGGGAAACAGATTGGGACCTAATTTAAACACAGTTCTGAAAACAGACAGACACCCTTTCTTTCTTCCTTTAATATTCTGAAGAGCCACTGCATGTAATGAACAGCTCCACTGCAGATGGAATACCTGTATATGAAATTCTGTTAACTACACAATCTCACAGGGACTGCATGAGGACCACAGAAGTTTTTCACTGCTGAAAGAAAATACAAGTCCTATGGAATTCTGTGCATCTTTCTGTTTAAGAAGTTTTAACTACACCACAACAATGTATTCATTCAATAAATTTCAGTTTTTCAGCAATTAATGTAAAAGATCAAAACTTTTCCAGAAAACAGAAAGCTCTCATAATACCTGGAAGATAGTTACTGCAAGTGCATGCAGCCAGCTCAGGACAGTTCCAGTCTTAAAAGTGACTACTTAGGGTTATACAGGACTTGCTGACCAGTTCTGAATTTCACTAGCAGTGAAATATGTACTGCAGCATCAAGTTCTGTGTTAGCAGTTTTAGAAAATAACTTTTTCTTTCAGCTATAAATTAAATGTAATCAAGATTTACAAATGAAACTTTCTTACAGCACTCAAGAATAATTAGATAAAAACAAATTGTGATGCCACAACCAAGAGGAAACATAACTTTGATAAAAACCACCTACCTATTGTGTGTCATGGGCACTTGCAGTAGCCAGATATTTAATAACAAACAGGCAACTCTTGAAGTGAAGAAAATTACTGAGGGAAACTAAAGAGATTAATGACAACAATCCAAAGGTTGACAAGGCTAAAAAAAGAAGTTCTAAAACTCACCCTGGGCAGCAAATAAATCCCAGATATAGTAGTATTAACCTGCACATGCTAATTTTGTAGTTCTGGTTAAAAGAAAACCAGAAATATGCAGTATGGTTTTTTTCTCTCTGTTTCAGTGAAGTAGGAGGAAGGGAGGCTGTACTGTACATGCAGTCTGAAGCACTATCGAATCCAATCCACTGATAAGCAAAAGAGGTTGTTAAAAGATTGGGAAACAACCCCCACAAGTTTCTGACACTCAGATCCTGAGAGATGTGAAGTTTTTCAAAGAGTCTCATCCCTATGAGTGCCAGGCAGGCTTCCCCTTCCTGCTTCTTCCCAGAGAGCACAGCCAGGTGCCTGTACAACACACCAGAAGAGGAGCTGCTGCTGCTGCATTTTATCCAGTGAGTTGGTAATTAAAGCTATTGTTTTGATGTAGAAGTTTAATTAATTTTCCTTCTTCTGAGAAAAAACTAGGGCTATCTGCTGCACTTTTGAGTAAATGCTCAAAACTACATGGCTATCAGTGCTTGCATTCCTGGTCCTTCATGTTGAAGCTGTTTTCCCACTGAAACAAGTCAATACTGTGTCTGAGAGCAGCTGCAGCGAGTGTAATACAGAGCAGCGAGCCTGGAGGGAGCACTACTGGGATCCCTGCCGTCCCAGGTTGGTATCCTCAGTGGAGGGAGCTCTCTCAGCCTCCCTCTCAACCTGCTCCTGCTCATCAGCACCTCTAGCACACCACACTGCCGTCTGTGTATGGGACTTCTGGCTGTTCAGGTGCCAGTCATGGCTTAAAATTTAGAGGGTGCTCTTACACCCAAGTTTAGGCAATGACAGCTGCATGAGAAGTGACCAGGGTTCATTACCCACAGTGCAGATAAAGGTTCCCATGAGTCTATGCCTCCCTCCCTCCTTCTCAGGTAGTAGCTGAACCAACCACACGTAACAAGAAAGAGTAAAGTGATTAACATAGGGCTGAGGAAGGAGATGACAAAACCTTGATGAATTAGTCAGTATGCCTACAATGATTACCAGGAGGAGGTCATAACCTAAATCATATACAGAATGAACAGCACAGCAACAAAATATGGATGTTTCCAATTATCACTGATAGTTGTTAGTATTTTTCAAGTCTGTCCTAGGGGCAATATGTCTGGAGAAGGAGAGGACTGAATGAAGGAGGAGAACGGTTGGTACTCATAGGCAGACTGTGATTAGTGTGACTGACACTACTGCAACTACTGCAGTCACAAACGGGAGAAGGGATGCACAGGATTAGAGCCAGAGCTGAAAGAAGAGATTAGTGGATGTTTTCAGGAAAACAGTGAGAAATTCATGTGGGAGGCTAGGGAGACAGGATTAAAGAATTCAAAACAGACATGATTGGTTAAATAAAGGAAGAAGAGGAGGTGCCAAGCCTGGACACAAGCAGTATGGTTTTGTCACTGTAGTGTGCAAGTGGGTTAGTGAAACAAAGCATGGAAATTCTATAGTTAACTTCTTTAATACTTTTACAAGTCTCTCTCCTCCCTTCACCTACAGTCCCATTCCTCAAGGGATCAGATTCCTCATGCACAGACTTATGACCTTTGACAATTTAGGTTCCTTCTGGTTTTAGCTGATTTTTTTTTCTCCCCTGACCTCACTGAAGGAAAGCATCTCTGAGAATTTTGTCTGTGTTTAACAACACAGGTTAGCCAGGTTAGTGAACTGCTTAAAGTAATTGCCCATGAAAAAAGGGCATAGCATGTTATTTCAGGAATTCCCACCACTGACATTCAAACTAACATTAGAAGAAGTTAGTGAATATTGAAACTTATCAGATAAATTTCCTGGCTGCTCCACTCATAATATCTGGTAAATTCATCTGCTAATTTGCAAATAAAAAGCATACCCAGCAAGTATTAAACTGATTCCTCTGGCTGGGCTGCAGTACTGGTTCTGCATGAGTGCAGAAAAACAAATTTCATCCTCATATGTGATGCCAGCTGCTGCTCTAATGCAGGTAGTTTCCTGATAATGGGAGTTCTGGCATTACACACTTGTTCAGGGGATTTATTAGTTCTCTTTTATTTAAATAAGATTTGTAACACATTTGGTTTTCTTTTACTCATAGAGGTGGAAAAATACGGAGAAAAACCTGTAAGATGTGGTCTCTCTGGTCAGTCTCACTAAACACTACCCATTGCTCCTCTTCACTTATATCATTTCACTCATCACTGACAATTTTTCAGAATAAATTTTTAGTATTGATTTCTGTTTATGTGCTGCTTCTATGTTTGTTTTATTTTTGTTGGCATTCTCTTTTCTTTAATTACTTATTCAAATTAATTGTCATGTGTAGCTTAGTCCCATGGCTGTTGTGCAGTCTTTGCCTGCAACCTTGTCTCCTTAAAGGATCAAAGTTTTTTTTCACTCATTCCTGAAAGCATCTTAGTACAAAGACACCAAATCCGTTTTCTCTGTTATACAAGATCCAGGCTGCTTTGCTGGACCACAGGAGCAGCTGTCAGCTCTGCCTGTGACAGTGTTACAGTGTAAGTTCCAGTGGGCACTGAGTGTGTGCCACATGTCTGCTGCCTGTAAGGAAGCTCTGATACAGCCACAGCTTTTGGATCTCTTCTCAGCTTTAATACCTTAACTTACCTCTTTACATTTGTGGCCAGCCCTAGTACATTCATCAAATGTAAACAGTGCTTGGTTTCCATCAGGAACTTGTAAAACGAGAAAGGCTTTTCCTAGCCATTCTTTGTGCACTATGTGTCACACCAGGCATTTCTGAGATGTAGCAAAGATCATTTTGCGTTGGTGATAGAACATGTGTTTTTATTACATGCAGAGCAACTTCTCAGAAATAGCCAGACTTTCTCTGGGCTTGTCTCTTCACTTTTTATATCATAAAACCTGCTACTTCTCATCCCTGTTGAATGTACAGGCATTTTAGTTTTTCTGAATTACTATTCAGCCCAATGTCACTTCTAAACCCTAGTGCTGTGTCTAATTCTGAATTGAAGAACACTTTTAATTCCTCAATTTCTTTCTAGTATTTACACAAAAAGTGTGTTGAAAGCAGGTGCCAGTCCAAAAGACATGTTGGAAGACTTTTATTTGGCAGCCAACACTTTCACACAATTGGCCAAAACCTGCGATTGTTTATAGGTTTGGTTTCATAAGCTTGAGCAGAGAAACTGCAGTTTTACTGAAGGGGGCAGTTGTATTTCCTTAGGCAGCTATGCAGCAGCATCCCAGATAGTCAATAACACAGGGGCCAGAAACAAGGAAATTCCTGCCTCATATGTAAAAAGTTCAAGCATTTTTATTCCTGTCTCTCACCTGAAGAGGCAAAGTGCAAGGTGGTATATTTAAGATTTTAATGTGGGGGTGTTTTTCCTCCACCATAAAAAACCCCACCAAACCAAAATGAGCCACCATAAAAAGAAAAAAACCCAAACAATAAATCCTTATAGATCACATTTCCAGCTCCCCAACAGCAAGATACATCAAAAATGTCTTTTAGCTGCTTGAAGGAAAAGTGGCAGCTACTAGTACTGTGCAGTTCTCTGCAGCTGCTCATCTGACCTCCAGGCTGTGTTCACTGCAAGAAGCTGCTGCTGGAAATGCTAAATTATCAGTGGAAGCCTGAAGGCCACTTGTCTGCTCTGCAGTGACTGCTGGCCTCCCAACCAAGGGCTTATGCTTTTGCCTTCAGCTGTGGAAGCCAAAGGAAGGGAAGGTACTGAGCAGGAATTAATGTGCACCCTGAGTTTTTGTTGAACTCTGGGTGTGATGGTAGTGTATGATAGTCAGCAAGTGGGCAGAGCTGTGGCCTTGATTTAGGAAGATGAGTGCAGGTGACTAAGATAAGACATAAACAGCCACAGAAACAGGTTAATACCTGAAGTAATTATGTAAGGAAAATTAAAAATACCTTTGATTTGTAACAGTTTGACAGTGAAAACTTTCTTTGGTGAGGTCAGTAAAGCTAACTCCTAAATGCTAACATTCAAAGTTTGTCATTCTCAACAGCTGCTGTAACTAAATCTCAGTTAAAAGTTGCCTAAATATTGTATGGTAGGCATAATGAGCTGAAGGTGTATGATGACAAGTTATCTGTCCCATGGCTTCCTAGATGTGCTTTTTGTAACCAGATTTCCTGGTGAAGACAGGAATGACCTGAATAAACTACTTGCTGTTCTGGTCACCTTTCCTGGAGTCCTGTGATCCTTATTCACTAACAGAAAGCTTATAATTTAAGTTTCAGCAAAGAAAGGGTTACCTTAATTAACAAATAACAAGTAGCTGTCAACAACAAGCCTCAGGAGATAAAAGAGATGAAAGAGAGAACGGTAGCTCTCGATGTAGGGAAGTCTGACGTGCTTAAGCACCGAGAAGGGAATCAGTCTTCAGGAAGATGAAAGAGGTACGTTGCTCACATGAATAAGATTAGTCCTTGGCCTTGCTATAGAAATAGGTAATTTTATCTGGGTTAATAGGCCTATAGCAGAGGTGAAGAAATGACCAGATGGCAGAGCACAGGAATGGAGTAGGATTGGTTTCCTCAGTTCCTTCATACAGTGATGAAAAGCTTAGCAATAATCATGTGGAGTTGGAAGACAGCTGTAGGCTTATGAGGAGGTAAATTTATAACAATGAGAACAAGACTGTAACCAAGGAAAGCAGTAGCTTGCCCAATTCTTGATACCTTTAAGACTGTATTGTTGGAATATCTGTTTATCCTGGGGTTAAGATTGCATTCTACCCAATTTTTGTAGAGTGTGAAATACAAGATGTCCTATCAGATAAACTAAAAGTCTCTCTTGCCTTAAAATCTGCATCCCTCTCTCTTTCAGAATGTGACTTCCCACAAAACGCTAAAGTTTGTATAATCTCTTTGCTATTCATTATGTAACAAAATGCATAAAAATTACTAGCCATGATTAATAACAAAAATTAAAAAGCTAAATCCTTTTCATTTCACCCTGAAATGCCAAGGGAAAAATTGGGAAGGACTATTTCTAGATCAGGCAATTCAGAGCAAAGTGCAAAAGCATTATTAAGCTTTGGTCAGTAAATATTTATTGGTATGAAACACTATCCAACCTAGTCTCTCTAAGGGACTGCTTTAAAGCTTTTTGTTTCTTTCTAGTAAATAGAAGCAATTTGTCCTGCAAGTAATTATCACTCACTCAGGTGTCTTTGTCCACCTCTCCCCCAAGCAGTTCCTCTTGTGTATTCAGGTAGTTATACATCTTTTCACCATCTTCCTTTTAAGGCTATGCATTCGCCAAACTTTATTTCCATCGGTTTTTTACGACTCATTTAAACATTGCACTGGGAGCAACTAAACCAAAACGAATTGTAACAATTGACAAGATATGCTTTTTATCTATGATAGTCTCAAATGGTACAATTTCTATAATACTTCTGTCTGCCTGCTACCCTCAAAATGCAATTTACTTGCGATTGTTGAAAATTATGCTTAACCACATCTTGCATGTCCGGTAGGCTCCTGCTATCTGGGCATCCATTTCCGTCTTGCAGGAAGTTTTGCGCTAATCGGTTGTTCACGACCGCTATAAATGCGCGTTTGGTGAAGCCAGGATAACAGAACTACAGTGATTTTTAGGTTTTTCTTTCATCGTGAAACAACCTCATTTACTAGGTAGCGGACACGCGTCGAAGTGATTTAAGCACAACATCCTAAAGGTATCATTAAGCACTAATTAACTTACCGACTCTCTTGAGATGCTACGGCATGAAAACCAGCTGTTAGAGCAAATTTAGATGACAGTCTATTTTTTCTTTCTATTGTAAGAAAAGCCCTCTCATTCCTGCTTTAGGCGTAGGGGCAAAACCCCGGCGGGCGACCGACCACCTCCTGGCAGGTGCAGCGCGTGGCCCGCCCTTCTGCAGCCGCACGCCAATTCCCGAAGCCCCTCCGCGCCCCGGCAGCGGCTCCGCTCCCCCGCGGGCACCGCAGAACCCCAGCGCGGCTCCTTCGTGACCGCCCTCAGGCCGGGGGACCCCTGCCCGCCCCGCGGGCTCCCGCGCCGGGGACAGCCCGGGCGGGGTGCTCGGCACCGTGCGGGTCCCCGCGGGCGCCCAGCGCCGATACTCACCCGGAGGAACCCGCGGCTCCGCGACCGCCCTCGCGCGGCGCGGCCCCGAGCGGCGCGGCCCGGAGCGCGCAGGCGGCGGCGCGCGGGGAGGGGCGCGGGCCCTACCTGGGGGCGGCGGGCGGGGGGCGCCCGGCCATGGCGGCGGCGAAGGCAACGGGACCCTCCGCTCCGGCCGTGTCGGGGCAGCGACGGCGCGTTCCCGGCGCTGCGGCGCCTCCCGGCCCTGCCCTCCGCCTCTCTCCTCCCCCGCCCGCTCCGCCGCCTCCCCCGGCTCTCCCTCGCGGCCCGGCCCCGCGTGGCCCTGCGCTCCGCGGGGAGGTGCGGGCTGCGGCGCGGCCGAGCGCGGCACCGCGGGCACGGGTAGCCCCGGCGACGCCGTCCCCCGGCAGGGCAGCGTCGTGCTCAGGACTCCTCGCACCTGCGAACCGCTGCCTGGCAGCCGGTGCCCGGCCGGGACATGCGGGGGGCGGCAGCCGGTCGGGAGCTGTCCGCTGGAGCGATGTAGCGGCTGCAGGAGTTCAGGACGGCTGCAGAACTTGCTGGCGTTGTGCTCTGGCTGCAGTGTGGGAACAGGGACGTGACAGGGAGGTGCTGGGTGACTCCAGCGAGAAGCGGGCGATCCTTGCTCGGTCCTTGTTACGAATGTCATGATGTTCTTGGAGCCCCAGCCCCGTAAACCATGTGATTTGAATGACGGGGATTTCTTTCTGGCTGTCTGAGATGGTGACACACAAGCATTTAGAGAAGGAGCCTAGAGTTAACTACAACTTATGTCTTGTTTTGAGCTCATTCAGGCTATTTTATTTGTTTACTTTCAGCAAACTTTTCCGGGTTTGTTTGCTTTTTCTTTTCAAGAAAATATCGAGTGCATTGAGGCTCAGCTCTATCGTGTTTGCATAAACATGTCAGAGAATCTGTGCAGCGCAGATGATTAGAACTGGTCTCTAGTCATGAAAGGAGAGATTAAAAGCACTTGAATCACAAGTGATGCACGGTGCAAACATTGTTTTGAACCCAGAGCCTCCTGGGTTCAGCAGGAGTCATTTTGGCTCGGGTGTGAAATCTGGAGGGCTGGAGGCAACTGCCATCGCCTTGTAGTTGCTGGCAAGATTCCACTTCTGCTGAGATTTGTTTCCAATAAGTCTAGGATCAAGGTCAAAGCCCAAGATCTGCTCTGTCCAGTTAGTTGATGAGTATTATGTTAGTTACGTAGCAAGCACTGCTCAACAGGCATTCAGCAGTAAGAACTTATGCAAATCTACAAATGCTGCTGAAAGCTTGGTGAGCCCTGCTCTTTAATCAGTGCTCTGTTCAGAGATTTGTTGAGTGAATTCAAAGACGAAGAGGAAGTGCAGTAAATCCATGTTTGGACAACCTTTTTTTTTCGTTTCTGCAGTAAAGATTCAGTGTTTCTCTTCTTTAAATACCTCATTCCTTTGCCTTTTCTACACCTTGCTATTCACTTTAGTTGGCACAGCGTTATGAAATTGTGACATTTAGTGAGTTTTGGAACGGCCTGGGGCATGTGGAGAGAATTATTTTATATATTAAATTAGGTTTTATTCTCTGTTCCAATTTACAGTGCAGAAATTTCTTAACTAACTTTGGCCAGAGGCACGGTATCATTTAACTACTGAACCAACACTTTTCATTGTTACAGAAGGCTACCTGAAGGGTTTGTTCTTGGTGACTTTCATATAACCAAGAGGAGGAAGTTTCATCTCAATTTTTAAATATCTTTTAAAATTTTGTGCTAAGTTTATGGATTACACCTTCTGTCAACATGTGAAGTGACACAGGAGACAGCAAAGCTAACAGCTATGTCATGGTGGCTAAAGTTAAAGGTGAATCAAAGCAAAGGGAAGTATTGGGTTTTAAATGTAAAGTGGAGAAGCTGAGGAAATAGACAAAACAGCCTAGCAGGGAGGTTGTACTAGATGATCTCCAGAGGTCTCTTTCAACCCCAGCTTTTCTGTGATACTACCTAGGTGTCTCTTAGGCTGCATTTAGGCTAACGATTAAGGCCGGTCAGGGCTTATTTGCTTTGGAGATATGGTTTTTGTATTCATATAGCTGGATTTGCAGAACTGCTTCTTCAGCGTTGTTGAAATGTTTTGCTTCTGTTGTGAAGGAGAAAGACAGGCAGACCTTCAGTTAGGGACTGAGAAAGGGAATGACGATTTTCTCTCAGTGTGTCACTCTAGAAGTTCATAACACGTTTTCTACTCTAATTTCAGATTTTTTGCTCTTGTGATTTGTCAAAAGGGAAGAGCTCTGAGACAGAAGGAGGGGAGAGGTTTTCCCTCATTAGGGGTGGGAATATATGTTGTTGAGTCTCACCTTTATGTTTCATCTTTGTTCCCTGATGTGAGAAGGCTCTGAACCCTCATTTTTCTGTCGTAAACACTGCCATTCATTGGTCCCTCACTCCAGCAGATTGCACTGACATTACCAGTGTACTGGTTCTTTGTTTGATTTTTATCATATCCTTGTAGTTGATGTGAAGCCCTCTGATTCTCAGCATGTAAATTGATTTCTTTTTGTTTTTGCATTAGTAAATCTTTTTTTTTTCTGTTTCTGTCATCCTGCAAAAACTCCACAAACTTGTTGTGGAGACATGTCCTCTTCTATTGCTTCTTCTCACTATTTCAGAGCTCTTCTTTGAGCCAGCCGTTGCAACTTGACTTTGCAATCTATCAGAATTGTCCTTTTCTCAGGTAGCCAGCACTCCACTGACAGCCCATAGTCTTTATTTTTGAGGGATTTAGCCAAGTACTACTTTGTGCTTTTGTTCTTATTCCTTGACAATGTTGGCACATAGCCTAAAAAAATTTTTTCTTTTTCCTGGAATCCAACTTGACAGAAGAGAACTGATTACTGTCACACATTGACTTGTTTCAAAGCTGTCACCAGGAGTGTATTTTTCTCTCAGCTTTTAGATATGAATTGGCAACAGGAAGAGAATACCGTGGCATTTTAGTTAGCTGTCTTTTATCTGTCAGCCTAGGACACTGTTCCCATACTGGATGACAGAAGGTTATGGCCAGAGAATACAATAGTTGTATGTTTTAAGGGTACAGACTATTCTAGTTGTTAAGATTTTGCTGATTTCAGCTTTTATAAAAACCCAAAGGGCTACTTAAAAATAATTAGTCAGCCCTTCTGTTGGGAAGATAAGCAGAATAAACTGCTGCAGAGCTGTTAGTTTGAACTGACAGAAACGGAAACAATAGCACCAAACTGAGCTGACTGTCCCCTAAGAAAATATGTCAGTTGTTCTTGAAAATCAGAGGGAGCCAAACTTACACTAAGACTTTGATTAGACTTCAGCTATTCTTTGAGATACTCAAAAGCCCATCTGGACATGGTCCTGCACAACCTGGTCTAGCTGGTCCTGCTGAGCCATGGGGTTGGACTAAGTGCTCTCAAGAGATCCCTTTCAACCTGGAAGATTCTGTGCTTCAGTAGATTTGAAGTTTTGTTCACTGCCATACAGTGAAAAAATTCCCCCAAAAACTGTGCTTATGCATGACTTGGTTTGTCTCAGGAGCTCTGCAACTCTGTACTGACCCTGTAACTGGATAGTATTTTCAGGAATAGATCAATGTTGCAGGGGACTGGAGGAAACAGCATTTTGCTTTCCACTTCTCTTTGCTTGTCCTTTTAGCTGCTTTGTACAAAACTCCCTATTTAAAAGTACAGAGGTGGGAAGCTTAGTATGTTGCAAAAGCAGGATCAAAAACCTCTCAGCATTTTGGTATTTTCTGGACACAGGCATAATGTTTCCAAAATAAATATGATATTATCAAATCCCAAGTACAGGGACAATCTCTCTTACATAATAAAAAAATTTGATCCAGTTGGGACGATCAGGTCCTAATCCTAATAGGGTCCTTTGGGCACTAGTGTTAAGCAACCATTATTTTTGGATGAGCTTCTATTTATCCTCCTTACCCATGTTTGCTGTGCAGTTGGTGTGTGCACATGCACTGCTGTTTTGATGGATATTTAGTTAGTCCCTTACAACTAAACTATATCCCTTTTCCAATGACTGTAAAAGGGCTGCTTCATGGTTGTTGTGTAGTTACTGAATTTTTTAAAATATAAGTCATCTAACATGGTTTATATTTGTCTACTAGGTGTTTGTTTTCTGAAATGGATATTACAGTTGGCTGTATTACCGTGTGTTTGATTATCGTGTGTAAGCAATGACCTTGTGCTGTCAGGTTATTGATGAGGTTGCATAATTCTCTGTGTTGTTGCTCCATAGATAGGTTGAGTACTGGTGCTGTAGAAGGACACATCTTTTACCCAAAATATCAGGTGTATTTTGTTTGTAGAGTTGCATTGGTTAAATTGTTTGCATTGAAGATTAGGTTGTTACTTTTTACATGTTAATATGTTTTAGACAAAGTTTGTTCTCCAATACCTTGTTTGTTTGTTTTGTTTGTCACTTTGATTTGATACAGGTTAGGGGTTTTTTACAAAGTTTTGTTCTGTCAATCAAAGTCCTTTTCCCTTTGAGATGTGTACTTGGGCTATGACTAAAGCACCCTCAGTTAACAAACCAGAATTGAAGAGGTGTTGTAACATGTTGCAACAAGTAGCATGACTCACATTAATTTATATCAGAACAGATCTGGTTGACAAGATTCTTACTGACAATGGGCAGGAGCTTTAGAGAAAGATGGTCTGGCCAAGATAGTTGTTGAATGTAGCCAGGAGAATAAACAGTTGTTTGTTGCTTCACTCCAGACTGCGTGACATGGCTCCTCGTTTAATAAATGCAGCTTGTTGCCATAGAGCATGGGTGCGAGATGATTTATTTTTCATCTACCTACATATCTGCAACTACAAAGAGAATTTTTTCTAACATAACCTCTTTTTTTTTTTTTTTTTGAGTTAATAGGCAAGTTTAAATATTAAACCTACTCAGTCTGTCTGCCTGTCTCTCTCTAACTCCCAAACCTTCACTCTTTTTTCAGCCTGCCTGCATCCCTGGATGAAATGAGGGAAGAGAAAGGGCTAGGAGATTGCATTTAAATTCTGGAAAGATAAATCAAGAATAAGATGTTGATCCCAGATTTTTGAAATTCTGAATAGTTTGTTGTCCCTCTCATTCCAGTAAACTGGAGAGCTCCTATAATTGAGTGTTCCAGCTGATCTCAACTGTATTATTCCACAGGGAAAGGAGCTGGTGTTTGCAATAAGCTCAAACTGAGCCATATAGTTACTCTTAGGTCAAAAGTAATGCACTCATTTTATTCAGAAATGGGCTAGAAGCTGATAATAATAACCAGCTGGTAGGCAATGAACCATCATGTGTAGCATTAACAGAAATGTTTTCGGTATCTGAAGGTGATGATGCATGTAGAGTAGACAGAAGGTGATACATTCCCAAACACACTTTGAGTTCATCTATGCTGCCCTGGGTTTTTTGATAAAGGTGAAAAAAATGCTTTTGCCTTCTGCATGTTCTCTGAGCATCCAAAGCTAATGTCCCATGAGCTGTGAGAATAAATTGTACAACTACTGTGTCTTTGCTCTTGCCCCTTCCTGCAACTCCAGCGGTTGTTCAGAATGCTGCTACTTACTTTAAAAGGCTGTGGTAATTAAGTTCAGCTCTGTTTTCAGAATACATGTAGATTTTTAAATTATTCTGAATAATTAATGAAACTGGGATCTGGAATTCTGAGTCTTCCTGAAAATCACTGGAATTCATTGCTAAACTATTTTTGGAATTCTAGCTGCCATCCTTCAGTGTAGTGTTTCCCTCAGGCTTCATATCTTTGGCTGTTCTCCTGGGTGAAATTTTCAAGTGCTGCAAGCAGTTAGTTTTTAAATAGGTATTTTATTTTGTCTGTCCCTAGAAAAAGAGGTCAAGTCAAAAGACTTAATAAACAGTTCTCATAGTAGCTATCAACAACAACTTTCCATATTTCCTTCATGTTAATAGGCAAGTGGAAAACAAGAAAATGTAAAAGAAGTCAAAAAGAGGCTGAAAAAGCAAATTCAAATACCAATGTAACTGGTAATGCAGAATGTTTGATTTGATAGGGTTCTCTGTAGCTATAGTGCTCTGTGCCTTGTGAGACTGCTATTGAAGCATTAAAATTGCATAGGTGATATGAACATACAATTAAATTGTGGAAAAAAAAAAGCTTTACTTTTTTGGTGGATTTTTCATCCAGAGTATACCAAATGCTGTGTGCTAATTTTCTGTGTGGATTATATATTCATGAGATGCAATGTGAGAAATTGCTCATGCAATATATTTGAATAAATGACAGGATATGCTGACAATAAAATGCAGGTGTATGAAAAGAGCAGGACAGTTACTACCAGTAAAAAAAAAAATCTTCAGTCCTTCAATCTCATTTTAGTTGTCTCTGGCTGACTTGCAAGAGAATAACAAAAAGCTAGCAACCTTTTAACAAACCAGAAGGACTTAAATAAATATGAAAACCCTGACCTTTCATGTTTTTCTTACTTTAGGCTGCTAAATTACCATGTACAGTTGCTTAAATAGCTGCAGGAGGGGAGATGGTAAACAGATGCCTACAGTCACGTACAAAGTCTTCTGGAGTTAAAAGTTTCAAAATTACCATGAAATCAATTTTCATCACCATAGTAGCTAATGGTATTTCTAGAATCATAAATACCAGTTGTTAAACTGAAATGTGTATTTCCACTGTAACAGGTACACAGGCATGAAAGCCCCTCTGCACAGCCCTTTTATCATAGTTCAGACCTACTCTGCATTCTGAGGAAATTTAAATAATATGACCCCTGCACCCATAATTCTCTGTATTTTTTTCAGCAAGCTTGTAAAAATTATAGGATAACTTTTTGAGATATCCATGAGAACCAGGATTGCATCAGAGCCTAAGTTTGTAAGGATTGAAACACTTTTGAATGAAATTTTGTTTGTAGGGGAACCTAGGGATAAGACAGATCTATAACTAGAAATAAGGCACACTTTGGGAAGGTTTTAAGTAGGCAAAGGCAATTTCTTTTCTAGTTCTGTACAGAAAGAGCTTATCTAGATTTGTGGAGAAGACAGGAGTGTGTAGAGCTTGATGACATTCTGAAATAATTTTTTGATTTATGAGAAAAAATTAAAATTTAGATCTTATAACTACATGTGAAGGCAGGCATTTCATTCCACAAATCTCTGCTTTTGACCTTATGCTTTTTGACTTCTGTCAGTGAATTTGTACTTCAGTGTTTAAGTTATTTACATTTTGATATAGGAAACAGTAATAAAAATGAAGCAAGCCACATGTACTTCTGCTATGTGTCTGACTTAATTCCTAAAAGTATAATTATTTGGAGTCAGAGAGATGTCTCATTTAAAAAGGTAATTGAAGATTCATCTAGGGAATGATATATTTGAGAAATAAGTGAGTGTTTCATGTGGATGTGCAATGCAACTGCACTTGAATTGGATGAATTGCTTATGATTGGAAGAGGAATGGGTAAAATAAAAACATTTTTCTTTTAATGAAAAATTTTGAAATGTATGATTCCCAGCCCCAGCTTTTTGGAGGGCTTTTAGGAGATGAGTTGTAATAGTCTGAGAGACATTTTACTTATGGTGTATGTTGAGCATTTGTGGAAGACAAAATTCAGAATATTTCTGGCATAGTTAAGTATAGCCAGAAAGAGCAAACATGCAGTAAGTATTTAATGAGTCCTAGTTTGGTGATGGTTTGGGGTTTTCTAAGTCTAATTTTATATTTCCATAGTTTTTGTTTGTGTTGCATTTAAAGCATTATGAAGGTCTGCTGTCCTAGCAGACCACAATAGTTAGGGTTTCCCAGTCTTAAGAAATTTGATTTAGATAACAACTGAAGATCTAAGGACAGTCAATCACTGAAAATTACTGTGGGATCACTCCTCTTGGGAGTGGCTGGGAAGCCATCAGTAAGAGTGAGTTTAGCATTACACTGATACTACAATACGGACTTGCTGACTTCCTCAGATTCTTGCCAGTACCAGTTTCCATATGAAACATGAAAAAATTTGAAATTAATTTTGTTTGTTTGAAGAAAACCACAAACAAATCCAAAGCAAACAAAACCCAACTATATTAGCAGAAATAGAGATCACACTTCAATGACCTCTCCTATAAGATTGTCTTCTCATGCTGCTATAAATGAAGAGTTTGGGTCTGATGTTGTACAGTAAACTAATGTGAAGGAAGGATTGGGTACTTACTGTGTAAGTGTAATGTTAAAAATTGGTCCAGGTGAGTAATGCCATAAAATTTTAATTCTGGCAAAAGGATCTCTGCTACTAAACTATAAAATTATACAAATATATTTCTTACACTATTTTGATTATGATATTCTGATGTGAAAATCAGGAGATGGGAATTAGTGTAGCTTTTTCTGCTGTAAACTATAGTTCATATTTTGTGGTGTAGTAGAATTTTATCTGCAAGTTATATGGTTTCATACAGAAAACTGCTCTGTAAAGCTCTAAATATTTACAGGTTGTTTTGCATTTGGAGTATGTTTGTGTAGTACTCAATTTAAATCTTGATAAATGAAATTTAATTGAAAATTTGTTACTTGGCCTCATAGACTCATAATTGTAGGCTCAAAGATACAACGTAGAAATAGAAACATCCTTTGAATAAAATGTATAATTAGCTTGGGAGTATGGAATGGAGTGGAGGCTTTGCTTTCTCAGGTGAGTTTCGTTCCCTTTCTGGTATTTTTGTACCTCATTGGTTCTCAAAATCTTTCATACAATAGAGTAACTTCAGCACTGGAACATGGGGTTTGCCATCTCAGGCTGTCTGGGGTGACAAAAGCATCACCCTGATGGATTGCTTTTGTGGCTGTGAACCTAGTGAAGAAGATTGACCTAGGTCTTTAATTTTCTGTATTACTGTTCTAATTAGCAGGCTATCATATCTTCAAAGACCACACTTGCTTGATAAGCTTTATCCACTAGGTGTGTAGCTGAGTTAACGGCTTCCTGGTCACTGTCTGAGTCCTTTGTCAGAGAAGTGTGAAAGGTGCATGAATGGATCAGGTGAATGTGAAAACCTGTCTAATGGGTGGTTGGTTCGCCTGCAGCATTATCAGGACTCACTTCTAGATGTATGCACATTGATTTTTGTCTTGGACTCTCCCCGGACTGTTAATTCTGTCTGTGTGGATTCACCATTTGTCTGATATCTCTGTATATGGACTTGTCAGTCCAACAAGAAGTGCCTTCCCATGGCTCCTGACTGCTGGAACCCCCAGGTCTTCCTGCAGTGTCCGTGCTGAGAAACCACACAGGGTGTGGCAACATTTAGGTAACTGAAAACGTACTATGTAATTGATTACTACATGCAGAGTGTGTTTGATTCATGGCACTGTTAGATACAGAGTGTGCCCAGACTCTGTGCACAGCACATGCAGGGAATGCTGGTTCTCACTGGGAGGGTTGCACTTCTCCTGCCTCCATCGTGAATTTTCAGCTGGAAACATCACAAGCCTTATCTAGCCCTCAGTTTCCACAGGTTACTGAGAGAACACGTTAATGCAGGCCCTCCCACTTCAGGGATGATAATTTCAAGAGTTACAGCCTATATTTACCCTTATTTTTGTTTTTGGAGTGAAGTGATAATGTTAAAAATAGAAGAATTTGTCCATTGGCTTATAGGTGAAGTTTTTCTAAATGCTGAAGATATTGTGACAAATTTTTTCACTGACTTATACTAGCTGGTTATTTGTAGTCCATGTAAAGTAATTATTGGACCTTGGAAGTTTCTCTAAAGCTATTTAAATACATTGGATTCGATTCTGCACCACTGCATTTCTAAAGTGCTTTAACCATAGCATCTTTGGTCCTAACCATGAAAAAATTTTTACAGAATGTACAAAATTAGTGTTGCTTAGAGGTGAGAAAATACATATGAAAATTTGTTTTCAAGAGCTAATCCTTTTTTGGTTGTTGTCCAGAATGATTTTTGTTGTTGGTATAGAATGAATAAATATTGGAAAATTAACATTTTTTTAACATCAGTGACCTCTAATGGAAAATTAATTTATGAGGTTTAACTCATAAACTATTAATTAAGATGACTACTTCCCACTTTTGTTTGTTTGGGCTTTTTTTTTAAGCTCTGTGGGGCAGCCTCCTGAGCAATGTGTGAATAACATCACAGGCTCAGGCTATACTTGCTGCAGACTGTCTTTAGAGAAGGCAGTGCTAATCTGAAACTGTACAGCTATTGCTTTTGTATACTTCTAGCACTTCTGCTCTCTTTGAAACAAATAGATCTGCCAGCTCATGGTAGTCTTTAGAGACTCATCACCAGAGTAGCCATGTCATTAGACTTTAATCAGGCCACAGTAATCCAGTGACAATAAAGATGTGTGTAAGGATAACCTTTCAGTCTAAACAAATGGAGACTGCCTCTGTTTAAGGACCCACAGATAATGTGAAAATATTATGAAGAATTTTCTTAGTGCATGTTGATAGTCTGACAATGAAAGTACATAATAATTTGGAAAAGGGTCTGACAAAATGAAAATATTTTATTATATTGATAGGGATTTCTTATATGGCTTAGATTTCATGGTGTCGATCACTGACCTTTCAATTTTCCAAAGCTGAGCCATATTTACTTACAAGTAGGTAAGTAATGGCTAATTATTTATTTTATTTTGGAACAGGAAGGATTAGAGTTCAGATGGTTTAAAAACCCCCAAAACATTAATTACTAGGTATTAGTTCTTGAAATGAAAAGTATTTTGCAGAATTAACAGAAGTCAAGGCCACAAATGATAGTAGGACGAATTTGTAAAAATATCTGTTGTGGGCATTTAATTTTAAGTCTCTTAAAATAAGGCACAGGTTTTGCTAGTTGTTTGTTGGTTTGAATGTAAAATGTTGCAGTGTTGCTACTTACTGAAGTTTGTAAAAAGTTACTGCATAATTCATTTGAAAATCATGACAAAATTTAAAAACCACTGCAAAAGTCCAGTTTGTTCAGTGTTAATGTCTCAGAAGAGTTGTGTGAAAATCCTACATAAACCCCCAGAATTCTCCCAAACTCACATTTTGCACGGAGCGTTTATCACTTGTACCTTTGGCTTTTACAGACATGCCTAATGACACCTCCTGTCTTTCCTGTATTACGTTTTCAACAGGCAATATTTTTCAAAACCAGTCAGCCTTATCCACGCTATCCATACAGAATATCATATTGCACCACTGGGATTTTTAGGAGTTCCACTGTCAGTAATTGATAATTCAGCAAATTTAAGAACTGTTTAATCTTTCATCATAGATTTTTCTTTGCCATTCTGTTGTATTTCCTCTCCTGATCACCTAAAAGGAAGAAAAATACTGTGCCAGTGATACCATAGGTTTTAACTTTTACATGTTTCAAATTCTGTACTGCTTAGTGTGTAACTGAAGTTTCTTGTAGCCTGTTAATTTCTGCTCTCTCATGCTAGGTAGACATAACAAAGCCTCTCCAGGCCTGCTCTTCGAGGACACTCAGACCGTCCTAAGCCCAAAAAGTATAAACCAAAAGGCCTCTAAGGGGGCGCAAGTGGAGGGGAAATTACATCATTAAACTGAATCTTTAATTGGAGAATTAACCCTGATATGCAAATGAACCAAACCTATAAAAGTGTGAAGAACTCGTGACCTGTCATCCATCTTGGGGTCCATCTTGGGAGTAGCCTCTGGCTCCCCAGGGGTACCTTTGAAGGCCTTTCAAATAAATACCTACTTTTATTCCTTTACTCCTGTCTAGTCTCTGTTTCTAGGAGGCCTCTTAAGGCATCACCAGCTCCACTACTTTTTGCAGAGCAAAGCTGGTCTTTAATTATAACCTTCAGCATTGGAGTTGCCAACTAGTTTGGAATCTGGAAAATGTTATATTCTGTGCAAGCCTTTTCATAGGCACAGCAGACCTAATTTTGGTCCTCTGCAGGATCAAAATTTTTCTTCATAAATTGTACCTGTTCTCTCTTCTGACTGAATCTCCTGCACTGTGAGTTCTCTGTGTATATGTACGTCCTTGGTATCTGCGCAAGAGCACAGTGCATGCATTAGAAATCTAATTTTTTCCAAATTTTTAATTTGTTCCCTGTGTTCTGCTACATTCACATCATAAAATCCTTTTGCACTCTGAATTTCCCTAGGAAAGAGGAGTTTTAGAAATTTTGAGGGGGGGGTTTCAAGGAGACATATATTACCAATGTAAAAAACACAGTCTACATCTTTCTCTCTGAGTGCTCTTGAGATGTTCTCAGGAAAGAGAGCTGATAAAAAACAGGCTCCTTTCTCATTGACTTCTTGTTGCACCTTAGACCCATCCTCATAACAGCCACATCTGGGTTTGGGTGCATGTACGTACAGATGCTAACTCTGATTTTGGGCTTTTTGTGCTTAGTGACCATGCCATCTGCTGGGGATATTTTGGCTGAAGTCAAAATTCCTTGAATAGCTCTTGACATTAATTATGGTGTGTGATTTTTGAGATTTAAATTGTGATGGTATTGCTAGAAAATTTTGCTCTAACACCTCGGATCTCCGAGGCATCTGTACAGTCCTTCCAAAGGCATATGTTGCTGGGGGTGGCTGAGCAGGGCCAGTGCACTGATATAGGGCCTGTTTCTTTCTTCTAATCTTCAGTGCCATTCACAGCTCCTGTAAAGAGCTGGCATGTACACTAGGACTGACCTTCTAATTGTCTTTTGCACCTTTTTGGCCTGCCAAAATGTTTGTACTTCACAAATGAATGGACTATTTCATTGTGCCTTTACAGGGACCCAAATTTCAGTTCACTGGTTGGAGAGGGAAATGCAGGAAGCCTGGACAGGATTGTAAGAAATGCAGTGTGAGTAGTGGTCTAAAGTCAGGCTGAGCACCTCTACTGATCCCAGATCTCTCAGGTTGCATGTTCTCTCCCCTCACTGAAGTCAATGGCAGTTTCTTCTGTTTCCATTCAGGTTGCAGTGTACCACCTGCTTTCAGATTCCTAAAAGTCATACCCAATTTTAAGCTTTAAATTTCCTGCCAAGCACACCAGAGTTTCCACTCATGCAACTCTGACATCTGCCATGTCAACAGCTCAGCATATTCCTGGATGCAGTGCAATCTGACCACTCACCAAGCAGCTCAGACCTTTAGCAAGCAGCAGTAGAGCCCAAGTGAGAATAGGCTCAGACTGGTGTTTGGGCTTCAAGTTTCTGATTTAGGGCTCTTTTGTTTCCTTTCTAATTTTTTAGCATCTATTTAAAGAGCCTTCAGCAAGATATTATACTGCATGTACAGACCTCATTAAGGGTAGTCCATTCTAACAACAGAAGTATGTTTAAATAATTTCCTGAATGTAAGCCTTGCATTTCAATTTTTTTTGGTGATAAAAGTTAAAATGGAGTAACAGTAGAGCCATACTAAAGCAGCTTTGTCAAACTGAGTTTGTAGTTCAGTAATTTAAGTACAGCCTGATAAAATTAGACCTACTTTGATGGGGTTTTCCCATGGCTCTCAATTACAGGTTGTTAAACCTTAGGGAAAGGCAAAGCTGATGGTAATTGTATCATGTCTTGCTTCTCTGAATGCCTTTTTTATTTTATGCCATACTGAATTGGTATGACTTTGGTTGAGCTTTATGTATGCATACTATAAAATATTTGGAATAGACTCAGGAGTATGCATTCACTCACTGCTCCATGGTACATGCTCAAATTTCTTCACTGTCAGTCTTCCAAGCTGAAATCCCTGCAACCATTCCCCTACTCCTATATAAAGCTGAACGCTGCATAATGCTACCAGGCCCTGCACTTATTGGGATTATTTTTCTGTTGCTGAATCTCCTTTTACATCCAGTCTTGCTCTCTACAGCAATCATGGCAGAAGTCTTGAATTTCCCTAGCACACTTTGAGTCTTATAAGTAAATACTACCTGCTTTGATACATGAGACTGTTTTATGAGGTGTTTGGACAGCTATGCTATTCATCCTCCATAGGCTGAATTTGAATGTGCTGGAGGGAGGAGGGGGCAGACAAGTAGGGCAGTGGGTGTCATTCCCTTTCTTTCAAACACCATTAAAATTGCCTATTAATATGGAGTACTTAAACTGAATGTCACACATTAGTATGTGTGTAAGATTCTTGATAAAATATAAATATTTGAATGTAAACTACTATATATACTATCTGATATTGTCTATAGTTACCTTCAAGTCCAACATTTATGCAAGGACTTAATCATCCTTCTTGGAGCTAATATTTCAGCTTGGTTGCAGTTGATTGATCTTGTCCTCAGTGCAATATCAAAATGTCTTGTGTGTTGCCTAAACTCTTCTAAGTTTGAAAACCCTTGTTTTGAGGAGCTCTCCCTAAATATTTATGCAGACAAGGGCTTGATCTTCACCTTTGATATAATGTCAAAGGGTGAGATAGTCACAGCTTGTTTGCTTGGGTTTTGGGGGTTTTTTTTCCATCTAAAGGACAAGAGGGGAAGACAGAAGTCCTCCTTATATTCTAGGTAATGGCTTTAATCAATGTTTTGTCAGGAATTGTATGGTGCGTGTGTGTGTATATATATATAAAATAATCTTATTTGGGGACGGGAGAATTTTTTGTTTATTTGTTTTTGATTTATTTTAGTTTGGTTTATTTCTATTTTTATTTAAGAAATCTAAAGGCAAGCTCATTCCTAATTTCTGGTTGATTTACAGGAAAACATCAGGAAATAAATATAAGACTGAGCTTAAATTTTATACAGTGTGGACTTGGTTGATTTGTTATTGGAATACGAAGACTACTGATGCCATGGGATTTAGAGGGAACTCCTCTCCTTGGCTTGTATGAACGAGGTCAGGTCATATGAACCTCTTAAACCTGACAGAGTTCTGTTTTGTGTGAAGCATGAGGTTTTGCATGGTTTTCATATCTCAACTCAGTTCTCAGCACCTCCAAATTTTTCTTAAACTAAGGAGTAAAAACACCAGAAATAATAATAATGACGAGGAAAAAAAATACAGCTTTGGTATATCAGCTGTGTAGTCCTTAAGTTTAAGGGGGAAAAAAAAATAGACTAGCTTTACCACTTTAATAGTGTTTTGGACATAGCTAGTTTTTATCTGTCACCAGAATCTTCAAATATTCTTGTTCTTATGGAGCCTTGAAGCTGTTTTCTTGTCAGAAAACACTTGCTAAGAAGCAAATTCTAGAGAAAGAAATAAAATTATTGTGTGGGTTTATAACATTCTATAAATGTATGTAAATTGCACCATGGATCAAAAGCTCATTTATACTAGCTGATAATGAAGCTAGTTATACTGAACTAAAGATTGAACGCAAGAATGCTGAATTTTTTTCTAAGGTGATAATGTCTTGGGGCTTGCCTCTTTATTTCTATGTTGAGATCTTAGGGCTGACTCAATGTATTACAAACTTCTAATCCATTATATATAGGCAGAAGTGTTCACTGCCTCACAAAGTTAGTTATATAAAAGTTTATTGGTGTAGCAGCCAAGTTGTAACTTTTACTGCAAATTAAAATTTGAACAATTTTTTTCATTGTTCTGAACATCCATCTGTAAATACAGTTCAGTCAGATGTGAAGATCTTTCAGAATGGTAAAGCACTTTGGACAAATTCTAATCACATAGAAGTGGCCACCAAAATCCTCAGAATGTGGTGCTTATCAGAGGAAAAGAGAACAGCTGAGAGAAATAGAAGGGGAGTACAAACAGATCACGATGTAGAGAGAAACAGATGGGGGGGATGTGTGCACACACCAAGATTAAGGGTAAGAAATGTGGAGTAGAAGAACCATGAATATATATAGGTATGTATGTCACTAGTCTCCTCTATAAATTCCATATTTGATGCTTTGACCTCTAAAATCACAGTGGTGCACAGAGGAGAACAGTGGATCCATGGCGATCTATGCAGCTATCCAGAGAATCAGGGGATAAGTCAGGCTGGAAGGAACTTCAGAAGGCCAACTGTCATGCCACATCCCAAGATATGTGAACTGCTGCTGTTTATAAATTCGTACCGTGGTTTTAATGCTGGTATGCCATGAAATTCTACAAAATAGGTCTGGGAAAATCCATGAAAGATAATCCCCTTTTCTGAAAGTAATGTCAACTATACTTAAGCAACTGTCAGAAGCACTTAGTTCAACATGCTCTTAAAAATTCTCTCTGCTAGACATTTCCATAAGCAGTGCAGGTAATCTATTCCTGTGCTTCGGTGTAATTGCAGTGTCAGGTGCCCCTGTACCACAGGTCAGAAGCACAGAGCACTCACTGAGTTAAAACAGCAGGAGACAAATAGGCTCAGCTTCATTTATTTAACTATCAAGTTCAAGATGCTGTCTCAGTTTTGGGTTCCCAAACAGATAAATTCTGCTATATTTATGCTGTGCTTTGAACTGCCAATTGTCATGGTAGTCGCTAGAATATTTATCTTGGGATGTTTCAGCTGGAAGCACTTAAACTGAGCCTAATTGAGAGAGACTGAAAAAAAATTGTAATAAGAGGACTGATCTGAAAACGATTAAGAGTATACTTGGATAATTATGAACCTACATTAATTCAAGGACTTTTAGAAGAGGAATTGAGTGGAATTGTCTGGAGGATTTTCTGGGTTGTGATACAAATGCTGTTATGCTTGTGAAAGTTAGGTGACTATTAGTTGAAGTAGTTCATACAGCTGTGAAAAAAAGCTAAGCCATGCAATTTATGTTTGATCAGAAGAACAGACGACAAAGGTTGCTGAATGATATGAAAACTGGGAGAATGTCTGCATGGAGGCTTGGATTTTGGAAATAGAAGTGCAGAATTAAGACCATTAACCCCTGTGTAAATAAGCCCCTCCAGGCTTTCCAGAGTAGTTCAGCTAACACTTGCATTTTGCTGAAGGAAGGTTGCTCTATTATGCTGAAAAATGCCAACTGATTTCTACAGAGTAGCAGTGTAATGATGTCAGTAATGCTGCAAAAGCCTCTGTGAAATTCTCATCTTTAGTCCTTGTTGCTGCTAGAGGTTATCACGACTTGTTACTTTCATGATGTTCTAGGAAAAAATATGCGCTACTAGATTATCTGTTATCACTGTCACAGCCCAACCCTCTCTGCTGCTAACATAAAATGGAATTATAAGCATCAAAGGGAAATGAAAAATCAAATCCAATAGCCTACTGAGTGACTCAATTGCATTTTCTGTTTTTTAGATGTGATGACAAGATAAAATACCATCATTCCTGGGCAGTTCAAAAGCAATCACTGGCAATTTTTTTGATAGTTATCTCTTTAGGCTCTGTCTTTGTTTCCAGAATGCACAAGAAGTATTTGTCTGCCCAAATTTAGCCATTTTCCTTGGATGTCTGTGTTTGCTGGCTTGTCTTCTAGTCTGCCTAGGAGAGATGGAAACACCTTCAGAGGATTTTTGAGTAGGTGTAGAGCTCTGAATCACTGTCTGGGAGAGCCCACTGAAGCCTCTTTTTCCTTATTTTGTTGGGCAAGTTGCCTCCTTTATATAGCAGTTGAAAGTTGACAGTGGCTTTCCCCTTTGATATAATGTGACCCCTCGGGATGTGAGCTGAGATTAAACTCCATGCCATGCTTCCCTTTCTTCCTTGTTCTTGGGACTAGGGTGGATATGCAAGGAGAAAAGTCAGTACAGGCCAGCCTTTGGGAAGAATAAAATAAGATGATACAAACAAGGACCCCACTAGATGTGCTCTAGGATCTGTCTAGTTGAAGCCTGTTGCTGTGTGGAAACCTTTTTAAAAATCTCTGGGACTTCACAGACAGACATATTACTCATTCTTTATGGCTTACAGTTACTTGAGAGAGAACAGCATGGAAACAGCTATTTTTAAGAATTTTTAAGTTTTAAATCTTTTTAAATAAAACCCCTATATTCCAAGACTCTGCCTCCAACAAAAATCAAAAGCAAATATCTAGGATTGAGAATGAGCACAGGAAAAACATATATGTCTGCCATCCTTTAGTACTTTTTGTAGCCCCAAGTATGTTTAATACAGAAATATGTTGAGGTAATATGTAGAGAGTTACTTCTGGCACATATCTCTTCCACAAATTTGTCTAGTTTCTCTTTAATAAAAACTTACAAACTTTCACTGTTATATGGCAAGGGGATCAACAACTTTATGAACTTTGTATGAAAAAACAACCCTTTTTGTTTGTTTTAAGTTTGGGTTTTGCTGGCCTCATTTGAGACCACTTGCTTCTTGCACTGAATGAGATGGTGAATGGGCATTTTACCTTACTATCTCTATGACATTCAAAGTTTTGAAGATCTGTTTTGTATGTCTGTTTGGTTTTCTAGATTTCAAAGTCTTGGCCATTAATGACAAGCATTTTCCTATCTTTTAGACAACCTTGTTTCGTCTCTGTGAGTTTTGTCTAACCCTACTTTTTGAGAGCAGACCAGAACTTCCCACAATATTTCCCACTGCTCCCTCACCCTTTTACCTTGTCTGACATGTCCCAGGGTTCACTGATGTGACTTTTTTCAAAGGTGCAGTATTTGTTCAGATTTGGAACAGCACAGAACATATGCACAAACATGCTGTTCTTCTAAATTTTAAGTCACTATTCTGGATAGTTTTTAAAATAACTATTAGACATGTTTCATCTTAGGAAAAAACCTTGAGAATGGTTGAAAAAGAAAATGCATAATTTCAGCCATGTGCAGAGTTTAACAAATTTCTGTGCAGCTGAATGGAGGTTGTGCACTGAAATGTGCTACCAGAGGCACTTTGCTCACTGCTCTGACATGAAGCTGTGTGTAGAGATGAGTTGCCAAATGTAGGTCCCCTGCTTACTTTGTCTAACTTCTTGACTGCTGTCTTTCTTTTTCAGTGGGTCAGGAACCTGGTGGGGCAGTTTCAATGCTCGCCCTCTTTCATGTTCCTGCAATGCAGTTTGAATTTGCTGCAACATATGTGCTTTTTGCAGGAACAGTAATCATGTTGATGTGACCTCATGCAAATCAATGCTGAACCTGGGTAGTCTTCATGATTTTGCACATGTATTTGAAGTGTACTGCAGTGAAATGATACACCACCTCATTTTCCTTCAGTAAAAGCCCTCTGGGCTGAATTTACAGGGCTCCTATGCAAGCTGCTGCAGAAGAGTAAATCCTATTATGGGATTTCTGAGGCCAAACTGAAGATCTGACAAAAAGATGGGTCAGTTCAACTAATCAGCTTTGTAAATGTATTAATATTTCATTCAGGAGAGATGACCTAGAATGGTCGGCTGCTTACACTGTCTGTAGGACTGAAAGGACCAAGCTGCAGAGCCTGTTTTCGCAGGAGTGTGGTGTTGCTCTGTGCAGACAAGCTGCTTGTTCACATCTCTGGGTGATGGGCAGGAGAGATGAGCACAGTGACTTCACCATTCAGTTACACTCACATATCTTGCTTTATGCCATGACTAATCTGAAACAAGCATCTCCTAAAGGATTGTCCCCAGTGATCATCCTGCAGAGGGTCTGTGTGAAAAATACCTAATACTTGACAGATGTGTAGCTGCTGTCCTAATTGTAACACAACTGCAGCACAAATCAGGCAGCAGCTACTTTGTTCACAGGACAAATTTTAGCATAAGATGACTATAAGCATTCTAGTGGATCTGTTGATCAGACCTTCACTGGTGAGGTAGCAGAGGCCGTGATCAGCAAATTTTGGTGGTAATTAGCTGTGTCAAACCCAACTTTACTGAAGTCAGAACAACCACTGTTTGGAATAAATGTGTTTGTGCAGAGCTGGGACACAAGTGATTAAATAACTGCAGGTTTCTCTCCTAATTGTACCTCACTGTCTTTCCAGACTACTGTCTATGAAGTCATTTATTAGATTATAGTGGCTATACATGCTGCAGAAATGCTTGTAAAAGAGCCCTGACCCTGTGATTTAGAAGATGGGAGTGCCAAGGGTTAATGAAAAAGGGTTGGTTCCTAGACGCATTAGGTGATCTGCAACAGGTAAGTCCTGAGCAGTACTTCCCAGGTGTGTAAAAATGGTCTGGTGCCTGCAGTGATGATGTGGCTCAGACAAAGCAGGAGCTACTGCTGCTAGTGTAAATAGAGATGTCAGAGAGACTATTTGAGTATACAAAGCATTTGTTGGATTATTATCTGTGTAACAGCAAGAAAGTGCTGGATTTCCATAGCCATTATCATTATCCTTTTATTTAGGCTAATATCAAAGCCAAAGGGAAGTATGAATTATGTGAAAAATAACTAATCCTGGTCAAGAACAAAGTGTGTGTGTGTGTGTGTTTGGTCTTTTTGGTTTCTTATTTTTTGTTGGGGGGGGGGGTGAGGGGATTAAGTAGCAAGTCTTGCATAGTCAGTCATTTATATAATTACATTGACTCACTGTTTTTGATGCACTGAATGTTCCTTCTGAATGCATAAAGATGGAGAGGATCAAGGTATATTATGTGGCAAATAGAAGTTACAGTGAGGGAGCTGTAGTGAAGAGTGGCTCTGTAGACTTCACTGGTCTTGGGAGGAATAAGGACCTGTGGCAAAACACAGGTCTCTTTAGAGCTATTCCTATGAGCAGAAGGAAGCATGGGTTTATGTTGTAGGCTGAGTCTAGTTACAGCTCATGTTAAAAATCTGTTGTTTCAACATCAGAAATATTACCATCAGTCATGCTAGTCAGATACCTGACATGTATGTGCATTTCCAATGGGTTGTTGATGCCAAGATCTAAAAGGGATTTCAGTGCCGAAGTACCATTTCATTCTTCATTCGTCATAGGCCTGTGTGATATCCCAAATAATAGGAAGCCATTTCACATCTGCCAACATCACAGCTATGCCACAGAAGATGGTTACAACTAAAAAGAAGTTCTATTAGGGATATTTGAACTAGCATTGTGTATATGTTGTTTATATTAAAAAGTTCTATTGAGCAAGGATACCACACAAGATTTTTTTCAACTGAGAAGGCTGCAGATTCCTGCATATGTGGAGTTTTGCACATGTTCGCAGTGGCAGATGAAGACATGATTATGCAAGTGCTTGTCTTGTCTGTTAAGTCAGAAAATGCACAGATAAATATAGACCAAGAAAAAAAATCTAGTAAAACATTTGACTTCATAAAACAAAAGCTATGTAGGGGGACAGCAAGGTTACAAACTTAGCAGTCAAAGACAACAGAGACAAAAACTGAAAGTTACTCTGTGCTTTTGGTCTTCCACCTGCAGCTTTCTGATTTCTATCTGTGCTTTTTTCCAATCTCTTGTCCTGGCTCTTGTCCCACCTGCCAGTCTGGTTTCCTTGCCATATCGCCTGGGTGAGAGGCACAGAAGCATTGAAACCCCGGAGTGAGAGAGTGTTTCTGCTTGACTTTTTCTGCCTATTGCCTCAACAGCCTGGGCTCTCCTGCTGGTGCCAGGAGACTGAGCATTTGTGAACTGCATGGGAACAGCTAAGTAGTATCTGTCACAGAAATGGTGAAAATTACATTCCTGATGACAAGGAACACACATACATAGCAAGATGTTAAAAAAAAAAAAAAGTTGTGGATATTGTTAACAGGGGAAAAAGAAAAGTTTCTACTAATGCAAATTTTTAAAAATGACCGAAGTGCTTCTGAGGCAATGTCCAAAAAAAAAGATAACGTGGGAAGTCTTCAGTTCCATTTCTTGGAATATGAGAAAATTCTAAAATTGCCTCATATTTCCATTATAGCAGTTATGCATTATAATAGTAGACACTGTAATGGTACCTGTAGGCAATATTGCTTGCTCTGATCACTTTTATTTACTTCTCTCTTATGATTTAGCTCATGGGCTTTCCCAAAGTTTTTCAGCTGCATGAATAGCCTCTGTCTCACCTGGCTATTCCCAGGCTGCTCTGTTTTTTCCTGTTGAATTGTCTCTACTAGGGGAAATTTCCGTGACACTGCACTTTGTTGCATAGGCGTGACCATTGCTTGAGAACATTGTGTTGCAGGATTACAAGTAAGATCTTAGAATAAATGAAATAGATTCTTATTAGGAATTATTTGTTTCCTGCTATTTACTGACTTGTTTATAATCAAGAATTTTGGTATTAGAGAATGAATATGGTTATGGTTAAGTCTCTTTTGGAGTGTTTAAGAACACAGACTACTCTGTACATGTGACTGTATCAAACTATTGTTGAAACAAAGCAAGGTTTATTTGCTAACATTCTCATGACCAACAAGACAAAAATAGCCAATATGTTACTGGTGTAGAGTCTTGTTTTGCTTGTTTTTAGTGGCAAGCTGTTGTTTTTGGCAAGTTAAACTACTCTATCAACCTTCCTTTGGGGGACTGTTGGAGTATACTTTGTAACATAAAGAGCAGTGCAAAATTACAAAACAAATTTCTGAAATAAGGTCATCTGCACTGACAAGTGGATTGATCTGTATTCATACTAGTTCTGATGGAAAGGATCTGCAAGGAAATTGCCATGTACAAATTTCAGTATTAGCTACTCCAAGGATTAAAACCCCCCACATAAGTAAACAAACAATAGCAGTTCAAGAAAAAACAAGGGGTTTTTTTGTTACATTCACCTCTAGATTTTCTTTGTCTTTGAAGTTTACTTTTTGTCTCAGTCATGAATATTACAATGGTTTTTGCTTTTAGTGGAAAATAAGCTTATCAATTAATGCCTCATGTCAGAACTTGACCCTTTCAGAAATAAACTAAATAGCACAAAACTTAAAGTGGAAAAGAGAATAAACAATGCTGTCTTGACATTGCACAGAAGTGTTTATTAAACAACTCCATCAGCATCATGCTTCCAGCCTTGCTCTGTACTCCTGAGTTCCTGGTATTGTTTGAGACCTGGAGTTTTGAGCAGTTCAGCTGTATTTATGTTTACTTTGCATAGAAGTAGAACAATCTCGCTTGTATTAAATGACTGAAGTATGAGTTGAGGATTGAAACAGCAGATGTGAAGGAAAAAAAATATTTTAGCAAAGGTTGTTTTTCCTGTGTTGCCTCCAACTGAGGCTTGTCTCTCTAAGTGCAGAATTCTATTCTACCAAATGACAATTAAAATTCAAAGCTTTATATTTAGATAGCTATTCCTCCTCAGAATACTCTCATACACAGGCTTTAATTTGCTATTTAGGTTGGTTTTGCAGACATCCAAATCCTGTCAGGCTGAGCTCCAGTCTCCTCCAGCTTTATGGAACATTTCCAGAGGAAGTATTGAAATGGATAGATTTCATGTCTCAGGTGCTTCCACCATTACCTGGTCTCAGCGCTTGGTCATAAATTAACTTGGCACTTTGAGATATTTAGAAATTTCTTCTCTCATCCTATTCTGAGTTCTTGATCTGACTAATATTTTCATAGTCTTTTTGGGTATGTAAACTTACAGAATCAGAACCAGCATCTGCTATAGCCAACAGTAAGTTCCTTATAAACAGCCAGAACATATAATATAAATAACCAGAATATATCCTTATAAACAGCTGCATATCTGTTCAAAACAAAGTAGTACAGTGAATGATATGACTTTAAGCTAAGCAAATGAGTCTGGGAGCTGGGCAAGTCTCAGCTGTACTAAGCTGTTGGCTGGCTACCCAACCAACTAGGCAGTAGAGGGAGTAGGACTGAAGTTGTAGGTAGGTTTTGTTTGCTGAGGACTCCTGAAGATGCTCGACTCTGACAGTGCTAGCACACATTTTAATTTTTTAATGTTACTGTGGCATTTGAGTTAACAAACATTTAAAATTTACTCCAGAAGTGTTCAGCTCTTACATTACATTGTTGTATGGTGCTTTTCAGAATGATCAAGATCCCAGCATCCATCTGGGATCATGTCACTTACAGAGCCAGAATTTCTACTACTGTGCTAAACTCCCCTGACTACATCCCTGGTTGTCTTACAGCTGGGATGTGGCACACAAAAGTATTCCACAGAAACCACTCCTAGTCCCTTACCCCCCAAAATTAATGTATGTGAAACGTCTTTAATGTTCACCTTGCTCGCACAGCAGTCTGATGGCTGCCCTACTATGAAGCATTTCCTGACATGGATGGACTAAAACACTTGGGTTTAAAAGGGCTTTAATTAAAACCATTTGTTTCAGAGCCTCCTGATGACTGGAGCCCTGTAGTGTTAAAGGTGGACTATACTATAACAGCTTTCTGATCTAATGGATTCTGGTATCTCCTGTCAGGTGTCAGTACTAAGCTGAGGACTCCAAGCTAACTTTAACCCAAAAATATTGTAGAATCCATTCCCTTAAAATGTAAGGGAGAATTTTATCTCTCATATTGGTCCCCTCATCAGTCAGTATATTTACTGGAAGTCTTTCATTTGCAGACAGAAGTTATCTGGTATAGTCATACACTGAAGCATCCCTCAGGCCCAGCAGTCACCAGCCTTGGTGCCTGTGGCAAGTGTTGCTGTACAATGGTGACTTTTTTTTTTTCTTTAAGTTCTATAAAATATTGTTTTTGTTAAATGTCCTGGAGTCTTATCAGAGGAAATAGTCTTAAAGACAAAATGATTGTTGTTTTCTTTGTTTGTTTGTTTGGTTTTTTTTTTAATGGGAGGTTTTGGCACAAAGTTACACAATTTTATAGCTTCAAAAGAGCTCAGTAGGCAGACTTTAATTTTTTTTAATGTGATTTTTTTGCTGTTGCTGCAATAGACAAACCTGTTGTGTTTCACACAGAGAGCAATACTACACTTATCCAAAGCATGGCCTCAAGCTAGCATCTGAATCAATGTCAGTTTGGGATTTCAAACCTGACTTCTTGTTCTGTGTCTGGAACTACTTTATGAAAAAAATATCTTATCCATGCATTCAGCATTCACTTGTGAGACCCCTCAGTCCTTTATTCCTCATTATGCAGAAAACCACTCTTTAATAGAGGCATTTATGACTTTTTATGACTGTAAATATAGACCTGTCTCTGTGTTTAAGAGTGTATCTCAGCTGAAATGATCCCAGTCAGCTGCTCTAAGAATACTTGCCCTTTAAACTGTCTTGAAAAAAACCACAATTTCTTTATTTTGATGCAGCCCACACTTTTCATGAAACAAGCTAAATATATTCCATAATTACATAAATGTTTTTATACCAGTTTGTTGCTTATTTTGGGGCAGCATCCAGACAATGTTTGTCATACTTGCATATTCATTTCTGATCATGCTCTTACTGGGTATGCAGGATGATCTTCAACAACCAAGTGAAGTGGAGGTCAGACACACTGAAGATTGTTCATGCTCTTTAAGAAGAAACTACTTTAGCAGAACCCCTAGTGATGGATTACAACATGGAATATATCACTAATACAGGGTTTGTCCAGAAAAAAACCAACATTTTTCTTCAGAGGTTGGACACTGATGGATTGAGGAAATAGCAACAGTGATGGGGATGTGTGATTTCTTACATAAAGGAAGGGATAGCCTCAAATATAAAGTTCTATAGCTTTATGCAATGCATGCTGGTAAGATTAAGAGACATCTTACTGCTTTATCATAGAAGAATTGGATTTTGGCATGCATTAGAGAAGTGGGACTAGCTGCATCAAAAAGAAACCTAGTTTTATGAGTCTAAAAAGGGTTTAATATATTCAAAGGGAAGTACTATTAGAAGAGCAGAAAAAGAGAATTGGGAAAAAAATCTCTTACCAACAAGCTGAAACCATGGTCGTGGGCCATCTTGGCAGGTTGGGAAGGAATCTGGGTATAGAATTCTTCATGGCAGTCAGGCATCCCATATTTTTACTTCTTTGCTCAGATATGGTCAACTTGGTCCTTTGTCAGAAAGGCCCCTGAGTGCCTTAAGAACACTCTGACACTAAATGGAGGAAGTGCTTGAAAGGATCTCACAAGCAGGCTTGGAGATTAATTCCATAATGCACCTCTCCTTTTTTTGGAGTGGTAGGGTGTTGAGACTAAGAGAATATCTTTAGTGTTTCTTCTGTAGAAGCAGATGTAAGTTCCTGAAATGGCTTGTGTGACTCAAGGAGGAGGACCTGTGTTTTACAATACTTCTCCCAGTTTTACCATTCCAGTCTTTAAGAATGCAGTGCAGAAGGATGTGATCTGTTAAGCATCCCCCAGCTTCCTATGGTATCCTGCTGGGGGTTGTTTTAAGAACTGCATCAAAAGGGAAAAGATATGTTTAGCCAATAATACTGTTGAGTCATCATTAAGTGTCAATTGCTTCTCCATACTGGAAGTTCTACTTTTTCCCTAATTTAATTTAATTTACACATTTTCTACTTGGTTTAACTGCACTAACAGGTATATTTTAGTACTTCTCTGTGCCTAATGACTTCAGGAGAATTTACATGGTTCTTGTTACAACTTCAAAGAAAAAAGATAATACAAGTTGATTTAAATGAAAATATTAATGCACTAGAGAGTTGCCTGTGCAGAATGTGCTATGACTTCTGTAATCCCTGTATTTATTGTATCATACAGGATATTTCACCTACTTGCACATCGTTTATCAGCATGTTCAATATAATCCTCAAAGGCTATAGTACTTGGATTTTTGGTTTTGATCATGACTTGTGCTTCTGCTATTACCTGGAAATCAGTCTGTACATAATTTCTTTACATTTCTTTCTGTCAGAATCAAATGTATCATTTTAAAGGAACAAGCCCACAGGGCTTCCATATTTTGTCGATGTGCAGCAAGTAATTTCATGAGAAATGTTTTTAATATCAAATCTCTGCTCTGGTATTTTAATATTCTCAAATTTTACTGTATGACACAATAATGTTTCTGACACATTCTGATTACATCTTTGGCATTAGGACAGAAAGTGACAGATTATATTTTCTGCAGTATTTGTCTGTTATTCCTAACTCAAGAAGGACTCTAGCATGCTCTGTAAGATCACCTAGGAATTTACTCATTTACTTCTGATTTTTAATTTGTAAGAATGTTAAAAAAGCACACCTCTTCCATGAAGGCATCTGACTTCTGCTGGGAATTTCTGCAGCAAATACCGTGGATACTCCTCCTGAATCTTTTTCTACAGCATATCCAAAGGGATCCCATCTGTCATAACTTGCATGGTAAAGATTTGAGCTTTTTTACTTAGACTATTCAAAAAAACGCTTGCAAAATAAAAAAAATAATTAAGACTAAGTGGTTGAAACATGCACTCTTGCCCCTAAAGGCACTCAAATTTAGACTGTGGGTCTTCAGTTTTATTTTTAGAAAGTATCCAGTCCCCTGTGGATGTCTTTGGAAGATAGGACTCAACAGCTTTTAGGTCCTGAACTCCCTTCTTTCTCTTCAAGTTATTAACCATATGCTAATGGTTATAATACTAATTCTAGACATGTACCTACCATTTTCCCAGCATCTAGTTTGCAAAATATACTTCAATTCATGCAGAAAACTACTTGTTGAGCCAGCTAGAGACTTAGGGGTTCCCTGTGTCATGTCTTACCACCACTGAGACAAAAAGCACTGCTGCTCTGCTCGACTTGCAAAATGTTGTATTGAGGACTAAGACCTTATTTGAGCAGAGGAAGGTAGAAAAGCTGCAAGAGTCATCAGCATGCAGGAATCTAAGCCAAGCTGTGGGAGAGTCTTGTAAACAAAAGGCTGTTTTGATTTAATCACTACCACAGGAGAACTCAGGTAGAAATGTTGCACAAGACTGTGTATTATCTGGAACACTTTAATGCTTCAGACTCTCCTACAATGACCTTGCACATACAAAATAAACCTAATTAACGTGTTTAATAATTATGAGACCAAGTCCACCATTTGGCACTTGTAATATTAGTAGAGAAGACTGTCTTTTATATATTGACAATGTTAATGTTATAGAAGATTCTTACTGTTCTTTCCTTTTCCTGCAATATTTGAGGAACTCAGTGAAGGGCAGATGGCATGAAGAAAGTTGGAGTGGTTTTTTTTCTACAAAAAAGGTAGAAATATGTTCAGTATGTATCACAACAAGCTGTTTCCCTACCAGATCATGTGCCTCCAGCCACATGACCCTCGTGTGTCCTGTACTAATATTTCAACCAAGTGCCCATTCTAGCCCTTAAGGACAAAGCAGGTAATGTATAATTGTAGTGCTTCCCTGAATTGCAAAACAACACACACAAACTTTTTTTTACATTTGCCTTTATCTTTGTTGGTCTGTTGACTCCCTCGTGTATTTTGTTGCCATTTTGCCTCTCTTCCATGTTGCAGGTAGGAGTGTTGTAAAAGTTGAACAAAGATGGGTGCCCTAACAGTTAACTTCGATGGCTAGCTCTGTCACAACCTTCTTTTCTTCTTAACAAAAGGGAAGCTATTGCCTTGAGTAATGCATGAAAATTGGCAGAAGTTACAGATGGCGCTGTCAAACAGTGAAAGAAAAAATAATGTCCTATCTACTGTGATTTGTCTGGCAGAATTGAGGATGCTTCTGTCATTTCCCTGACACGATGCTATACTTATCCATGGCACATGGACAAGACTTGTCGTTTAGATAAGAGCCAAAGTGAACAGAGAAAGCAGAGCCACAGTAGATTTATTAGTTTGGATTGAATTCAGAAGAAAAACTGCTGTTGAGAATTTTGGTAGTCACTTTATGTGATTCTACACTTGCTGTAAACTATAGCATCTTGACCCAATAAAGTTGTTCCTGTTTTTTAAACATGCCTTTGTCTGAAGTTAAAGTGCAATATCTCTCTGCATGCCTTGTAAATGGCTCATCTATGCTGGTGATAAAACTTATGTATAATGGTGGTGTTAACCTTGTGTCATTTTTGTTTTTAAAAGCCACCGAAATAAATAGAGAAATCCTAGCAATCTGTGTTATTACATGCAGAGTCAGTTCCCCAGCTTCTAGCCTTTTAATGTTCTACACTGTGTTCTGTACAGCAGCCATATGTCATTTGAAACAGTATGTTGCCTTTTCAGGTGTAATTTGGTTTACAGCATGTTTATTCTCAGCAGGCGTTTCTCTGGTCTGTGTGCGACTCTGAAATCACTTCAAGATGACTTGCACAGTGCCATAAACTTCAATAATGTTAATAAGAACAACTTAACTAGAAAAAAACCCAAACCAAAATCAAACAGAAAAAACCTTTGCCCACCTAATTAAGAGTAAAGTATTTGCCTTATTTACATTGGAACGGATCCAGAATGTGTCAGTGGAGGAAGATATTGAAAAGACTTGTGAAAGAGTAGGTTTAGTTTTGGTGAAGGAAATGGGAATAGGAAAATGCAAGAGCTAGGCTGTTAACACAGGTTTGAGGATCCACCCCTTGTTACCTGGATTCTGTGCAGCCCAAGGGAACTTAAGGGAACTCACTTGTTCCCTGTGCCTTTTGCTGCCTCCCCTCTGTGCTCTCTGTATATCCAGCCTGGTTGGTCAGATGCCACCACAGTGAGAGATCCTTGTGGCACTGCCGCTCTGCTTGCAGCGAGGTGGGAGGAGCTGAGTGTGTGCTGCAGGGCTCTGCCACTGCAAAGCTCTTCCTCAATATTCATCTGACCAGGAGAGGAAAGGTTATGGCAGTGCCCAGAAAATGGGTTGGTTTGGTGTAAAACATGGCAGCAAGTCTTTGGCATGTAGGGTTTGCTCACGTGTTTGTGACCTTAGCGAGGTCTGTTATGAAGTACCTTCATGCTCTGCACCCAGGATATTGACAGGTGTTTTGACTCAGAGGGTAAGTTCATGAGAACTGTCTGTGTCTTCACAGGCATACTTCAGAAAATTGAATAGGTCACAAAGCTTTCTCTGACTATGGATGACTGAGAAAAAATGGTTTGGAGAGGAAGTGGTTTGGTTAGTAGTGGAATTGTTGCACGATGTTTCTTCCTTTCCTGTTGTAAAAGTTTTCTCAGTACTGACCCACTGGCAGTGTCTCTCCTAGGAGGTACTGCTCAGACACAATAACCTTGGATGCCGTCTTGTAATATCTATGTATTTAAAAGGAATAAGTCACTTTGAAAGAGTTCTGAAGGCTCTCCTGTGTGTAGCCCAGGTGGGAGGGTTAATTTCATGGGCATGAGAGAGCCCTGGGCTGGTGCAGTCAGTGTGGCTGGGTGGTGCATCTGTTCCATGTCTGTATCCCTTCATTAGGAGGAGGCAGTCATTGATGGCTTGCAGCAACTTCTTAGGACCTTTATAATGTATGTTAGAGGACATAGTGGGGTGAGAAGGGCACTGGTGTTCTTTACCTGAAACCTTCTGTGCTTCTCCATTGTGTATGAATGCAGCTGTAACTGGTATTCTTCTTTTCTCCAAAGAACTTGCAGACTGTTGTATTGTCTTCCTTACTTTTAAACTTGTTTTTAAGTTTGTAAAATACTAACTTCCTAGAGCGAAAAACTAGTATACATTGGTAGGTGTGGTCATAACAAAGATGGGACCTTGGAGAAATTGTGTAGTGGGGGTGCGGAATTCAGTCACTGTAGTTGAATATTGCAAACAACAAAGGGAGTAACTATGTAATGGGAAATAGCTTGAGAGTACACCATTAGTAGAAACAAACGTAAAATGATGAGGATGCAAATCCAAAATCCCTGAGAAAACAGAAAGGAGGTGTAAATCAAGCAACTCAGTTGCTAGATATAACACTACTCTTTTTTTCTCTACTGTACTCTAAAGACAATGAACATAGTAAGTGGCTGATGTGGGGCTGTATCTTTCTTTAGAGTGCTCTGGAGTCAGTGAGAGGTAAAATGTATATTAAAGGCAGAATTTGAGGTAGAATTCTCTAACCTTTACTTAGATTCATTAAAACGTGTCACTGCAACTAGAGTAAGTGACTCAAATCAATGACCAGCCTTTTGGAATAACGTCAGGTTATCTACATTTTTCCCACATAAAATCCAGTATATCCATATGAAAATTGAGATTATAATTAAACCTGATGGGGAGGGACACACCACCAAATGGAAGCATGTGAAGGTCATGTTTCAGCCACATGCTTGGTAGTAATAATGACATTACTGCAATTCTCTATTACTCTTCAGAGCTGAAGAATTAGTTTAACAAAGGGGTGGCATCAGGTCTCACTGATGAAGTCTAAGTTGTGAGTCCCATCTCATAGGCAAATTTACCAGTTCCCCTTTTTGTGTTCGGGCATCCAACAGACTGATCCTAAAAGTAGATGGCGTGTGACCTAAACTGTTGTGGTGTTGCGTAACAAAAATCTACTGCCTGCAGGGCTCCACTGCAAGCAAGAAACACTTACCCCATTGGAAAACATCAATACTTTTATTTTCTTTTCCTAGGAAGGCGATAATTTTGTTTACCAGAATGTCATAGCACTTCAAGAAAATGGAAAAAAAACCCAAATAAACCAGGAACAATTTTACTATGTCAGACCAAAAGTCTGTTTAGCCATTTTTAGTCTTCAACTATGGCAGTAATGAACAAAGTCAAAGCAGGATAAGTGTAGAGTGATCCACTTCCATAGGCTGTGGAAATCTGCAGTCAAAGCACTACCAAAGTTGAAGACTGCATGAATTGTATTAGTGTCCATCAATGGACCTCTTGTCCATTAATTGTTTAGCTCCTTTTTGAACTTGCTTGTTTTCCTGATCACCCCAGTGTTCTGGGGAAAAATAATCAATTAATGAAGTATGTAAAAATATTTATTCTTCTATGCTTTTAAAAGTAGCACTAAATAGCATGACTTGGGTAATTGTGGTGTTCTGAGAAGCAGTTGATATCAATGTGGAGAAGATGAATAGGAAGTGATTAGAGATGCATGAAATGAGCATACTCCATCTTTATTGTCAGGTTTTCACTCTGAAGAGTCCTTTTCTATTCAGTCTCTATTTTTAGAAAATAATTTTGTTTCTAATCATTCTCTGTTGCCCCTTTCTGCTACGTGGGTTATGAGGTTACTAAAATTGCACTCATGATTCAAAATGTGGGCACCCAAAGGATTTTTAGAAAAACGTAATGATGTTTAAGGTTTTGTTCTCTGTTGTTTCCCTAACAATTTCTTATTTACATTTAGACTATTGGACATTGAAATGATATTTTTATCAAAGTAACTGTTATTTTTGATCAATATCAGAGATACTAAATTACTTTTTGAGTAGGAAAAGATAATTCAAGCACATAATTTTGTACTTATGTTTTCCCTATGGACAGTTCTTAATTTACTGATGATGAATTTCATCTGCCTTTTACTTACTCATTCAGAGTAAGCTCTTTCTGGAATTCATCTGGATGTGTTGTGGTCTTTATTACCTTGACTAATTTATCATCAACAAGACAATTTTTTGTTCTTATAATTAGCCTTCTATCCTTAGCAGATTATCAGTCTGCCAGGGGATGTTCTTCTTATGCAATGATAACTTATTTTCCTTAAAGGTCATTGAGAGACTTTTCTAAATTATTTTCTTTCAGAAGAGCTAGGATCCTCCACGGCTGGGCTATGCTAGCTTGTTTTCAGTATCAAAAACCTAATAAATTTGAAATTTTACTTTTACTGAAGAAGGAGAAAAGTTGATTTGCTTTCCATTCTGCTGTATTTTTGAAAGTACCCAGAAAATTTATTGTTTATTTTACTTTCAACCTCTCTACTCAAGTTAAAAGCTTTTGTCAAGGTTTGTAGTTGATTGGATCAACCTTGCTAACATTCATGTATCTCATATGGAAGCCAATTCAGCAATAGGGATTTATAGCAAGCAACTTCATTAACAAATTTTTCAAACTTCTGGCTCAATATTATCAGGCATGGTGTTCAGGTGATGACCAGTAACTAAGCCTTCTACAGGCACTGCAGATTTTTATGGATTCTTAGATGTGACTTGGTAATGCTCTGGTGTGAGGAGGTGCCCATAGCTCTTCCTGCACTGTGAACATCAGCACAGAGATAACATTGAGCTTTATCCTATGGTTTCAGCTTCACTGAATATTTTGCCTGCCCTTCAAGCACTGTCTAGAATGGATCCTAACTTTTATGTCTTTAACAAGTTTTTTTTCTTTAAAATCTCTGCCTGGCCTTGATAGTTTCACGTTAAACTCTAGAGTGTTTTGCGCTTTTTTTCCCCCCTGGCTTTTTTATTTTTCTTTCTTTCCTTTTTTTTTTTTTTTTTTTCCCATTTGTCATGTTTTCTACTTCCTTACAGATTTCAGCTCTCCCCTCAGTGAGGAATGACCCCTTTAAACTGACAAGATAGGTTTAGATTAGATATTAGGAAGAAATTCTTTACTGTGAGGGTGGTGAGGCACTCAACAGGATGCCAAGAATCATGGATGCCCCATCCCTGGTAGCATTCAAGCAAGGCCAGGTCTAGCAATCTGGTCCAGTGGAAGGTGGATTGGAACTGGATGATCTTTAGAGTCCCTTCCTACCCAGTGCTTTCTGTGATTCTAGGCTACCCTGCTCCCAATGTGGACTGAGAGTTTACATTGGCTGAGAGTGTGGAAGAAGTTCCAGTTGAAAAGGAGGCTTTGGCAGAGCTCTTTTATTTCCGCACCTCATTAAAACACCTTTCAGGGAAGAAATACTCTTTGTCTCTTTCAGCAAGAGCCATTTTTCATCCAACCTATGATGAAGATTCACAATTCAGTCAGTTGCCAAAATACAATTAGGGTGAAAAAAATAAATTACATATCCCTTTGTAAACTGTTCATTCCTAACAGGTTCAGTGTGGTTAGATTACTCACAAGAGAACCCCCTGAAGACAAAAATTAGGCAAATTACCTAGGCCAGTACTGAGTGACTGAGAACTGGGAACTTTTAATTAAGTTGATATAAAACATTTATATGTAAAGTGTTCTTTACTTAATATTGGCTGCATAAATAATTCAGCTGAGAAAGAAGATGAAGATTCTTAGACTAGTAGATTTGACAAGCCTGATTGTGCTCATGAAAGTGTAGACAGAGCTTAAAAATTATATGCTCAGAACAGGGATCCTAGCATCATCATTATCACAAGTTACTGAAATGAAGGAAGAAGAGCAACCTTAGCTTTTATTTGCTAATGAAATTTGGCTAGTAATAGCAGCAGCAACAAAAAAAACAGGTGCCCTGTGCCTGTGAGCCAAAATTATTATATAACAACAGTATTTGATTATCAGACTGATGACTTGGGAAGTGCCTTTGTGTGTGTGTGTGCACAATGCAGAGACTGACTGCAAATACCTGATTGCCAGACAAGTCATGTTGGGTTGTTTGGGTTCATCCTAATTCGATGATGCACTTGTGCAAATGGCTGTTTACAGTTGAAGTCCACTTGAGAGTCCCCTGGTGGAACCAGAAAATACACTTTGTTGCCTTTTCTTGTGTTATTGCAGGGGCCAGGCATAAACTATCTGAAATCACAGACAACTCACTTTTATCAACAGTTCTTAAAAAACAATCCTTTATTTTTTTTCCCATTTCTCATATTTGTTAACGTTTTCTACTGTTAATTGTTCTACTGAAGCAGAGTTCATGAGGAAGGTTACTCCACATCAGGAGTCTGGGGGCAAAGAGATACTGTCTTCTGCAAAACAGTCCCAAGCATGATGTTAAAAATGTATCTGTGTAGTTTGTGTCCTAAAACAATTGTTAGAAGGATTTCTGCCTTTTTCTGTTCGTCATATGCAGGTATTGGCTTCATACACATATGTTTAATTTGCATTTGACTTTAGTGAGTGTGTGGATGGGCTTCACTTGCTAATCACAGCTTCAAGAGCGAGTACCCAGACATTGGCACTCCTGTACAGAGTGAAAGGTGGGCAAGAGAGAAGTGAGAAATGCATTCTGCAATTCACAGCTCCCATTCTTTGCTCCTGCCCATGAAGTATTGGCAAAAGTGGAGCTAAGCAGTGCACGTTGATTTCAGACAGTTGTTCTAAAAAAGCAGAACATTTTGATTTACTTGGGTGGGGTTTAATATAGGCATCAAGGGAACTATTTGGGTTTCCCCAATATGAGGAGAGGAAAATGCAATTTTTACCATTTTCCCACTGACGTTTGGCTGCAGTTTGGCTCCCTTTGTTGTACTGGAATAGCTGTGGCTGTTAGTATTTTATTCGTTCCCTCTCCCCATCAGAGCACTACAGCCTATCTGGAATAGGCAGGAACAAAGAGTGGGAGACAGACTTTTAGCCCCAGGTCTGTCAGGGAGGACTCAGACAGTGAAGCAGAAGCTGTATTTGTGTCCTCACCTGACCTCTCTGTATGCAGTTTCTGTTTTGCAACCACCTGTGTCCTTTCTTTCCTGGGGTCTTCATTACACATTTGTGACCAGGGCGGGGTTAGCACATGGGCTGCCTTGGGGCTCAAATCCTCTCACATGTGTGGGGACATCTGTGTACAGGAGGAGGAGAACAGGAGGCCTGACCTCCTGCCTGTGACTGACTAACTGAATCTTCCTCTCAATTACGTCAAAATGTTAGAGAAAAGTTTGTTGTTCAGCTTTTCAGAGCACTTACCTGAGATGATGGCAGCACAGAAATCATGTAAACTTTCTGTATGAGTGAAAAGTACAGTTTACTATGTTTATTGCTATCAAACACAAAAAATAGACTGGAAATTGTTTCACTGCAAAGTGAAATAAGAGGGGAAGCATGAGAAACAATCATTACAGCCTAAAGTGTTAGGAAATGAGGTGTTGAAAAACACAAACAACTGAGAAGATGTTTAAGTATTTGTATTTAAATCTCTAAGTCTCTATGAAGTTTTTGCTTTTCTTTTCTTAGTAATAGGAGCTAAAGTAATCTGTGTAAATCCATAAACTTTATCAGGGCTGTCAATGAAAAGGATTTGAATATGCTCATCACAGGATTGGAGCTTGTGTTCTCCTGTTACTTGGATATATCTCTTTCTCCAGATTTTGTAATGCCTGTTACCTTTTCACCCTTAGAATAATTTAAAAAGCTAAACTTTACCACAGTGGTCAGGAAGAGGAAGTTATGGCATAGTAGTTATATAATACATAAAATGTAGTGTATTCTACCAACACTCTATAGAAATAATCTTTTTGTGGCCAAGGGGAAACAGAAATTATTAAAGATGTAATCACACAACATGAATAATATAATAACATAGTATAATTTTTATAATTATGATAATATATATATAAATATAAATATTTTTAAATGCATATAATACAATAAAAACACGTAGTCTAAATACACAGACTCAAGTATTCACTGAAACAGTTTTGTTGCCAAATTACAACCAAATTCTGGAGAGTTTGGGCTGCAAAAGCAGAGACAATAGAACAAATTGGCCAAAAAGTATTGGTATATTTTGAATTATTTAGCCTTAAGTCAGATGAAACATTTCTAAATGGACTTTTTGACCTAGGAATTGAATGCTCCCATTAAACTTTTCTCACTGAAAATGTCAAAGTCACGTATTGCCCATGGGCTTCTAAGTAGGCACTTTGCTTCCAACAGAGCTGAATGCTTATCCAGATAGATAATATGGAATGCAGGAGAAATGCTTTATATTGACTTTTACTGGGTACAGTGTATTGGTATCCACTCCTCAACTAGAGAAACACATGACTGGCTTCCATGCAGCACAGTGTGCTGTTTGCAGACAGTTCAGCTTTTAAACAAAAATTAAATATTGTGCTTGAGAAATTGTGCTTTGAATGTGAAACGCACTGAAATAGCATTAAAAGCTTTATTATACCAAAAAGGGAACTCCTTTTGTGCCCTGCCTGTTGTTGGACTCTTTAGTACCCTGGGTGCTGCAGGTTGAGTCTATGTGGGCAGAGTTTATTTGCCATGCAGAAAACACTGCATTTCTTGTTGGGAATCCTACTGAGCCCACACTGCTCATAGGCAGCAGGTGTCCTGGCAGGGCACGTGTGCCTGTGTGTTGTTTTGATACACATGACTTTTTGCAGTTATTTTTTAAATTTCTTTGTGTTTGTTTTTGTTTGTGTGTTTTTCATTTGGATGATTATATTTTCAAGAGTGGCCTCATTCTTGAAGCCTTATCTTTTATTTCTCCTGTAGCTGGTTGTGAGAAGAAACTTGAGTTGCAAATGGAGCGAATGTGATATGAAATTCATCAAGAGGCAATAAACATAAAATTGATAATATAATTAAATGTGTTTCTGCATTAGACATTATTTTTTGGCTGTAAGTGCAGTTCAGCTCTGAACCCTTATGCAATGACCTCATTAGTGGTGCTGGTAGAGACTGCACTAGGACTAGCAACGAGTCCTCAAACAGGGAAAATTAAAGCAAAATCCACTTTCAAGTAATTGAAGCCTTTGTAAGCTGAGAGTTCTAGAAAATTGCTTCTCAGTTTCATCCTTTCAAAAGCTTGAAATTATATTTTTTTGCTCCTCTGGTGATTTTGTGGAAAATTTAGAATAATTTCCTCCTTAGGTTTTTAATGGAAGTTGAAGTTGCAAGACATTTTTTATGTTTTTGAACAAGCTGGGCTTATGCTTTATCTGTGGCTAATCATGAATTATTGGGCAATAAGATATCGTAGAGATTTTTTGTGCATGGGTTATTGCTTAACTGCTGTTTTCTTCACCATTCTGATTAGGCAGTTCATGGGAATTATTCTGCAGATTATGTTGTTAAAAATGTTTGTGATAAAGAATTAACTGTTTAAGTGTTGGGTTATGAATAAATATTAGCAAGTAACTTGCAAAATTCGCATAAAATAATTGTAATTATTTTAAAAGGTTCCCAAACCAAAATATTTCTTATAGCAGTGCAGATTGGCCATAAAGTAAAAATTGGACGACATGAACATATTTTTAAATGTGTGTATTAACAGACATGACTAAACTCTTATTTTTATAGGGTAATAAGTAACTCCACACAGGTCTCCATGAGGCAAGAGGCTGCCTGGCATGTATTGGAAGTGAAGGCAGAGCTAAACCTGAGATTTTGTTAGGAGATATATGGGGAGGGGGGAAAAGTGAAAATGGTTTTTAAATCACAGGTTGTCTTTTCTATCATCTGACTTTTTTCTTTGGTAATTCTTCTGTAGAGAGAGTTCTCCAATATTAAAGACAAGTCTACTGTGGGAGCCTCTGCCAGCTTTTGGTATCTTTCTTCCTAGCACCTCTCTCAATTTGTTCAGCTTGCGAATGAAGAGTCAAATTAGGCCACTGATCAAAATGTGTGGCAACACTGACCAAAATGAGAGCTGTGGCTAGGCTACTATTAATTTATAATGTTAATTTAGGAATTTAATTTTAGTTTGTACCTCCAAAATCTCTGAAATACATTTTATCTATAAAATCCCATGTAAAAAATCCTTGAAACTTAGAGGGCCCTGTTCCTTCTGTAGGTACTGCCCCAGCCCCTTGTGGGCCAGGTGCCTGGAAAACTCAAGGATGCCAGTAAGGCAATTCTGACTTTGTTCTCTGCCAGCATTGTCTTAGTTGCTTTAAAGTATTTGAGTCCTGTTGTTCAGCAGTTATATGCAGGCTTTGTGATGTGGCTGAGGGGAAAAAAAGTCAATAGCACAAACTGCTCTACAGTAATTAGCAAAAGAGGAAATGAAGGAATTCCTGCTCTGGGATGAGTATATGGACACTTAAAAGCTTCTGTCCTTGAATTAAAAATGATAAAACAGCAAACTGCATATTTTCAACACCTTGATGTTCTAGAGGATTTGGACTGTGCTTATTTGTTTGTTGCTTAATGCTTGTAAAGCTCTGGGGACCTGTATTTTAGCTGTAGGAAACCTTTAGATCTCCTTTTCACTTCCAGCATGTGAATAGTTTAGCTGAGGTCCATAGCGTGGCTTTAAACCTGAACATGCAGAAATACTATGTTGACCTCTGTAGTCTTCCTCTATTCCTTCTGAGTTCATTGGGACTTGTGCCAGGGGATGGGATTAATTCAATTGCAGAGACTCTGCTCAAGCCCCTTGGGACAAGCCAAGCTGAAGAGACGGTGGTTTTTTTGCAAGATGTTCTGCAAATCACAGCAATGCTGCAAGCAGGCCCAGACCAGAAAGGTGTTTTGGGGTGAAATACAGCACAGAGGAACAAGAGCCTGGGGGCTTCTGCATGTGAGATCACAGCTGCTTTACCCTGACTGAGTTGAGTCAGTTTTGAGGGCACATGGTCATTTCCAGGGAGTGATGGCTGTGACTCACAGTAGGAGAACAGATAGTAAGAGGTGGAGGGAAGAAGTTTGGCAGTGTCTGATTGCTCTGCATTCTTACCTGCAGCAAGGTTGTAGGATTTCTTTTGCCAATCCTTTTTCAGTTTTTCCTGGGCTTCTTGTGAAGTGTAAAGGAAAATGTGCACAGCAAATGAACGCTGGGAATGAGTCTCTGGTGCTGGCATAATTAATTTTCTTATGTTGCTTTGCCTGAGCTGTAAACAGCACAAACAGCTGGTAAATGATGCAGTTTCTCTTGCATGTAAGAAAGGTGGAGATAACCATTTTCCTGGCTTATTTGTTCCTTCTTCACTGTACTTAGGTGGTGTTAAAGGGTTTCTGCAGGTCAGGTATGGCTCTGTGGATTTTCCAGCACACTTTCCCCCAAGTAATTACAAGTTCATAGAAACAGATCTTTCAATGTCAGCGGGGTCTGTTTTGGCAAAGCTTTTATCAAAAGGATCTTTTAAATTCTAGCATGTAATTCCTACCCACTCACCCCTCTTCCCCATTCCTGAATAGTTTCTATATTACTCTATATTTATAGTTTTTACTTGGTACTCAGAAATCAAGAGCATTTTCTGTACTGTATCTGAGTGCTGAAGTTTGAGTGCTGTGGAGGAGCCTTTTGTTTTTTGTCCAAATGAAAAACAAATGCCAAAAGTTTGCTAAGTAGAGGTCTGGTTTTGCAGGAAATTTTAGTAAGGACACCTGCAGAAGAAACTTTCCTACTAATTTGAGACTCTCACTCATCCTTTCATTTTATTACATTGTCAGAATCTGTAGGTGGAAAGGCTGATATTCTGCAAGATGTGGAAGGCCTGAGCTGTTAGAGAAATCTGCTGTAATTGGGTGCATTAATGGCAAGGTCAGTGCTGGTTGTGAGATTGTATCTCTATTGTAACTGTGTTTTCTTCTGCCTTTCCCTCTCGCTGAAATGAAGCCTAAGATCTTTTGACTACTTGCTGCATACTTGTATTTGTGTATACAGCTTACTTGTGGAAAAACATGCCTACAGTTGTACAGCATCAACACTATCCACTTCTCTTCCCTTAAAATGCTTTGAAGCAGAACTACCCTTCTGCAGAGTTCTGTCGCATTGTTACAATGCCTCACTACAAACCACACAATGGAATGGCAAATTCACATCTCCATTTGTAAAAGAGCACCCCTGCATCATTTCTAATTCCAGTGCTGCTTGATCCTGCTCTGCTGGTGCCCTGAATTGGGAGGGATGGTTGGAAGCTCTGTACTGCACAGCTCTTGATGTAAGAGTCTGTGCCAGCAGGCTGACAAGAAAAAAGCTAGGGCATCTGAGATTTCATGGCCTAACTCTGAATTCAAAGCCTATTAATGATTTGTTACAGATAATTACAATCCCCATCTTCTAGTTGTATTTATATAGTGTCACACTTTCCCTTTTACTTTTCCTCTGTTATTTTTAGCTATGAAAAATTCTGTTAACTAACAGATATGAAAATCTTATGTGTACTTTAGAATTTTTTTAATATGGTGCTAACAGGTATGTGTTTCCTTATGTCATATTTCTTACAGTGTGTTGTTTGAGCTTAGAAAATGCTTTGTGATATTATTAGTCTTGTAGCAGCATGAAGGATGGTCATGGAAGAGCGTTTAACCTCCCATGGGACTGTGTGTTGTTTGAAAAGTTACAGAGAAGATATTAAGAGGAAGGCATATAAAGGCATATTACAGGCAGTATTGCAATTTTGCTATGATGTTAGATTAGTTTTTAATATACATAAAAAAAAAATATGTTCAAGGCCACATCCTGTGAATTGTGAAAGATCTGGAAAATGAAGTGAAATATTGCATCTTCACCTGTGGCTTTTTCTGAAGACCACCTCAGTAAACCACTTCTAAAACTATTTTGTTTACTCTTAAAAGTTGCAGTGGAAGAAGAATGGGCATCTGCTTTGCATTTCAGTATTCTCACTCTTACATTAGTACTGTGCTTAATTCTCTCTTTTCACAGGTTCAGTTTCACAAATTTTTTTCTTTTTGGTTCCTTTCCTGTTCCATATCACTGAATATTATCCTTGTCAATTAAAATAGCATTGAAAAACCATAAAATACCCAGCCAGTTACAGTGGGAGAGTTAAAAATCCCAATTCTAACAAAAAGTATGCCTTAGTGGTGCTCATTCAAAAGACATTAGTTTGTTGGTATATGTGGATATTCTATGTGAAAGTACATAAAGGAATTAAATATATAGGTTGTGTTTATAAAGGTGTGAAGTTTAATGACTTAAAATGGAGATGTTACAGGAGATGAAACCTTATAAGGAAAAGCTACTATACAAATACTTGTATCGGTACCAGCAGCTGGCAATATGCTTTTGGATCAATTTATGAAGTAACTTATCTCCTCCAGTTAAGAATAAATAAATCATTAAGCAGACTAAGAATTTTACTCAAAAAACCCAAAACCAAACCAAAACTAACCAAGCAAAAAAACCCACAATAAAACAAACCAAATCCAAAAAACCCCTCCACAAACCAAACTAAAAAATTAACAATATTTAACTTAGTCAAGTTAAAACAACTTCTATAGCCATCTTAAATAGCCGCAATATTTCAGTTTATTTTGACAGGTATGTACCAACCTATCTGCCTAGGATTCTGTATTTGGCTTTTCTACATGAAGCCTACTGACTTCTGTGGGAACAATATAAATTATATGGAAGGCATATAAAGCACCACAGGCCCATACAGATAGAAATCCCAGTAGTTTTCTTATATCCCTGACTGCTTTTTTTAGAACTAAAAATGTCATTTTGAGTGGTTTCTTCTGTTTACCAGTACACAGCTCCCCTCATTCAATCTCTCTAACACTGTTCTTCCCCATGCTGTGCTTACTTTCAGCACTCAATATTAAAGTAGTATATGTCTGGAGAATTCTTCTGTGATAAAGTCCATTGGATTGATCAGGCCATTTTTAATGTGATGGAACATTCAATATTTATGCCTTGAAAAATAACTAAAACTAAACCTAGCTAATGTAGTGTACTGGCTGTTGCAAAAGTTGCTCCTTTTCATCTTATGTTCTTTCTTATAAAACTACTTTGATTCTAAATGTGTCCTGGGAAACCTGTTCCATGTAACATGAAAATGTATTGTTGGAACAAGTTTTTTCATCTAGGTGGAAAAGGCAGAAGCAATGAAATGCAGTGGGAAGATAGGGAAAAGGCATGGCCTCTTGTGCTTGTGTCAGAGGAAGACACAAGACTTGTGTTGTATGGTGGGAGTAACACGTGTGTGTGTGTCTGTGTGTACATCCAAAAAAAAGAAATATTTAATGCCTTGTTAGTAACCAGAATAATTTTTTGAATAATACATTCTGCTCCTGAATATATCTGTCTTTCTGTATTCAGATATCCTCCTTCAAAATTCAAGTAGTAGCTTTCAGTGTTCTGAAAAAAGGTTGGAATTAGAAAAGGTTCCCGGGGAGTGTTTTTGTCCACTTGTCTTGTATCAGTTGCTCCACTCTAGTTTATCACTGTGCATGTGACCTATGACTACTTCTACTTTTCTCTGTATATTGTCCCTTCAAACATGGGATCTATTTATTGTATCACTGGCTCCAGACTATATGTGCATGGCAGATCACTAAATGCTACTAAATCCTCTTTGACATGAAAGGCAGAAGAGTCCAGATCCAGAGCATGGTCCAGGACAGAAGCAAATAAGTGTCAGGCTTGTAGTGCCAGGCCTCTGAGCACAAGAACTGAGAGCCACTTCTATTAAATTGGTTTGGCAAGTCTGCAAGAATATGTTTGTCCTGATACTGGCTCTGCTGCTCTTTTGTATGATCTTCAAAAATACCTGGATTCCTCTGCTTCTGAATTCTATAAATTACCTTAATGATATATTAATATCAGGCAGGACTTTTGCGAAAATTTGTGTTGGTTAAGTACTCTGAAGATGTGAAGAGCAATATACTGTAATTATGACTATATGATATTATATCCTGTTTAATTGGTTGTTCTCTCTCTCTTTTCTTTTTTTAACCTAAATTCTTGATCTTCATTAGTGAAGTACTTGTCGTTGAGATAATTTTCAAAGCAAAATAAGAGTATTCTTAAGTAATTTGAGCTGAAGTAACATTTGAGATTAAATAGAAATCAAGTTGTTGCTCAGCTTTCTCGACTTCTTCATGAACAGATGTACTCTGGTGTGTAATAGGCTGGACGTATAAAATTAGAAGACAGCTACACTCCTCAAAGGGCAGCCAGACTTGTGTAGTGTTGTTATGTGTATCTTCTACAGAGAATTGACTACATAAAGTAAATCCTGATAAAAGAAAAATGTGCAGAAAACATTTTTCCATTATGTAGTCTATGAGTGGCTAAGAAATTATGAACAAGTTTTACAGTCATCCTGCTGGAAAAATGAGGATTTAATAGATTTGGGGAGGGGGGGGGATTATGCTTTATTCTTTTTATGGTTTGTCTTTTGTTATATCCTTCCAATACTATAATCAAGTTCTGGCCACTTTGCTTTGTGGAGTAAGACTAATGTCTTCAATCTGGGGCTCCTCTGGAATTTTAAAGTGTATTTTAATAGCTGCCCAATCAGGAGAGTCTCACTTGTTCACTTGTTGGCAAATCCAAGTACAGTGGGATTGAGAGCAAATCCATGAGAAGTTCTTGATGCTGGTGCTTCCCATCAGTCTGTTTCCATGCTGGTGTCCAGTCCTAGAGCTAAAGATGTACCCTAACGGGCATAATTCCCAGCCCCTTTGACAAAGTACAGCATATTACTTGAAGCAGGAAAATCCCTGTTGTCCCAGATTGCATCTCCTTTCAGCCTGTTCTAAAGGAAGGTGTATTGATTTTTTTTTTTCCCCCCTTCCTTATCTGGGGCTAAAAAAAAGGAGATATGTCATCAGTATAGATACTACAACTACCAGAATTCATGTCATACAATGAGCTCGAGTTCACTAACAAACTCACATCAAAAAGTTTTAAGAGGGCTTCCTGAGGAGCTGTGCAGGTTACTGACTATTGATCTGTTTAGCTCTTTTCAGAAAACTGTAAGAATTGCCTAAAAGTGAAGGAAGCTTAAGCTATGTGTTTGTGTGGTGACTGAGGGTAGAAAGGAACAATCAGTTATTGATTCCTTGTATAGTTTTTGAATAGTTGTTATAAGAGTCAATAATAAAGTATTAAAAGAAGGTTATAGTAAAAGAAGAAATAAGTGTATTTCTAAACAACCAGAAGATCATTATTTTGAAAGGATCTGTCTCTTCTGTCTGGGTTATGAGTTGAACTGATGCAGGCAATACTGTTGATATAATTATTTTCACAGAAAATATGAGCTGCTGATGGTCAGAATTTTGACCATGAAATGAGAATGATAGAAAGCTCACCCAGTACATAGAGAAGGGATTAAAACTTGGAAAATTTTCAGGGAGCTGCTTTGTTGGTGTGTGCAGGCTGTAACATTTGACATTGTTATTTTTAAAGTAGTTATTAGAACTGCTAAAATAACTATTAAAACTTGCATGTGACACACAAGTGAGTGATCAGACAATGTGAGAGGACAATGGGAAGTTCTCTGTGTAGAACTGAAGCCCTTAGTGGGCTACAGTGAAGGACTAATCCTCAGCTGTAGAAACAGAGGGCTTTTCCAGTAGGAAGAGAGGGTATCCTGCACCATTAGCAGTTCTCTGTTTCTGGAGCACGATATCAAATCCTGGGGTGGTAGTTCCAGGAGGATCTCAGTAAAGAATGTTCATCTTGTTGAGGCAGAGGACTAGAGTGATTTCACAAAATTAGATATTGTAGTTTAGCAAATCACTCCCAAACTTTTTCCTTAACAATTTCCCCCTGCCCCCTATGTTGGGGGGTGTACTCATTTTTCTTTTGTTTTCCTCTTTAACAGAGAAAAGATATTGCATCACTGTGATAATGTCTGGGTTGAGGTTAATTTCCAGTGCTAGCAACCTGGAAACAGGGATCCTTCTCCCTTTTTTTTTTTTTTTTCTTTTTTTTTTTTTTTTTCTGAAGATGAATGTTAAATTTCATCTGAACATTAGCCTTAATGTCTTCATGCTGTATTTCTATGTTCAAGCTCTCATCTGTGTTATTTGGGAGAGCATATTATTCATTAACAGTCATACCCTATACCTTTTGTATCAGTGTGAGCCTCCCCAACCTCACAACCAGCAACTCATTTCTTCTGAACAAAATAAGGTTCAGAAATATGCCTAAAGGTGAAATCCCATAAATAATAAACTACTAGCTTCTGTCCTTTTGTCAACAAAACATATAAAAATGCCCTTCCTTTTGACTTTATATAAAGTCAAGTTATTACAAATCTGTTTGTGCTCTCTTGTTTCCATGGAAACAGTCAGTCTAATTTTAGGGAATACTCTTCACTCCTACCATTCAGTTAAGCTTGACATAAATTTATGTAGTACCACTGGAGTCTCTTGCATTGTCATCAAGAGAACTCAAAATGGAGTTGGAGACAGTGTACACATCAGATAAGGTGGATGCAAGGGAAAATTTCCAAAAAGAAGAAAAAAACCAAACCCCAAAACCAAACAAAGGAAAAACAACCAAAACTGAAAACAAACAAAACCAACAAACCCAGAAACCTGCAGTGTGAGCTTTGTGAGGTACCTCTGGGTTTGATTAAATGTACTGTTACCAGATTTGTCTGAAATAATATTAAAGGAAAAAAGAATCTAGCAAGAAGTGGATTTTATTTAACTCAAATATGTAGCAGACCTCTTCCTTCTGGATATTTAAATTTTAAAATAATGAAAATATACATTGTCACATGCACATGTAGAAACAAAGTAGAAAAGCAAATTAGAAGACAGCTGGAGAGACAGTGCTGTTCAGTTTTTAATGACTAGATAACTTCATCTGTGTTTGTAATAAAGATGAAGCTACCTAATGATATAACTGATGAAATGTCACCTATAAAGGCCAGGGTGCCTGTATTAAATCAATAGTGCCAGTGTGTTGCTTACAATACACCGAGGAGTAAAAATGAGGTGAAATCTCGTATCTCAGCTGTCAACAGAGTATCAGCAGTGGAACAGAACCATCTAACCCATGGTCAAACCCAGGAGCAAGACCTTTGCTTCTGCTAACACCGAAATGGGGACTGTCAGAGCATCAGGAGCTCTCAGGAAAATTATGCTTTCAAAGATTAGGGAGACAGGAGAGAGGTTTAAGAATTCCAGCTTTAAGAGTGCCTGTGTCTTACGATTTAAGCCAAATAATAGTTCTAGAAATATTTCTGTGCTTTAGCACAACCAATGATATTCAGGGCATTGCACAAGGAAGTGCATAGAATGTGTCTGTAACCTAAAGTTCTTAGTATTGAGATATATTGAGAGCAAAATAATCTGTATTGCTGAATGTAAAAGGAACAGATGTCATCTGCACAAAATTTTATTCAAGGAGATTTAGTGCCATAAAGAGTAACTTTATTTAGTGCCCACAAAGAGCCAATTCTTGGCTCTGGTAATTGCAGGGAGCCTAAAGAAGTTAGTGTGTGCATAGTGCTTGTTGGTTTTGGTTCGTGGCTGAGCCCACAACAGCTCTTGGAACCCTGAGTGTACTTAGGGTGACTTATCTCAGGAAGTAAACAAATGCTCATCTATACCATTGCATCCCTGTGTGCAATTATATGAGCAGAGCTCCTTCAATTACTTCTCTAACAACAATAAACTATTGTAGACCATAAAATCACAGACAATGGATTGTTAATTGTCATGTCCTTAACCTAATAACATTATTGTGGATCTAGCAGTGTTTGTCTTTGCTCATTCTCTTATTTTTAATTATCTCATGACCTAAGAGGAATTTTAGTGAATTGAATGGTTTTGTTTGGGTTTTCTTTTGGTTTTGGTCTTGAAGTGTTATACTACATATATAAATATGAATGGGAAACCTGTAATATAGAAAGTAGCATCATAGAACGTGCAGATGGAAAAGTATCTTCACAGGATAAGTAATGCTGCTTTATTTAAATTTGCTAATAAGGAATCTGGGATAACTTTCACAATATGCTTCGGAGAATTAACATAGATCCCAAAACACACATAACAGATTATTCTTTTCCTTGAATTGATATGAACAAAGTAGCTAATTTAGATTTACATTCAATAAACTGACTAGCTTTAAAATATTTTAGCTAGAGACTAATTTGCTGTTGATATTAAAGATATTAAACTTCCCATTTTGTAGAAATAACTTAAGGACTTAAGGAAGAGTAACTCCCATTTAACAGGAGTCTGGAGTGTTTTAAATATTTCACCATGTTTTTATGAAATGTGGCAAAATATTTTGAGAACAATGTGACTCAAAGTAATTATGCATCCCATAGCCATCTTGGCGATTCATCTAGATTGCAGAGACGTGAAGTAGCATGTATGCCATGACCATTGTCTTCACTACTATATTAAGGCAAACTCTATGACATTTCTTCTAGAGCTCCCAGATAACTGGGTTTTAAAATTTATTTTAGCAGTTGTCCTGTTTCCAGTTGTATATGTCTGGTGGCAATGAATCTCTTCCTCCTTTCTGCTCATGCTCTAGCAAGCACAATTTTTCTGTTCATGTCAGGAGACCTGTTGCAGTGCTTTAATTTGTGATTTGTGAAATACATCTTGTTAGGAACAGGAAAAGCTACCCCCAGAAGAGTACAGTTGGTGACAGTGCAAGCAAGACAAAGGAATTGGCAGCAGAACAAGAGACTGCTGGGAAAGCATCTGTGCTGTGCTTTCAAAAGTAGTGTGTGGGGGGGAAGGAAGAACAGTGTGAGAGGTAGAAGCTGTAGCTCCTGGCTTATGCCTTATACAAGGTCAAAATAAAAAAATTAAAACCCTATTAATAGTTCCAATTCATTTACTCAGTTTTATTATTTTTCCTATTTTGGCAGGGTTAGGAGGAACTGATTCTTTCTGAGGGCTGCCAAAGGTGTATTCAGGCTCAGGTGCTCATTGAAGTCTTTAGACCACCTGCTAAAAAGCCTTGCTTGTGTCCTGACCCACCCTGTGTTTCCTTCTGTTGCTCTTCTGACCAGCCATACCCCTTTCTGGCATGTATATATAGCTCTCAGCAAGGCATAGCTGGATGTTTGATCTATTCTGGTGCCTTCATTCCTTTTGATACTTCCTGACAACATTAATGGAAGCTGCTGCCTCTAAATTGATGTGTTAGCTGAAAGAGGCAGGGTTTTTTGCTTTTTGTCTAAGACTGATGTGTGTGGTGGGTTACACTGGAAGAGGCTTTGCAAGCTCTTGGCTTCCCAAAGGGCACTGTGTCAGATGGAGCTCAGGAGAGATCCTTGGTCTCTGTGATGGCACAGTACCCTCACAGAACTGCTTCTTTAATATCCCAAATACTTACAAAAAGTCCAATGTGGAGTGGCCCCATTTGTGCGGTCAGTTTTACAAGTGAAAGGCAGGAGTGGAAACCATTATGGAAACCAGAAAATAGCCCTATGGCTTTTGGCTGTCATACAGAAGCATCCCATGGACAGACTATTTCACAGCCCTCACCCACCTTCCTCAGTCTGTGGCTTCCTTTTGTACTTTGGCTTCTGAAAAACATGCCAAAACCCCCAATCCAACCACTGTCCCAGTCCCCACAAATTTAGGTGTAAATCTTATTCTTCAGAGAAGAAAAATTGTTGAGTGTTGGTGATAATTTAAGTTTGTAGGGGTTTTTTGTCTTTATTCAACATGAAATTGGTGTATGGTCAGAGCTGAATCTAGAGGCTTTCTCTCTTAAAAAAAAAGAGAAAATTTCAATTTGATTTAAAATGCCCAAATTTCTTCTATTGTCTAAGTTGACAATGGGAAAAGCAAGATTTGCTGCATGTTCTTATACCTAGCAATGACAAATTTAGAGCAAAATTAAAGGGCCAAGAATAAATGATAAAGGCAATTTTTCATATTTGTTTAACAAGTGCATGGTTAAATTCAAAGTTACCTGTCATTTGTGTATAAAATGCCAGACTGTTTCACTGTATTTCTTCTCAGTAAGTTGTGCTGCAGCTTTGACATATTTTGAATGTTTCCAGAGGAATAATGCAATCAATTTCACAAATAAGAAACACCGTGTATCAAGCTCAAAAAGCATGAAATGGAATAGTATTAGACTAGAAAAGAATGCCTGACATCAAATGCTGTTATCATTCTCTTAACGGCACAGCTCATGGTCACTCTTGCCTGGCTTACAGACCTAAGAGCATTTCTGTGTTAAGCTGGAGAAGTTTTTGAGCAAATGCTGTTAAGGATCAGAGAAACTGTTTGCAGAACAAGGATCTTACCATGTTTGCAATAATATCCTGGTAAATTTTTAGCTGACATCAAGGAAAAAGCCAGTAGTTCTTCTAGAACTCTCACTGTCACTAAGTACCCATCGTGATGGTCAGGGAGCTCATGGGCTGATGCTGAGATGGTGCAAACCCTCAGCTCCTCCACAAGGCTCCCAGTCTTGATGCCAGACAGGATGTAAATATCTCCAGCTATGACATTTTTATGCTGAAGGACTGCAGCTCAGCAGACATCAGTCTGGTTCTGCTGGAGGGGTTAAGAAGCTGTATGTTCCTGATAGATATTTTAAGGCGATTTTCTTATACCTGTATGTGGGCTGGTATTTGGAAACATGAAGCATTGCTGTCTGTGCTGACCTTGCCCTGTACATACTAATAAATACTAATAAATGCAAGATGTCACCATGGTTTGAAAGGCTCTTCTTTAAATACCAAGTGCTGTTGGGTGCTATCTTCCAAACTATCAAACATCTTAAAAACCAAAAATATTTTAATACTTGTATTTCTTGCTTTTGCAAATAAACAAACACGTACTTTTAAATTATGCTTCAGTAGTGTAGTGATTGTGTAACAAATTAATAGAGTGACATGTGATAAACAAAGACAGTCATAGTAACTGTGGTGTCCCTTACAGCTAATTTCCCAGTAAGATTTGTTTTCAGATGGAAGGTTGGCATTCAGCTTTCATCACAGTTGTCCTGTTGCTACAGGGATGTTTTGCATGCATTGTATGGAGAGCTGACATGTAGGGAAGCCAGATTCTACTTTGCCTTTCAGCAATCTTCTTAGTCTGTGGGGAAAACAGATGTGGTTTTAATCCTTTTTATCTATTCATTGCAAAGTGACAGTGCATATTATGTAGGTGAAAGGGAGAATAAAGTCTTAATGCATTTATTTAGCTTTCTTGCATGTGGGTTTTGGTTTTTTTTTTGGGGGGGGGGGGTTTGTTTGTTTGTTTGGTTTGGTTTGGTTTTGTTGTTTTTTTTTTTTTTTTAGTAACTCCAAAAAGACTACTGATTTTGGCAGTCTTTATCATTTAAGGTATTTTTAAAGCAGACTCTCCAGTTCCCTGGATGAAATCAAATAGCGTTGTTTGACAATGTATGTGGTGTGGAAATGATTCTGTGATCCTCGTGTATTGGAGTGAGTATGTACATGATCTGTATTTACTAAAGAGGCAGGAATTATACACACATTTAGGTAATCCTTATCTCTGACATGAACCTGTAATGATTAGTTTGTGGTTTGGGTTTTTTTTTCCTTTACCTGTAAAGCTTAATTTCACATGTCCCACTTACATGATACAGGTAATTTCTGCCCTGTGATCTTTTCCATGACAAGGTGGGTTAGTTTCCAAGTTGTTGGTCAATTTCATGCAAGAATGTGAAGTTCTAATCCTTGCTTTTGAGAATGGAGGAACTATTTCATATACACCTTTAGTTCTGGAAAGACTAGCTTATGTAAGAAAATCCTTCTCACTGGATAGATCTTAGTGGATATAGCTAGACAGGCAATGCAAAGCACTGTCCCTGGCTGACCAGCCAGCCATACATCTTAAGAAAAGGTTCTACTACAGTGCTCAGAAATGCACTTCAAAAACAACATACCAAAGTGAGCCAGAAAGAAACCCAAATATTTTTAGGGTTTATTTTTCCATGAAGTATTGGAAAACTCTAACTGTGTGAATCTGGTTATTAAATAAGCTATTTGGAAAAAGATGCAATAAAGTATTTGCTGAAGGAAATAGAAATAGGTTTGGGTTTTTTCCTGTTGCAGTATCCATGTACAGAGCCTGCTCCTCCATATCAGCACAGCTAATCTGCTCTGTGTTGAGGCTTCCACAGTTTGCACACGGCGGCCCTTCAGACTGCTGAGAAATTAGTAGGAAAACTTTTGGAAATATTCTGGGTGCTTGTTCCACTAACAGGAGAAACAAAGAGAAAAGTTCCTCAAATTAATGGCTTAGTGTACTGCTAATGACTCTCAATTAAGAGGCTGTGCTTTCTGAATTCTTTTGTGGAAAGTCAATTTTGGCAGTTTTTTACTAAAGAAAGGGTATTATTTCTGTTAAATCACATTTTTAGGTCATAGACACTATGTTGTGTTATAAAGGTCTCCCCTGGAATGACTATTACCTGTCATCTCAGGACTTGTCTCTGCTTTGATGCCACACTTAAAAACAGTTTGCTCCTTTTTGAAGTAAAAGCCTGTGGTAAAGGTGAAAAACAAAATTCTGAGTTGCCTGGAAACCCTACTAGTTTAGGTTTAATGCAGAGTTTTGGTGGTTTTTTGTTTGTGGGTTGTTGGTTGTTTTTTTTTTTTTTTTTTTTTTTTTTGTGGTGGTGGATGTTTGTTTTTGGGCTTTGTTTTCATTATCTCCCTCCCAGTCATATGGACAAGAACAAAACTCAAGTTCAGTGATGTTGCTACCGTGGAAAATAGATTAGGGTTTCAGAATGAAACATGCCATGAAGCAAAAGGGGGAAAATTTCTTTTTGCCATATTCCCATTCTGAAATAGATATTTGTTTGAAAACCAGCTCTTGTCAGGGAAGTGTCTGTGATATTTTGCCACAGAAATCCATGATATCTATAGAAAAATGCTACATGGGTGCAGAGATAGTCTACAAAAATAACAACTAAAGTAAGATTTCATAGAACATGACAAGGTTGGAATCAGCAGAGGAGTTTTTTGGTTCTGGTCTCAGGATGTGTGCATGTATGTGCTTGAGAGACAAACATTAATGGGTTTTAAAGTATGCATTTTTGTTTCTCTTTGGTTATAATGGAAAAGCAGAATAACACTAGCCTAGGATCCTATATAGTTCATTAAACTAGTGATAAGATGCTTTTTGCAAGTCATGACCTTTATTAAATTCTATTTGTATGACCACAAACAACTGAAATACACAAAGTATTATTTCTGTTCATGTATTCCTTTTGAGTCAACACAACATACAGGCATGGTTATATAGCTAAAAAAAAACCCCAAACAAAAACTCCATTTACTTGCTACAATAGGAGTACAATTTTTTCTGGGGCAAGATGAAAAAAAATCACAATTTCTTGTTATCAGCATGTTAAGACATGGAAATACCCAAACTGCAGATTTTGTATTTGTATTAGATAAGAACACCTCACGTTCTCTACAAGAGGCATGAGATAGGAAACTTTCATAATTTTAGAATACTATGGTGTAAATAACTCTCTTTTCCAAAGGGTCAAGTCCACAAAAAGAAGAAAGATATCTGCATTCCTATTTCTTTGATGAAAGTGGGGAAAATGATGTAACACTGACTTTACAAATTTATAGAGGAGCAAAAGCAGAAAGACATTTTAATATAATTTCTGAAAGCTTGAGAAAAGCCAGACGGGATTTTCAACTACTTTTTGTTGAGTCAAAGGTCCTAAGCCACCCCAATTGACCTAGAGAGGGAAATGTGGGCTTGTCACTGGTTGGTAATAAAGAAAAAATGGGAGAAGAATCTTTACTGCATGTGTGTGTGGGTGAAGTGAATCCTGCTGTTCATCTTCTCAATAGGCCATAGGATAGCATTAGCATCCTTCTCATCAGCCAGTGAATTTTGTAGGTGAAGAATAGTTTTTTTTCTTTTCTCTCAAAAGTGTGGTTGAGCAAAAACTAGAAACACACACAAAAATCTTATTATGTCTTGGTAATGCAAACAAAGAAGAAAAGGAGAGGAGCAATCCAGAACTGAAGTTGGAGTCAGAATTTTAAATTAGTTATTCTCCCTCTGCTTCACTCCCTCAGTGTTCTGGCACCACAGCTGACAATAAGCATTTTCTAGTTAGATTATCAAAACTCTTAATGTCTGCAACAGCACTGTTGGTGCTGGAATGCATCTGTGCAGTGAGGATTAAGCAAAGCAATGCATTTTAGCCCTGTGGAGCCACAAGCTGCAGCCAGCTCCAGTGTGGATCTGTTCAGGTTTTGCTCCAGGAGATCTCCAGCATGGGGGCTTTGCTGTTCTGAAATGGGAGGTACAAAGAGAAAATGCACTCAAGGCCTCCCTGAGCTATCCCAAAGCCAGATACTTTGGATTTCCTCACCAATGAGTGGTAGTGGATAGCCTAGGGCTTTGGGGAGCTATATGAGGCTGGCAGTGCTTGTTCTGCAATTTAGGCTGCAACATCCCTTTATGGGGTTACCTGAGTTAGAACAAGCTTATTCTGTGTCTATTGTTCCTCGGTTGCTCTGTTTGTTGTTCAAAATTATTGCACAGTGTGTTGTACTTCAAACATGGACCTAAAGTCAGAGCTGTGAAATGCATTTGTTCCTTGGGAGAATCAGTAGATCTTGTCTCAAAATATTTGTTTTCTTTACATACAAGTGATAAAATGATTTAAGAAAAGGCATGTGTGTTAATTTGAAAGCTACACATAATAGCTGAAGAAAGGAAACCCAAAGGGTTTCTCCATGTAGTCACCTTTTATGAAAATCAACAGCAGATTTATCTAGAAAATAATGAATAGGAAACCTAGGGTTTGACCAAAGCAATGTTATTAACAATGTTATGATTGATAATCTTATCTATCTTAGCAAGATTTTATTAATGCAGTATTCAAGTGAATGTCCAGCTACTAGTTTTGAATTTCTGTTGTGCATTCCCATGCTTGGGGATTATTTTTTCCATGTGGGGTTGCTACCTGAAGTCATTTGCCTTAAAATGAGCTGATTAGGTAACTAGAATTCATACAAGAGAGACACAGTCTCCAAAGAGCATTGGTGTATTTTGTTTTCTTTCTTATTTATTCTGGTGAAGCACAGGAACTCTGTGTTCTGTCACAGAAATATATCTTTTTTTCACAAGTGCTATATAGGCACAAGGAGGACATGAGAATTGTCCTAATTACTCATAATTTGTGTCTTAGAAGAATTCAATATCTTGCTGCAAACACTAGCATTTGGGAAAAATAGCAAGCCTTTGCTTTCCTTCTCTTCTTTCCCTTCCCCCCTCTCCCCCCCTTTTTTTTTCCTTTATCTATTTCGGACATTCCTCCTTCATCTCATCCATTAAAGCTCTTTGGGAAAGGCCCTATATTTGCTCCCTGGTAGAAAAATCATCAGTGTTTTCATGTTAAATGAAGAATAGAATTTTGCAGCTGACTGAACATGAGAGCAAATTCACTATTCATATTAATTAGCTGTAATTTTCCCAAACTACTACTAGAAGTTGATCCTAGAACTACACAATAATGTGCAGCTCTCCATGGAATTGTACTGATAAATATTTTAGAAGGAAAATCTTAAAAGGTGTCAAACATCAACATTAACACCTTTCTTGCCTTCATGATAGAAAAAGCAGTAAGTTCCAAGGTATGCCTATGAGTTAGGTTGAAGAGATTCATTGCACACATTTTGGGAGAAAAAGAATTGTAAGCTTTGAATTATCCACTGTTCTCTTAGTTCTGCTCCAGCTGAAGTCAGTGAATCTCAGTGAGCTGCCAGTGCAGTTAAGGGGAGTTGAATTAAGCCTGTCTGCTGCCAGCTCTAGCTGGGAAAGGGAAATGTGCATAAGCAGCATAAGAACTCAAAGTCCTTTCTTTGATAGTCTTTTCAGATTTTGTGATCTGCTGTTTCATGAGTGGAAGAGAGATCACTTCTAAAGGGTGGCAGAGTATGTCAGTAATGGGCAAAAACCTGCAGTTGTACACACCATCAAAGCCAGATTATGTAGCTGGAGTACCCTGTACCTGCTGATGTGGACATGAGAAATGGAGAGTTTCCGAGTAAGAGCAAGGCTAGCAGGGTGTGTAAAGACTGTTATTTTTGTGCTGGCTGGTGTATTTGCCATGGGGAAAGCTGCTGACTGCCTGGGCTTTGTGTTGGAATGTGGTCTGTTTACCTGTTGCAATGAGGGGCTTACACATTCAGTCTTACCTTGGATGATAGGGTTAATGTGTTATTATACCCATTTTATCAATGCCCTTCTTTCTTGAGGCTTTTATTGGGACTTGATTTCTTCTTGTTGTTTTCCCTTGCTATTTAATGCTCTCATTAATATTGGCTAACAGTCTAAGAGAAGCAATATCCAAATGGGCTGTGCTGGTGAAAGTCTTGGATGTTTCCCTGCTTTCATTTCCAAGACCTTTTTGTTGCCTGTTTCTTTGTCTCAGATTACTGAAGATTATCAGAAAGATGTTTACAATTCTCTCTTTCATTATCGCTGATGGATTCCGTTAGCTTTAGGGAGAAATATATTTTTAAAAAAACCGCAACCCAACAAAAAAATGATGCAGATGTTTATGGCTTGTTTTTCTTGATTGTAACACTAAAGAGCATTCAAAGCAATAGCAATAAATGACTAGAATTACAATTATCTTGCTGTTTTTTGCACCTTTAGTGCTAAAACAGTCTCCATATCTCTGTAAATCAGCCAGTTCCTGAAAGCCCAGGAGAAACGGAGTGAATAGAGCTTGAGAATCATTGCATATTAGGGCATCAGTATATTCCTATTTATTTTTCTTAATCACAAAAGAGTAGGTAGTCAAAGAATACATGCCATTGATTCCCTTGCTTTTTTTCTCTTTCACCCATATTTTTGTCTTGCCTTTCTGCTGCCACTAGGTCAATTACATGAGCTGAAATGCAGTTTTCTTGAATATTACTCTTCTCTCCAGCAGAGAGGCTATCCCTTATTTTAAACACAAGGCTTGTGCTCCCACGTGACTGTGGCAGGAACCTTGTGCATGGCTTTTTCTTTGTTTTTTGGCCATTAGCTTTGTCATATTCTGACTTATAAATCACCCAGGAGATAAGGGAGAAAGAAATGGGTTGTAAGTGGTTCTTACATAGTGCACTATGAATCTGGCTTTCTGACACTGAAAAAATATATATGTATTTCCTGGGAATTGTTCTGCTCCTTAGTAGGACTTGGTCATCTCCAGTTATAAAGACAATTCCCATGCTTTGGACCTGGTGTGTTGTGGTGGCCTGAATCATGTTTCCTCCACTGCTGCTCATTGTTATGGCCAAGGGAATGAGCAGTGCTGTCATCCCAGTTAGCTGGGGAAGAAGCTTAGGTCTGATATTCAGCTTCTGACACCTGATCAGATGAATCAGCTCAGAACAACCGAGATGCTGCCTGCTGGGCCAGGGCTGCAGAGGCTGCTTCTATTTTAAGAAGACACATGGTACATTTAGCATACTGATGGCAGCACTGCAACTGGCAGGAAGTCAAGTGATCTCTTCTAGGAAAAGCGGTTTCAGGTGCTGAAACCAGCCCATCTACATTCTTTTCAGTCTTTATTGTGCATAAAATGAGATTGAAAACTTACACTGAAGTCCTGAAGTTAAAGCACATCACAGGGATCCATGTTTTGTGTGTATTTGTGTGTGTGAGCTAAACACTAATCCCTTAATGGTATTAATTAGACTTAAGCAGGTGTGATGTTCAGGCTGTGTTGGCATCTAGTACCACACCTGCTGTAAGAGACTGACAAAGTGGTGTTAATTGGTACTATTTTTTTTCAGACTCATTTTGCTTCTCTGCAATGTTAGCAGAGTTTTCTGGCACATACATTCATCCTTTCAGCTAACACAGTGTTTGCTGTTTGGGGAAAATACTAAAAAGAATCTATGTGGGTGGATTTTCTTGGATTTTGCTTTTACTTCTTTTTTTTTCCTGATGAAGTACAAGAATGTTGTGGGTCTTAAAATGTGCTACCTGATGTCCCTAACAGACAGACTGAGACTGTTAATGAACATGGATAGAACCAAATGATTATTCCACTGTTAATTAAGCCTGTGCTTTCTCATATGATCACTGCAGAGTCAAATCAGGTAACTCAGCTGCCTGAACCTCTGGTTTGCAGGAGATTTGCAGGATTTGGGGCAACCTGGGTTTAATTAGCTAATTAAATTAAACTGTAGCTGTAGATAGCCCTGGCAGAAGAAGGTAATCATTATATAGAAATAATGAGCATGCACAGTAAACCCTCCTCTAACCAACATTCAGGGTAGTCCCTGAGGTGAAGGGAGGGATATGGTTTTCAACTTGGATCTACTTTTTTGTTTCTTGAAAAAAACTGAGCATCCAAACAGCAACCGATTACAGTAGAATAAGAGAAAGGCAGATAAAAGCCCACCAGTGTTGCAGGGAATAATTATGACAGTTTTATCTTCATACAAGCATAGCTACAGAAAAGGTATCTGGTCTGATATTCTCTCTGAAGGCCAAACTGTTCAATTTGAAAGAAGAACTTACACAACTTCTAGAAATCTTTCTGTCCTGAGGTGTTTTGAGGGAGAGGCCATTATAATTTTTTTTGTCTGCTTTGGAAGCAAAAATTATTAATACATCTGTATGTAGGAAACCATTGTTCCATTCATCTCTTGACACATGCACCCAGAGTGGGTAGTACTTGTCTGTTTGAAGAGCTCTGCTGTTAAAAATATGTTAAAGACAAGCTCCAGGTAGAATCAGAACTATTTTAGAGTATAGTAGCAGGAGGTAGGTACTTACCCAATTTAAGAGCGTTGTGTTTGCTGGTGCGCTGCTAGTCTGCTGCTCTGTGAACAAGAAAGGGGTGACAGTATAAGAGCCTTTGCCTTAAATCTAACAGAGGGGTAGAAGAAGAGCAGATATGGTATATGGTACAAACTTCACTGCTTCTAGACCCTAATCTGTTCTCTAATTCATACAGTTAGGAAGACAGGCATAGCAGAAATTGTATATATAAGGAGGCACAGAAGACAGGAGGGAAAGAAATAGGATAAATGCTTTGTGGGAACCAGACCTTGGATGTAGCAGTAGATGTTTTATTCATTCAAAAAAGAGGAACAACATACATGGCAGTAGAGAGGTCAGCCTTGGGAAGGGAAAGGAGCAAGGCAATAGATGCTTTCTACCCCCTGGTACTCTCTCTTATATCCCAGAAGCATTATTTGCTCCCTGGAGCACTGCTGATCTTCCCAAGCCTCCCTCTACTCCCCATGAGATCTTGCTCTGCAGAGCGTCCTTGAGGCAGGAGAAACCAGTTCTGCTGCCAAATAAAGAACTTCTGAGTGGGCTCAAAGCAACCTAGTGCTGTTGACCCCCTTCATCCCAGCTCATGCCCAGAGAGAACTATTTGTTGCCCAGTCTTGCTGCTTCTAGCAAATTACTGCATGTCCTCATGTCTGAGAGAAAAAAGGTTGTTCTGTATGGCTCCTGTGGTAAGAGCAGAATTTGATGCCATATATTATGTATGTAACTTTGAACTCCTGAAAAATGTAATAATCAGATCATAATTCAGCAAATAATTTGAAAATTCAAGGACCATGCTAATTCTCTGCTTACTGAATTTGTTAAATGGGTGTTGCAGGTGCCCTTGAAGCTCCTTTTGCTCCACAAGACAAAGCAGAAGTGAAACTCAGGCCTAAATAAGGTAAGTCATCACTGTTTAGGTCTTATGCAACATTGTAGGTCTGCTTTAATGTTAAACCACATGCTTACGAACCACTTCTTCAATAGCCAAGGACTCAAGTAATTATGTGTATGTTTTCAGGATCATGTTTTAGGCAAACTGTCATATTTTTTGTGCTTAAAATTGGATGTCAGCAAATAAAAGTTGAAGAAAAATGGTTGTTAACTATTCCAATAGTGAACAGCTTGTACAAATCATCTTTCATCATTTACCAGGCAGAACCCAAGGTAAAAATGCAAAGCTAAGGTCTTGCTACTAAGAATTTTTATATACACATATGCTTCAACTGTGATTATTGTTCTGTTAAAGTGAATTAAAAACTCTTTGTCCCTAGAGTGAATTAATGAGGCTGCTGCCATAATAGAGTGCTTCTGTTCAGTAATTTTGTGAAATTTCTTGACAATATGATTGGTTTTTTCAAAAGTGAAGTGAATCTACTAAAATAATATTGTAAATGCAACTAGTTCAGGCTAATGATGAATTAGTTAATTATTAATTGATAGTCTTTAATTTGGTTATATCATCTTTTAATAAATTTTAACTCTTTTAATTAATTTCACTGGAAGTATTAATACAGATAGAAATCCAGGAAATTATTTACAGGAAGATGTTGCAACCAGCACTAATCTCACAAGTTTAGACAATTTATCTGGGGGATTGTTATAGTCTGAGGCACTGCAGGATGGAATTGTTCTTGCCTCAGTGCTCTCAAAGATTAATGAAGGAATTCCCATTGCTTTATAATTCTTGCTGTTTTCCTCTTCATATGATGGTACTTACTTGTGAGCATGTAATAGGAGATAGGTCTGAATCACAGATCTGAACTTCAAAAATCTTTGTCTGGCTCAAAATTTAGTTTTACTTCTGCTACACAAAAAAACAGTGAAAGTTATAGTGGCTTTCAGCTTTGTCATAGACGTGAAGAAGCTGAATTTAATGAAGGGGATTTCTTCTGAATGTGCCTGGAGTAGTTTGTATTCATTTAGGAAGACTTTTCTTACTTAGTTTAAGGTTTTTAAGGTAAAGGAAAATACGGTGAGTTCAGCTAGGTGAACATGTAATATCACATTGCTTTTCTCATCAAAGTATAATTCTCGTTTTTGAAACAGTTGTGTTTGTTTAATTATTTTAAAATCAATTATTTATTAGGAATGTATGCAGGCCTTACTGAATCACAGCTGCTTTACTAGGCTGCCATGATGCCCTTGTGGCTGTGTTGGTGTTTTGGTCTTGTCCCTGCCAACTCACACCTGATGCTGTGCCATTCCAGCATAGCATTTTATGTGTTTTGTCATCTTTTACTCTTTAGATAAATTTAGAAGTTTTTAGGATGAAACCACAGGGTTTCATTGCTACTTGTCATTATGAGGTAACCCTGCAGCACTTTCCAGCTTTCATGTGGCACAGATTTATGGCTATTTTTTTCTGAAGAGAATAAAATTCATCAGATCAAATGAGTTGTTGCAAGAGTGTATGTTCCTCCAAACGCCTGCTAGGATTAAGGGCGTAACTTGGATGTACAAAGTCTCTGTACTCAAATACTGGGTAAAAATTAATCCCAAACTCCTTATTGTACTATCTTTTCAAAGCTAAAGGAGCTTGCTGCCATGGGCATCAATCTTTGAGTTACTTTGGAACAGAATTTTAAATACAAATAAGCACACATACAAATTTTAATAAAGTATGTCATAGAAATATATCAGTTGCAAAGAAAGTAGAGTCCTGCAATTCATGTAGTGATCCTATAAAAATCTTTCTTTGTTCTTATGTTTATTGATTTTTGTGTAGAAACAACAGAATGATTGCTGTATTTCCTTTTAATTATACACTTAAGAGTGTTATAATTACAATAAAGGTGCACTGCTTTTCACTCATAAGTACTTATGTTTATGTAAACCAAATGACAGTTAAACCACATTTATTATTTAATTTCTAACCTATGAACAAATGTAATGCTATTTGGAGAGCAGGGATGTTTTCTCACCTTAGTAAGCAAATAGTTGTTAGTGTATAAAGAGAATATTTAACAATGAGGAAAATATTTCTTGGTACCCTTGATTTTCTTTTCAGCATTTGGGGATAACGTAGATCAGGAATTTGGAACAAAACATGTTTGTTTCACATTACATTGCCCTGTAGGTTAGCAGTGTGAAAAACTGATTGAATGCTGTTCAGTATTCTATATCACAAGAGTAAAAGCATATCTTGTGCAGTATTTTCTATAAAAGCTGGCTCAAGTATCCACAGATTAGTTACCACACTGTGAAGTGTGTTTAAAACTTCTGTTCTTTGATGATTGTCTCCATGATGGGGTCAAACATCTTCAACTTTGCTGAGCAGCTGTCTTCTTGGTAAACAGTGACTCTCCTAAGTAACTACATTCTCTACCAACAAGTAGCTGCTTACAGGAGCTGTAATTTTTTTTGCAGAGGAAACCATATAACCTTAGGAGTGCTGGAGGCTGAAATACTAATGGTGTCTGAGGACATGGCACTGTATAGATTTGGCACTTGACTTTACAGGCTGTGGATTAAAAAACCCAGCAGCAGCAGAACAGGTTGAAACTTGAGAAGAAACCAAAATTTTGTGAGTTTCAAAATTAAAATCTGTATATGAAATTGTTTTACATATGGTGCTCCACAGATCAAACTTTTACCAGTTTTTTTTCTGTAGTTGAACAAATTCGGTCTCTGTTTCGGGACCAGGCTTCTCACTAAGATTTATACAGCTCTTCACTTCTCCTCTCATCCTGCTCAAATAATGATCAGATTAAGTCTTTTTGGAAGAACATCCTCTCTCATTCAAAATACAAGTATAAAGAATGAGTTACATCTGTATAGTGCCCTAGTGGAGGAATAAAGAATGAAAGTTCATGTCATGGACAACCCAAAACTTCTTCACATATTTTAGAAGCCCTAATGCAGTATTTACAAGCAGCGTTTCAAGGATGTTTCCAGGAACAGCTATTTGGATAGAGTCACAATAAGGGTTCACAGTTGTCGACAGTGCTCATATAAGGCCATAGTTTTTGTATCTTTTCTTAAACATTCTTTCCATCCAGTGGCAGGCTTTGGATTATACTGGCATTTAAGCAGTAGAATTGAAGAATGGGAGAAAAATAACTGTGCTATTTAATGACACAAATATTGAAAACCAGAGGAAATTTGAGATGGATGTTTGCTTCTAATAAAAATAACAAAATCAAATAAATTTGCTGCATTAACAGCAAGAAGGAGGAGCAAAATAAGAAACCTAACGTCAAAATAATTTGTGATGGTCATCTTATCCCATGCTTGCATCATCCCATGCTGTGGGAGTTATTAGTCCTTGCAGATGTTCAGATCAATGAGCAGTGTGCATCTCAGCCCATTTTTTGAGCTGAAATCTATACTGATCTAAAAAGTGAGGAGCAAGAAACCCAAACAGTAGACTGGGGAGCAGCTGCTGTTGTAAGGGGAAAGGTGGGAGAAGTCAGAAGAGAGCAAATGAATAATGAAGTGGAAAACAATCATACACACATTTTAAAATGTTTTAGTCATGGTCTTCTCAGGAACCTGGGTGTTTTCTGAGCAGAAAGAAAATGATGGGCTAGATGACAAATCCTACCTAGGTCTATGAGTGGCCACCCATGTGAATGGATCTTTTATTCCTGACTGGGGACATTTCTGCTCTGTCATGATTGTACAGAGAGGCAGTGTTGCTGACCTTGAAGGAATTATTTTCCCCTTTTTTCTTTCGGCCTATGGGCTGATAAAACAGTTATTTCCACAGCTCTAATTACAATCTACAGAATGTATATTTTTCAGAAAGTAAAGTTATTGCCTCAGGCTCCAATTCCCTTTTGGGCTTAACCTTTCAAAGCAAAAATGCCAGTTGTTTGTTCTCTCAAGGCTTTTAAGTTGTTCAACAAAGTATGAAATGACTGCAAAGTAGTAATGAATAAGTGATCCTTTTGGCTTTTACTCAATCTACTGACATAACGAAATTTTGGTTCCTGTGTAATTGCTGTACATCATTAAAAATGTGAGGGTTTACTGCTTTGTTCAGTTTCTCTGCTTTAGAGCTAGTTTCCTTGATGTGGCTGTACTATGGACTGGATGCTTTGGTTGGTGGAGGCAGGGATGCTGCTGGAATAGCTTTTTTACTGAAGTACAGAGTAAATCTGATTCTCTAATGTCCATCTTGCAAGGTCAGCCAGTCCCTGGTTCGAGTCAGCCCAAACTCAGTTTTCCTTGCAGTCAGTAAAGCTGTTAGCAGAACAAAGGGGCATTTTGCATTCGTTTCCTGGGCCAAGCACTGAGGAGGCAGGAATAGAGACCAGTGTGGTGACTTTGCTCTGTACAGGCATTTGTGGCTGAAAAAGTCCTTGCGGGGCAGGAGAGGCAGCTGTGGAAGGTATAGCATTTCAGCACACTACAGCTGTTTTCTTTAAGAGCTCCACTCTTGCTGTTTTAATTATTCTAGAACACTGTCAGAAATAATTAGTATTAAAAGGTCAGTAGCAGTTTCCACTTAATTAGTTCTGTAAATGTATTTTTAGAGTGAGGCCCACAGAGATTTTTACATACACAAATAGGAATAAGAAGTGGCTCTAGTGTAGAGCAGAGCTCCTTGCAAGCAACTTGGAAGCAAGATACGGCTGGCTGTGCCCACTTCTACCCTGGGCCCATGGCTGGACCAGAGCTTAACCCCAGGCTCTGCCTCTGGGCAGTGCTCCAGCCTCACCCTGCTCAACCAGAGCTCCTCAGTCACTGCACATCGGCTGGGGGCTTCAGCACAGAGCTGAGACCAGGACAAGGGACTTGTGAGAGTCTCTGTGGTTGCTGGAGGTCCCAGATCAGTTACAACACGTCTCTGTGCCTCAGGTAGCACACTCAAAACGTGTGTGGAAGGGCAAGGCTCAGTTACTGTTGGTATTTAACTAAGTCAAACACCAGCAGATTTAAACTATATTGAGGGAAGGGTAAGAATTAATTCTGTCCACAGCACAGCTGACTTTATATGTAACAATGAGCTAACACTGAATTTGTATTGTCAAAAAGATTTATCACATGTACTCCTTAAGATAAATATTTTTAAAAAAAACCTGGGTATTTCACTGTATCATTTCTATACCTACAGCGTTTTTCCTATCACATGTTTATCTGTTTAATCAAAGAGCAGTGGCTTAGAGAACATTCCTATTAGTATTTTTTTACTTCTGCCATGTGTTTGAGATATTGTGATACATCTAGCTACATAGCAATCATTAATTTAAATGAGTCTAAATCTTTTCTGTCCTTTTCCTATACTTCAATGCAGACAGGTATTACAATAACCTTTCTGTATTTGTGAACACCCTGACCATACCTTCAAAATCAGAGTTGGCTCTTCTAAACAAAAGCCCTTAATTGCATTGTAAATGGCAGTAAACTTCGTGGTGAATACTGAGAAGTAAACTTGGTTTTCTCAGTTATTTTAAGTAGGCCTAGCTAGGAGGGAGTGACTTTAAAATGGAACAAAGAAATTCAGCAAAATGAATGCAAAGTTATTAAGAAAATAATTATCATTGTATATGCACAGATAAATGCTGATGCTTTTTTTTTTTTTTTCTGTAAAACTTCTATAAATATTCTTTGGCTGTTGTAGTGGTTTCCCACTAAACAGTGTTTTGATTTGCTTTATTGAGTAATGTATTGGGGCTGTAGTTTAGTTAAAGCATTCCTGCTGATCTAGTGTGTTTGCATTTACCCAGGCTGTCCATTTGGCTACCTCAGACAATCTCATGGGCATTAATAAATTAACCTCCACAACCCTGAAACTGGTAAGAAGGGATTAGTACTCCTATTTTATAACTGTGGGCTGAAATTGGGAGTAAAGAGAGAAATATATGTTGCAGTTTAAAATCAAACATACTGTTTTTGGAAGGTGTTTGCAGGCTTTGAGACTCATGAACAAATACATATATACACACACAAATATATATACACACAAACCATAGAGCGCTGAATTGTAGTTGCTTAATAATGACCAAGGATTAAGATGGGTGACAGTGTCAGAGATACAGTTTAGAATCCTGTCTTTCAGGTGAGTGCTTGAAACATCAGGATGCTATTTTTCCTTGGTTTGGAGTGTTATTCTGACTAGTAACTCAGGAGGCAACAGTTTGAAACTGAGAATTCTTTTTTATCCCTTTGAGTGAAATCCACTAAGGAGGATAGTTGGGGGGGCTTATAGACAGTTCTTTTAGTGCTGATTTTTTTCAGTGGTTTGGATCCCTAAGTGAAATGGATATATTTTACTTTAATTTCTGTGGTGCTGTGTCTATCACTGCTATTAATACTCCTCTGCATAGACTGGCATTTTTGTATCATTTTGGTGCAAATTTGTCTTGCATGTAATTTAGGTGAGGCATATTGAAACCAAACCTATGGAATGGAAGTAAATGGGCTGTTTTTTCTGATAACAGATGTTGACTTGTGCCAAGTTATTAGCACTGATATGCCTTACACTGTGGAAATCCTCAACTCTATTTAAACATGTGGCTACTGAAATGCAACTCCGTTATCTGAGTAGTGCAGATTTAGCCAGAAGAACAATGATATGCTTCTTGGTGAAGTAGGCTTTTTCCCTTTTTTCTTTACCTTTAGAAAGATCTTTCTTTTTGAAATTTAGGAGGCTAACTTTGTTAGCATTGATACCTGGAGAAGGTTTGCTCCATCAACTACATGCAGACATGGTTCTGCACCCATTGCAAAATCTAGGACTCTAATTTAAAAAGATAGTAGGCATCCTCATATGTTAAATACCATGGTTCAACTGAATCCAAGTCCTGAATCCTGTGATTTAGCTGCTCTTGTCTGAGGTGCTCTCTTTACAGCCCTCCCATACTTCCCTCAGGAACTGCCAGCTCTCCTAATAAGTCCCAAGAATGGCCAGACAGCAATTTTCAGCAAATTGGTGCCTGTATTCCTTCACAGATCTTACCTGAATTTCCTGCCTGTCTTTAGTGTATGCTGTATTCTCCGAGCCAAACAGTAGAGTTTGTTTATTTTCAAGGGCATGCAGTACCATAGCAGTTTTTCACCCAGGGAGTGGTTGGGCACCGAACAGGCTCCCCAGGGAAATGCTCACAGGACCAGCCTGACAGAGTTCAAGAAGTGTTTGGACAATGCTCTGAGGCACAGGGTGTGACTCTTAGGGTGTCCTGTGCAGGGCCAGGAGTTGGACTTGATGACCCTGATGAGTCCCTTCCAATTCAACATATTCTATGATTCTGTGATCTGATTTGCAATCTGTGTGCTGGTGCTCATCTCCTCTGTGCCATGGTAGTTAGATTAGTTAGCTTGGCTCAGAGCTCTTACAGAAAGCAAAGGGAGCACAGAGGATGAAATGCCATTTCTGCTGCCAGCCCTAAATAGCTTAGCTTGATATAGAGAAGGATTTCAGCGCTGAGGGTCAGGGAATCTGTTCTAAATGCAGTGGAGCTCACCTATCGAAATCACTGTGGCAGTAACAGTGTGCTCTGTGCACCTTCTGTGTGCTCTGCTGCATCTGAATATTTCGAGGAAAGCAAGCAGGTTTGCATGCCTTACTCCTCACCTGCTCTTTGTCCTGTCTGTTACACCACAGGTGCACCCATATGTGCAGAGCTCCTGTGTTCTTGGAAAATGTCAGTCACACAGACCCTCTGAATATCCATCCCATCTATTTTAACTGCAGAACCACAGCCTGCCTGCAACCTGGCAGACATCAGAAGAGTTCAGGACTATCACAGGATATTATTTCCTCAGTAATAGATGGATCATCCAGGCAGACAAAGCTCAGCAACAGAGGCTTTTAAAACGTCCCTTACAGTCATATAAAAGAAAAATTCAGAAACATTTACCTTAAAAAGAAGAAAAAAAACAATGAACACTTAAATATATATCTTCTAAATACTGCTCTACTCCTATAATTTAAATGGTTAAAAGGTATCTGAACTGCTTAGATCTTTTAGCAGGCTTTAGATACCTCTCCATTTTTGCATGTCAGACCCTTAGTCACCCACCTTGTTGCCCATTCTGTTTCTAGTTTCTTAGAAACAGATGTAACAGCCTTTCTGTGCCTACAGAGAAGCTGTAAGGAAAAATACATCAAAATGTGCTGTTATTCTTCAGTAACTCCACAAACATTTTCACTGTATGAGTATTTTTTTGGAGCCTAACACTTACTAGTTGTACTGTGGTGTTCTTTGTTGGCCTTATTGAAAGCTTAGTGTTCCTAATAATATGCCTTGAACAGAGAGTGCTACAACTTTTTCAGTGCAAACAGTACATCATCCCACCCCATTGCCAGATCTAGCATCAAGTTGTTGCTGTTCATTTTTATTGTTGTGCTGACAAAGGATGTACTGTACTTTGAAGGCATTCTTGTTTTCAGTTTTTCATGGTAGGATGCACTTCTGTATAAAAAGTATGGTGTTTACACTGTTATCCTCCCTTGCTTATGTGTGATGGATGATAAAGCTCTGCAAATGCAGTGTTGTTTGTCTTGGTTTTGATAGGAAACTGCAATTTGCTTGCAAAAATTGCTTCTATTTTTGTGGTTTTAATTACGTCTGTGATGACAAAAGAGCATCCTGTCAAATGTCTCTCAACCTGCTTTGTAGAACAAAAGCTAATGGAAAACTGCTTATGTATTTGAAAAATAAGAAGTAAAATATACTTGAAAGGTAATAAAGTCTTGGATTGCCTAAACAGATATTCCTGAGCTTTTGGCATTTGACTCTTCTGAAAAACAAACTGTTGTAATTCCTTCTTCAAAAATATTTTTCAAAGATTTCCAGAAGTGACTCTGTTCAAAGAAATAACATGTTGTAGGTGTTTGGTATTAAGAAAAATCAAATAAGCAAAGAAACAAACAAAATTCCCATCACCAAAATCCCCACGTTCACTTTTCTCAATATTCAAACAAGATAGATGACTGGTAGTTTTCTGTCTATTTGACCTGGCACTCACTGATAACCATGAAGAGGAAATAATTTTTTGTATCAGTGGAACAGTCAACCCTCCAGAACATATCATCAATTGAGTGGGAAACAATTACCTACGAAGTTCATAACATTATAAATTATGCAATAATTCTGCAAGGCAGAGTGACGTGTGGATGTTGCTAAAGAAATGAAAGATTTACTTAGGTATGCAAAAACCTGGTTATTTCAGAAGCTCACCTCAGACTCTAATAATTACAGTGTTTTTCATATCAACTGGAAAGTTGTGCTTGAGACCAAAGATTTTCTTCCTGAAAAAAATGGAATTACTTATCTGTAGTCTGTGTAAAGCACTAAATAAATGTAAAATCATGGGGAGTTATAACAACCTTAAGATAAGGTAATTTTCAAAAAAATTTAAATGAGTCCATGCTTCAAAATTTCCTATTTGTCTGGATTTATTGACTTAGATCAAATGTACAGCAGAACTGTTGAGAACAGAATCAAATACACTTGTACACAGTATTAAGAAAACCCCATGCATTTGTTTAATTATTGCAGCTATCAGTATTGCAAATTACAGTCTGATTTTGCCAGGTTCTGCAGACTGCTCTATGTTGCCTCTATGGTAGCTGTTCACTTCTGTAGTTCCACCCATTATGATATTTCAAAGCTTCTAATGAAATAAATTAATGTATAATGCCAGGGGAGTAATCCAGAAGAGTTTCAGAAAAAGTTCCATTTGCAAAATGGAGTGTTTAGGTTTCTTGTGTTTCTTAATTAGTTTTTCAGTGTATGAGTGTGTTTCAGTTCTCCAATCTCGAGAACAGAAGCATCACAGAACCCGAATACCAAAAAGCTCCATCTTGTGAGGCTAAATAAGCAGTCTTAAGTCATGATGTAAATTAATAGAAGAAGCACAAAGGTCAAGTCTACACACTTGAAAATGATCTGTAATCTCTCTGCCTCAAGTGGTCAAAGAAACTCCTGGAGTTTTCCCATTGAAGAAAGCTCTGAGGAATCATCTGTGGGTTTTATGTTTGTTGCTGTGTAGCTGATGAAAACATTGTTCCATTTTACTTTCTACTCATGCAGCCGTTGCCAGCTGTATTGAGTAATAAACACATGACAAATGTCACTGGCTTACATACAAATATTTGTGGTTTTAAGATAAGGTATGGGCTAGAGTAACTGTAAAATCAAGACAGCTTTATAGAATAATATATATATTTATTTATACACACAAAAAAATCCCAAATACCCCAAAATCAAAACTGAGACTTCCTTAGCAGTCTGAACTGCTTAAAAGCTGAACAAATATCCTGAGAACAGTCTTGAAAACAGTCAAGGATGCTGTTTACTGCTTATGTAAATTGTGTTGCCTATCTAGGGGAAAAATCCCAACATCCCTCTTGAGATTTCGTTTTATTGCTAAAATTGTCCTAAGTGGCGTTCTGACATATGAAAATTGCTATGCAGGGAAGACTTCACACATGTCAGTGTTAGTCTCTTGATAAAACTTTTAAGCACTAGTCACTCTTACTTACATATCATTCTTTTACATCTTTCTTGAAACTTCTCTGCACTACTGTTAAAATCTGTTCTGTCCTGTTGAACTGGGCCTGATCTATTTGCCTGTGGGAGTTCATACCAGTTGCCCAGATATGAAGAAACCTGTGAACTGCACAGCATGAAGCCGATGATACCAATGAGACAAAACTTCATTTTCAGTCAGAAGAAGGATTAATGCCTAAGTTTATTGCCTGCCCCCTCCCTCATGTGCAAAGATGAAGTAAAACAAATATCCCAGTAGTCATAGTTTGTAGGGCAGAGAACCATAACCTGCTGAAATGTGTGGGTATAGGTGTGTGTAGGGAAGGGAGTGGAGAAAATAGGTGTAAACCTACTCAGTCAACTGGAAATCTTAAAAAGATGTGGTTATAGAGTGGCAGGGGCTGTGACACTTTTTGTGTGTGTACTGAGCAATGTACATTCACAGTCAGTGCTCCAGTTCAGTGCACATAGAGGTGCAGTCAGTCTATTTTGTGTATCTCTACTGGGCTCTACTCATCTGCGAGTTGGAGGAGGTCAGCGTGGTGAAAAAAATACAGTGTTTAATATTTTTACAATATTTTTTAATCCCTGCTTTGATCCTGGGAGTATTTTATTGCACTAACTATCTAAATAAATATCTCTTCTGATAGTAGGATATAGTTATACAAGGGATTTTTTTATTTTTGTTTGCTCCAAGGATAGACACTGAAATGTTTCTGGGATTTTTTTTAATGCTATGTAATGATGAGGATCATATAAACCACTGCTGCTGATATTGTCTTGATAGAGTAAATACAGAAAGGTTTCTTTGTGTCTGCTGACAGCCTTCTAAACTTTGGTAAGATGTTCTTTCTCTAACGCTGAAATAGAATTGCCAGAAACATAGATATACACAAGAGGCAGTTACAGGTTTCCAGGACGTGCTGAGACTCATCTGGGGACTTGTTTGTTGCTCTTTGTTTTTAAAGTGTTTTGAGCATGTTTTTGCTCTGCTGAATAAAATTTATATCTTCACTGAATTTATTGTTTAAATATGATAATTTGATGTCAGATCTTTTGCAGAATTTCTGTATCAAAACAGTTTAGTAAATAAAAAGAAAATGTTAAATATGTTTTCTCAGTTGCCAACTCATGCTGATGTCAAGGCTAGAAAATACTCACAAATATGGTCACCACCACTGACTTCAATATACGTGTGATACAAATTGCAATTTCACCTATTTGTATGTATATAACATGTGCTCTAGCTGCTGGCAGGAAAACTTAAATTTAAATGAGTGATGAAGAAATACATGGAATTGAATGCAGAAATTGTGTACATAGTTTTCGGAGCAGTAGCCCTCCCATCAGCAATTAATTGGATGCTGAGCTTCTTAATTATTAAAAGAAAGTGCTGGCTGTACTGAGAGTTGTTAAATTAGTGTTCCCCACATCGATCCTTTCACTGATGTAAAGAATATATTATGAAAAAAGCTTGAGGAATTTAATCACACATATATTGAAGTGAGTGGTGGTGTGACTATTGAGCTCAACAAGGGGACAATGTTGCCATGATTTGCAGGACAGAGGGAAGACAGCAAACATGCAGAGATGCCACTTGGCTCAAAGTCAAAATCCTAGAACTCAAGTATATTAACTTCCATGAGATATCTAGTGCTTGACCTTGCTTCAGAGGAAACAGCCTTTCTGCAGAGGAATATTCTTGTGGCATCTCAGAATGAGTCTGTCATGTTGAGACATCCTGGATCATAATCCACTGATTTGCCACACTTCCTACTTTTTTATGCATGTTGTGGTTACCATCTGCGGCATATTTGTTAGTTCTTTGCTTAGATCACTCTTAATGACAAGGTCCTTAATTTTAAGGTTTTAGCTATTGGTTATTGGAATATCTGCAGCAAATCCATGGGACGAAGGAAAAATAAACGCATTGCTTTTGGTAGATTGTGGCAGCCTTCCTTCTCTTCAAACTTAACTGATGTGGAAAAAGGACTTTGAATGTAAACTCCAGGATGTGGCTTTGTGTTGGTTACTTGAAAGTGGCAAGGGGGGTTGTTTGGGAGTTGATTTTTTTGTTGTTTTTTAACTAAAGGAGATAAATGAGGCAGTGTGGCAGTTATTGCCAGTAGGAAGGTGAGTTTAAAATTTACTTACTTGTAGTGCCAGGATCAGCAGTTCTGCTTGTTTCGGGTAAATAGCTAATTTGATAGCAGGTAAGGAGTTGGCAAATGCAGCTACACGTTCATTGTAATTGTAATGCCAAATTAATTATGGTAAGAAAAACTTGCATGTGACTAAAAAACATACTGCATATAGATGGTGCTTAGAGAGTTTTCCCTATAGAGAATAAATTAGTACAGCAGCTGGTATATAATACTGTAAATAATTTAAGGTATAATTTGTGAAACACATTCACATAAATGGTTTGTTTAAATTAGCATGTTTGCAAAGCATTAATTTTGCTGTCCATAAGGGAAAAACATGCAAAAATATGATTTTTTTTTTTGTATTCGTTGAATCTTCATTTTTTTAATCTCTCAGATTTTTATATACATAATATGAAACTTAAAGTATTTATATTATAATTTAAAAAACCAGATTCTTTAAAATAACTATGTGTCAACTCTGATAACATCTGTTACAATGCTGCTTCATTTCTTATTGGTTCTAGCAACTTGTCAGGATTGGCTTGCTTTTATAGATATATGGGATGGATTTAGATGTTTTATTAATTGACCAATAGCACCATGTAACAGGCAATCTTTTTTTCTTTTAAAATTAATGTTTTTTTCTTGAGGGTTTTCTTTTCATGGGCTGAAAAAAGGATATATATTTTAGAAAAAGCATATTGATGTGCTGATGTGTGGTGAAGTGTTTGTATGTGACTTCTGCAAACTGTCCCCACTGGACACATTTGATTAAATAACACTAACTTGACCTTTTGGCAGACACTGTGATTCACATGACCTACTTAGAAGCTGTTTTGAAACTAAACCCAGAAAATACTCAATCTTCTCTCACCCTAATTGCATTGGTTAAAATGATAGATTGTCAAGGAAGACACTGGCAAAAAGAATAGATTCTGCTTTCTGAAACTACCAGCTGATGCAATTATGTCCCTACATGGCATGTGGAATTGTTTTCTCCCAGGGAACACATAATTTAAAACTAGCTTGTTTAAAATAAGTGAAATCTGAATTTCTACCTGCTGCTAGCATCCAATCATTGGAATCTTTCTGCTGAGTGGTTAGACTCAGACCCTTGGTTTCCTAGCATATGTCACTGCTTGGGACACAAAAAGTATCCAAGAGGTACCTCTCCACAAGTGAAAATCTCTGCTTCCTAATTTGCCTTTATTCCTCATTCTTGTTGGAACCTTTGTCCTCTTCTGACTCTTTTCCCCCTTGACACTGCTGTCCTCCTCTTACCCTTCTGGACTTCCTGGATTTCCTGGGTGGGCTTCAGCCATTTGTTACCTCCAGCACTACCATTTACTGCTCTGTTCATTAGAAGTCTCATCAGGACTTGAAACGTATGTGGGAAATCTGAAAAAAAGGACAAACTAGTGCCTAGGATCAACATTCAAGAAAAATTCATCCCCAAAACTGCTGAACAGGATCTCAGCATACAGAAGTTAGGGCTCAACCTTTCATCATTACAGCTTTTTCGTTTGGGCAAAGGGTTAAAGATGCCACCTTCCCATGGTGCAAATTTACTGGATCATCTTCTGTTCTGAATGGTGCTAGGCCCTGGAATATCCTCTCTGCAAGGCTTACAAAGTTCCCAGGTGGCTGACTTGATGATGGCAAGATCCCTGCCAGCATTGCTCTTCCACACATGTTTGAACATACAACAGTCTGTAAATCCACCTGGGAAAATCAGAAACAGTTGCAAAGAACTGGATGTGTGTGCTCTTGGGAAAGGTAGGGCTTTCATTCACATTAGGAAGGTTCACACTAGGAAGATTGACTGTGAAACAAGGAGTAATTCCACATAGGTTTTTTTGGTTGGTTGGGTTTTTTAATCTTATTGTGACAATGCTTCTCCTTTTTCCCTTTTCCTCCTGTGTTCTTCTGTGCTGGTGAGGGAGCTTCCTACAGTCTGCATGCACATTTAGGCTTACTTAGGCTCCCACCTTGATCGCAGTCTGGGTTGTTCACTGGCATGTCACTTCATTCACAGGCATCTGTTTGTGCTTACAGGGTCTGTGTGCATGCATGAATGCATGCAAGGATTAAAGAATGTGCAGTTCTTTTATTCTTCCACTGCACCCTTTGGATGCTGTGTGATATTTTGTGTGACATTTTAATCTGAAATTTCTGAAAATGAAATTTAGCTCTTGGGTCAAAGCTCCAGCTAGTATGAAATAATTTGAATTTGGCATTGATTTGCCCAGGCTACAGTCTGGGCTACTCTTTATCCAGAAGGGTAGTATAAGTTGATAGAAAGAAGTTCCTCTTTTAAATCACTGCTAGATTAGTGTGAAACTATTCAGCTATTTGACATGGTAGTGAAATTGCAATGGTGGTCAAAGCATTGACATAGATTGACTTTCTTGCTCAGCCCACTGCATTGGTGTCCTGTGTATCTGTTAGAAACAATTCTGGGCTAAATCCTGCTGATACTGTCCCAGCTATAATGGGCCACACAGTTGGCTCAGCTGAAGTCCCTGGGAGAAGGCCTTATCTTAACGTGGGGAAAAACTAGTCTTATACAACCAGGAAGATGTAAACACTGTTGCTGTGTTGTGACATTTTTTGGTCACTTTAAATGTAGCAGACACTGTAGTTAAAAAAAGAAAGATAAGATAAAGCCAATTTGGTAGCAGGGTTCAGATGTTCTCTGGTTGAATCAGCAGACAGCCTCTGATATTGGCTTCATTGCACTTATCGTTACTGTGGACACCTTCATTTATAACCACTAGTGTGCATCAGATATTTCTCACAGCAAGGAACTGAGTCTGAGAAACAGCAAGAACAAGTATCAGCCATAATCACATGAATACTCAACTAAATGCAACATCTCAAACAGCCAGAACAAGTATTCTGCTGGGTCCTGTTGTTGATCCTTCAATAAATTCAGTGGAGCCGAATTAATTTGTACAAGCTGAAGTTCTTGCGCAGTTAGTATTATTTTTGAATGGGCTTCCAAGTCACTGGAAAATAAAGAGTTTAGTAGCCAGTGGAAGGAGGAATAATAAATTCTGCCTATGGCACTGAAAGAAGCCATTATTTTACCCTGGAAGAGAAACAGACAAAAAGTTCTGTAGCTCAGCTCTGGGCTACAGTTGCCCACTATTTAAGTGGGTAATTGGGGATGTGAACTTTTAAATACTACTCATGTCAAGCCCTACTGTCAGAAGGGTTTTCTGATCAAGAAATGAGAAGGGTTTGCAAATGAAAGTAAGTCTTTTGAGAAAACAGAATCACCTCTTCTGTGTTTTTCTCTGAGTTAAGATGTTGATTCTTCAAAGGATACCGCTTGTGTGGACCATGGCTCTGAATATAACATCACACAGGAAGAATTGACAGAGCTTTTGTTGACTTCAGTGTTAAGATGTTTGACGTATACCCTAGCTTCCACTGTGCTCAGGGGCCAAACTTGAAGCAAAGGAAAAAATGAAGTAATCATGTTCAGAAGTTTTAAAGATAGTGACTATTAAAAAAGGGGCTGAAGAAATTAGAGCCCACTTCTGAAAAGATAGGACCTGAAGGTTGGTTCTGGTTTTTCAGGCCAGCTTCTAGAATCTGTCTGTGGGAACTAATTCTTTGAATGGAAACTTTGCTCTTTCAATGTTGATGGCAACATTTCCATGAATATCAGTGGAGCCAAGATTTCGCTTTATATATTCTGGTAAATCTTTAATATAAATGTCACAACATTATTGGTGTATTTTAGGACCTTACTCACTTTACCACACTGAAATAAAGAGAACACTTTTTCATAAATGAAATGCATTAAGCTGAAGTTTGGCACAAAAATGCCATGTTTTTACAGCAAAATGTCCTTCTTATGAGATTTAGAGTGTTGCTGACTGCAGAGGTCTCTGTGCAACACTTATTTTTAGCAAATAGTCTATTTTTAGATCCTGTTTGTTTCAAAATCTAGGTCAGCATGCTTGGCAAACTGGAAAGAAGGATATGCTGTAAGACTAGAAGACATAGTTCTGAAAGACAATACAGACATTGCCTTTTTCATACTGGTGATACCAATTTTATTTCTTAAAAACTTAAAAAGCTTTTAGGATTTATATGTTATTACTAGAAAATAGTGGTGTTATGTCTCCATTGCAATTACTTCTTTATTTGTTATGTAATTCCCAACTTCTTCTTTTTTTTTTTTTTTACACCAGAAAGTATTGAAAAAATGTTTCTGAAGGAATTCGCTTCTATAAAAAAATGATTAAGTGAAAAAAACAATTAAAAAAACCCCTGATTCTCAAAGAAATTTATGACTGTTCATGTAGACATCATATGTGGATCAGAAAAATCATTGTATTTCATAATATTCAAGAAACTATCATATTTTGCTTTTTTGTACTCTTAAGGTATTTATAATGTGCAATAAACAGAGCAGTAAGAAAAGGGACACCCTTTTTTTGTAAAACTGGTAGCCAAGCTTACTCTAAGACTTTCTGAGTGCTCTGAAAAGTTTTGCAGATCAGGAAGGGACTGGTTTGCTCAGTAGTCCTAGCTTCTGCCAGCTGATTCGAAGGGTTCAGAGCTATTTTGCTCTTATCCAAAATACATCGTTTAATGTAATAGTGGGGTATACCTCCCAAGAAGGACTACTTTTTCCCTTGAGGTTAGAATTTTCTGTCATGCAAGCAAACATTTTAGCAAGTGTTCACTTTAGGTAAACCCATGACAATGGGCACAAAGCAAATGCATTTGCAAAGACATTTCTGTGTGGGGAGGCAAGATTTATTCTAATCCCATCTCTTAATTGGATCATAAATTTGTTTGGGTTGAAAGAGACCTTTAAAGATCATCTTGTTGACCCCCCCTGCCATCAGCAGGGACATCTATCACCTTTTCAGGTTGATCAGAACCCTGTCTAACTTGACTTTGAACACTTCCAATGATGAGGCATCCACATTTTCTGTGTGTAACCTGTTCTAGTGTCTCACCACCCTCATTGTAAAAAAAATCTTCCTTAGATCCAAACTAAATCTTTCCTCTTCCAGTTTCAAATCTGTGTTCCTTGTCACCTTTGTGAAAAGTCTTCTTCCATCTTTCTGATAAGTTCTCTTTTGGGAGTAGGTTGGTCCAGCTGCTTTTGCCTTCTGGAAAGGTTCTTATCTGACTGCAGGATTTTTTTATTCTCTGTTGTATTTTCCTTTACTCTTTCTTTTCAAGCTTTTATGGGTAAACAAATGTTCATGGGGAAAAAAAAATTCTAAGTATTCTCTCTCCTCTTGCAACTTTTCTGTACTTGAACTCAACATCATCTCTCTGTAGCATAACAGTTATTTGTAGACTGTGGCTTCAAATGAGGCATAATCAGGAAGAGCAGATGAGTGAGTGGTGAAGAAGCATAGATCACATTTTCATGCAAATATACTCCTAATAAGCTGAGGGAACAGCCCTGCTTTTGAACATAAACATGCTAGTTGGTGGAATTAGCATCTAAATTAAACCTTTATCTAATCCTTCTAGAAGGTCGTAATTTGTTTTTTCAGTTCTACCCTGTTACATACCATTTCATTTGTTATATGTACTGCAGCCTAAGTAGTGATGTATCTTTTTTCTTTTTTTTTTCTTTTTCTTTCTTTTTTTTTTCTTTTTTGCAAAATACTATTAATGAAACTGCCATCATAGGATCATAAGATAATTCAGGTTGAAAGAGGCCATAGATCTTTTATCCTACCTCCTGCTGAGATGTATATGAGATCAGATCACTCATGGATTTATTCAATCTGGTCATGAAGACCAACAAGTATGGAGACCATCCAGCCTTTCTTGGCAACCTGTTCCAGTGTTTGATTGTCCTTGAGGCTTTTCCTCCCATTATATTAAGTCTGAAATGCTCTTGTTTCAATTTATGGCTGTTTCATCCCTCCATCCTGCACTGTTGTGAAGAGCCTGCTTGTGTGTTGTTGATAAGGTTGTCTGGAAGGATGCTCCGAAGTCCTGCTTGAAGCATATTCTTCTCCAGGTTTGACAAGCCGGGTTCCTTCAGCTTCTCCTCACAGGGAAAATGTTCTAGCCCAGTTTACCCTCCACTGAACTCACTCCTGTTTATTGAAGTCTGGCACTGGTGGACCCAAACGTTTCTCACTGTCTACAGTTCTTGGTTTACAGAAACAATTTTGTATCCCTCTTTCAGAACTTTTGAGGTATGGAAATTCTGTAACTCACAATTCAGCTACTCTAAGAGCTAATATTATAGGTATTACTGTGTAGACAACGGGGTTTTCATATTGGATGGTAACTTAAGATGTAAAAATCATAATTTTGCTGAGTTCTAATCCAAGCAGCAAATCCAGTTCTGAGAGCTAGGAAAAAGCCTTAGTGAGTTCTATATCTGTTGAGATAACGCAACTGGGATATGATAATTGCTCTGTCCAGATGTATCTTGAGAAGAAAAGCAACAGATCTCCTTTCATGATTTCGTCAAGAAAGCTGACCATTTTCTGATCCAGAATTTTTTTTTCAGTTCTGTTAAAGAGGTTGGGTCATATTGGCTCTTGTCAAATCTAACTGAACTCAATAGAAGGATTTGATTCAGACTTGAAATCTGCTCTCCAGATACTTACTTGCTGAACTGCCCGGAAAAGCAGCAGTTGAACAGGAAAACAGGAAAGTTCACTGGTTTTGTTTTCCTTTCTCCTCTTCCTGGTCCTTTTCTCCTAGAGTTATGGCTGAACATCCTAAGAACTGCTGGAGCTGTAGGAGCACTGAGCAGAGTGCAGTGAGGCAGTTCAAAGAATGCCTCTGGGCATTTATTGTATTGTGCATCCTACTTCCACTCCCTGCAGCTTTTAAAGTCCTATGTGCATGAGCAACTAGTTATGTTTTTGTCTTTGTGCCTGGCACATTTTTTGAAAGCGAATAACCCAAACTGATTAGAGCATGCTACAATAATGCTTAATTCCTCTTAGTTTGTCAGTCTGGAACTTTTTCAGTCTCTGTCCAAAATATTAGAAATGAAACGGCGAGTTGAATGTTTGCTTTGATTTTAAAAAGCCTCTAAGGAATAGCAAGCTAGAAATCCCTGCTAGTGCCTTGGGTGCTATATTCCACCTTTGCTAATCAGACATACATGAAAGTCTTTCCAAATAGCCTTTGAAGACAGAACGGGAAGCAACTGGTGTATTCATTTCTCTCCCATGAAAATGACCTTTTGCAAGGGCTGAGATATTTTCACGAGTGGATATTTTTCCAGTAAGGTGTTTCTTCTTTCTGATTTTTTTTCTTTTTGTTCATTGTTGTTGGGTTTTGGGTTTGTTTTTAATTATTTTTAAAGGCTAACATCTCATGTCCTTTGAAGTTCAGGTGGAAATGAAAACAAATTTTTAGCATCTCCCTAAAATCCTTCAAAATCCTGGAGGTAAATAGTACCTAATGAGCTTGCCTATTTAAACCTCTCCAGCCTCTTCTACAAGATAATGTTTACGTTATTTCAATATTTCCTTACAATAAGGATGTTTTTTTCCTTGTTTTCCTGTTAACTCTCCGCTGGTGAAGGTAGAATGCAGTATTATTAGAGGAAGTTGTATTTTGCTCATTACAATCTGAGTAATGAACACACATCATTGCTTTAATTTGAAAGCAGTTTGCAGAATTGCTGTGATGGGAAATAAAGTGTCACTGGCAAAGTTTGTGGTTTTAACTTGTACAGTATGAAACCAGTGTTTTTCTGCTCCCAGGCTTCTGGCAGAGTTACTGAGGAAAGTCTTGCTGAGTGTACCAGTAAACAGCATGGAACAATTTCTGATGTTCTCCCATCCTGAGAGATGGTTCAGTTCAGTCTGATATCTCTGTGTGTGTCTGTGTAACTGAGCCACTTCCGTGTATTTCTGTAGGTATTTTTTTTGTGTAAAATCAGTTTTGCAAAGAGTTCAAGGATATATGGCATGCTCAAGGCCATAAGTAATTGGTAGAAGACGTATTTGGAGTAGTGTGTTAATGCAAGTAGCAGATCAAAAATAGTTATCACCTTTTTTAGTAAAAGCAAACCTCTTTTCTTCATCTGAAAGGAGGGGAAAAACAGGTGTGGAAAGCTTCAAAAGAAGGTTTTCAAGTCTTAGAGGAGTTTCCTTAAAAGTTGATGGGTTTTTTTCATGAAAATTATATAGGCATTTTAGAAAATCATTTCTTGATTATCATCATCTGCATTGTATTGACAGGACTAGAAGCAAACAGTAAGGTTTTGTAGATATACTGTGTCAGCTGCAGTCTCTTGTTCACCAGCATTAACTGAATACCAAAGGACTGATGCTGACTCCCACCAGCCTGAGCTGTCAAGCATCAGTTCAGGCATATTAACTAAACCTCTGCTCTAACAGTAAGAAAGAACTTTGGAAGGCAGTGTTCAGTATTGTAGAAATGCCATCCTTTTATTAAACCACGTTTCAGTAATACTAGATGAGACATAATGTTATTCATTCAGCTACTCCAAGTCAGTCAGACTTTTCCACAGATGAAGGACAGGTTGTGATATTGGAGGATGTACCCCTCAGATATACTGCCAGAAGAATATTGACTTTTAGACAATTTTTCCTTGCTGTGTTCAGAGGGCAAGTTTGATCAATGTATTGTTAGAAAGATAGTTTAAAATATTCATTTGGCTCAAATCAAGAGAGATGGCTGCTTAAAAAATGATGCTGCTTCATACAGCTTCCTGAACATTATTTTCTACCCTGTCATTCTTTTTAAGTGATAATGCTTATTTGTTCAAGAGCCAAGATGATAATTTGGTTAGGAAGTTATATTTGGGTGTTTTGGTTTTTCTATAGAAAGTTAATGGGATTTATGCAAAAATTTCTTGATTGCTTCAATGACTGTTCTCCCAGGGAAATAAACTTTGATCTTAATCTTCATGTTTAGATTTGTAATGCCCTTGGCAATATACATTTACATGAATTTTTCATTCATTGCTTTATAATTGGAAGTTTCATTGAGCATTCTGTGAGTCTGCAATGGATTTCTCTCAGGTGCACCCATTGAGCATTCTGTGAGTCTGCAATGGATTTCTCTCAGGTGCACCTTGCAAAACTTACCTTCTCAATTTCACAGTTACTCAAAGGTTGTCAATTTCTACCTGCAGCAAAGCAGAAAGAGAGTTATAAATATTCACCTTCTTTATCTTTATTAATAAATCAGCTATAAGAGCTACTTACTTTTAGGCTGCTAATTGCATGGCCTTACTGAAGCACAGGTACTGTGCTCCTAACTCATGTGTGTGACCTCTTGAACTCCAGTGGTGGCAGAGATACCTGAAAGCTGATCACATGTGAGAATCCCACGCAGTATAATGTAGGAAACAAGTAGTGTAAGGGAACTACACTGTTCATGCCAGTGCTGGAATAATGTGTCTGCATCCCTGTCTTGTTTACCTTTTAGGTTTTGTCAGCCAAGTTAGAAAAAAAGTGCTCTCTTAAAAGTTCTTTAGAGGGTGATCTCAGTGCAGCTATTTTAAGATGTATTTACACTTGACACTTGTTCCACCAGCATTCTAGGGAGGACTCCAGTGTCTCTTTCCCTTCTCCACTAAAGGAACTGTCTCCAAGGTATTTATTAGCCCCACTTGTTTTGTTAATGAACTGATTCACTGTCTCTTGACTTTCTTGCAGAGCTTGTGACAGTAGCCACTGAAGTGTAAATGCATGTTAAATATATTTCAACTTCCAGTGAAGTGGTGTCAGAAGCTGCAGTGTTAAGTGTTGAAATGTTCTCTCCTGTAGCTTGAACTCGTAGGGGGCAGGGCTGTGTCCTTACTCTTCTCCTCACTGTCTTCAGCCTCTCTGCCTCTGCTAGGTAAGTTTTACACAGACATAGTATCTTTTATTTTCTGCTAATAACATGCAGGATGTGCTAATGCTGTGTGTTGGCTGGAATGACCCAGCATTACAGGAACCTGCTTGGCTCCTGTCAGGAGAGAGGAGTCTTTTCCTTCCTGTTCATTGTGGCCTCAGAACTTGTGCAGAAAGGCTTGGGACTTAAAGGGGCTGGAGCACAGCCTGTAGGGGAGGGTAAGGAGTGCTTTAGGGTGCAGGATTTGCTGGGATGCTGATGGACTAGTGTGTAGGGCAAAGGGTGTCCAACGTGACAGAGAATCTTTTGCATACTCTGTGTACAGAGTAGTCCTTGGAATAAACTATCCCTGGATGAACTACAGCACTGGAAGGAAACTGGTTCATCCAATCTAAAAATAGGGTCTAAGCACAGACTAATATACATAAAATGTACATGATCAGACTGGATCAGGCCATGGAAAGAATTGAAGAAAGTAGCTGTGACAAGGTTGTTGTACCTTTTATCTTCAAGGGCATGGTGTCTGAGCCTCCAACAACAGATGAAAGAATTCCTTTTCTTTGTCTCAGTGGCTTAAATTTTGTATGTAATTTCCGGGTTTGCTTTGTTTGTATTCCAAGCAGTGTTTTTTGTGATGATGCTTCCTGCTGCAGTAGAGAACCCTTTTGTATCTAGTATTTTCTTCCTGAGGGAGCTCTGTTCATTGGTGTGGCAACTTGATTACATCCTTTTTTTTTTTTTTTTATGAGAACATTTTTAGGTTACCAGGCAGCATTTGCTGTAATCCTGGGATTATATCTGTGGCTGGTTTTTTGCTTCTTGTCCAATTAATTAACATCCTTAAAAAAGGCATGGATTGAGGGCTGTTTCTCCATATCTGTTTATGTGCCTGTATTATGTACAGTGTATCAGTGGCTGGACGGGCACGTCAGAAAAGTTTCCGAGGCTGTAGATGAGCACCAGGTTGACCACAAGCCAGCAATGTGCCCTTGTGGCACCAAAGGATAACAGCCTGCTGAGCTGCATTAGGAAGAGCATTTCCACAGTTAAAGGGGTGATTCTTGTCCTTCCACTCAGCACTGCTGAGACACATCTGGAATTCTGGGTTCAGTTCTGGGTTTTCCAGTCTAAGAGACACAGACCTACTGAAGCAAGCCTCGTGAAGGACCATGAGGATGAGTAAGGGCTTGGTTCATCTCTCTAACATGGAAAGGCTGAGAGAACTTGCCTTGTTTAGTCTGGAGAAGAGAAGCTTTGTCAGGAGTGTCTAATCAATGTGTATAACTGTCTAATGAGGGTGTAAAAGCAATGGAACCAAGCCCTTTGTAGGAGTATCTCAAGATAGGACAAGAAGCAATGGGCTGAAACTGAAATACAAGAAATCCCAGTTAAGCACAAGAGAAACCTTCCTGGACCTCTTTGTGCAAAGGAGACCACTTGAAAGTCCCAGTGAGATTGACAAACATTACAGAAAAAGCTAATTTTTGATACTGAGATCCAAAGGAGGCTTTTCAAATATCAGAGGTGACTGAATACAACTTAACAGCTTTTTGTACACAGATTAGTATTTTTTATGAAGTGCAGACACAACAGTCAGTTTCTTCTGAGGAAATCTGGCAGTGGAGAGTGAAAAGCAAGAAGATATTTAGGTCATCTCTGTCTTGCTTATGTTACTTGACAAGTACCCTGGAAAGGAGTGGTCAGATTCTATTCACAGTAAGGCTGTAAGTGGAGGAGAAGAGCTTCTCCTGAACTCCTCTGCATATCTGAGAACAGAACTTGCCACTCTGTCTCCAGTGTAAGGAGTTTGCATTCTGGTTCCATTCCTGCCTTCATATGTCTACCTCTGTCAGAGAAAATGCACTGCAGCTAGGCCTGTGATGTCTAATTGTGCCTGCTAAAATAGCTCAGCAAGAAGATGGGACTTACTCTATTCTGCCTGTACAGATTTACTTAGGGATTGGAAAATGATGGAGCTTTAATCCCTTCCCTAAAACAGGAAAGTGAAGGCTTCACACTGGACAATGCAGTACCTCTTTATGTACATTCTACCCAGCAAAATATTTAACACTTTTAAATCTTAAGGGATTGTGACTGTCTGGGTTTGCAGTGTTCCTGGTAACTCTGGGACATTCCGTACAAGGTACAAGCCAAGGATTTCAGTTCCCACCTGAACCTTTCCTCACACCACAGATACATTTTCAAAATTTTCTAGTATGAACTTACCTGAAAAATTGTCTCTGCTACTAGTTCTAACTTTTGCATAAATTTCCATAGGTGTTGCAGAAGATTAAAGTTCTGCCTAGTTGTTCATTTTCTCGCATCTGTTTCCTGACAAACAAAGCTGGAGTAATGAGAACCATAGAGTGGAGTTTGGTCAATTAGATGTTCTTTTTCATAAATAAAAAGGTGAAAAGCACAGAGAGCTGGAACTGTTTGGCGGCCTAAACATGCCCACTGTGTGATGTAGATAACTAAGTGCAGGAAGGTTAAGCTTTCTAAGCACTCCTGAAGATCATTTTGCTAGGCACCTGCTGTTTGCTTTCTATTTTATGGATCTAAGTCAGGAAGAAACTAATGGACATCTCACATGCTTGACATTTATTATTTTTAGTCATTTCTTGGTTCCCTTTATTGATGGCTTTTACACACTGATCGTGTTGAAAGCTGCCCTGAAGATATTTGCATTTGAATCAAAGTCTGGCTGTTCAGGGAGAAAGCCAGGTCACATAAAAGTCAAGATGTCCCCTCCCAATGAGACAGTTTCCTCTCTGAAATAAACCAATAACCTGTTCACTTGACACATTAAAATGACAGATAAAATGCCTGAGGCACAGTCTTATTATGTGAGTTCAACAGAGTGAAGACATAAATGGCTTTCCTTTATGCCTACATTTGCCCTCAGGATGCTTTGGTTTTCTTAAGCTATGAAGGTTGAAGAGCTGATATTTATGTATCATCAGTTCAGAGATAAAGGTGAGAACTCCAGCAAAGGTCCTCAGGCACAGCGTTAGAGTGTTGTTGTCACTGGCTAATTGGTGCTTTTAAGAACTACACAGATTGGTTGAACACGCATGCACAGGAGACAAGCAAACAAAGAGGCGGGGAAAAAAGGTCTGAAAATAGACCTACATGAGTGCAACATATTAGATGCCATTACAGGGCAGAACAGAATTGATGGGAAACTGGAAAATCAGCTACTCCTTGAGAATGACACAACCTCCTTGCTTATGCCAGGAGTCTGTGTTGTGGCACTTCTCTGCTATAACTATAGGTAGGTAGAAGCCCTAAGTGATGGTTTGCCAATGCCTGTAGAGAATCTGTCTCTTGATGAGAACTCTTGACTTTCTTTCAAAGCATTGGCAAAAGCTGAAGTTTTTTAACTTACGTAAGTAGATAATTAGATCTTTTAAATTTAGCTCATTCTCAAGGAGTATGTCTGGGATATAGCAATGTCATTTCTTGTTATCTTCACTAGCATGTGATAACCCTCATTTGGTATGGATGAAACTAATTGTTCAATTTGCCTGTCATTCAGCTGACTGAAGAAAAGCATTTTAAAATTCTCCCTGAAAATGCATGAAGAGAGAAATTCAACACACATAAACCCAGGCCATTTTCTTATATATCTTTACTGCATTGATAAGAGAAGTGCCATGAGATACTTTAAGTATGTCTTAAAGTTTAAACAAATAGTGTAAACTAGAGTGTTTAGGTAAGTAAATTTGTTAGGTTTAAGGGTATTCATGTGTTTGATGAATGGAATTACTCTGTGCACTTTACTATGTCTGAATCTGGAATTAAAGGACATTGTGTTCGGGCTGGTTTCTGATCAGGAGTTTTACAACGCTGCTCTGAAATAATCTCAGCTGAGGCCAGATGAATGTAAAGCTTCCCGACTGATCTCTGTCCTGCAGGCTCTATTTCAGTTCTAGTAGGACAGTGTTCTACACAGGGAGTCTATACTAGTATTCTCTCTCCTTTTATTTTAATGTCAGGAGAAAAAAAATCAATGCATCAGGAGGTCTTTGAAGCTGTTTTGGTATTTTGAAAGGATTATATTCTTTTTCTGTGTCAAGCATATTAACATTTCCAATTATGCTCCCTGTCTGTGGGGACAAATAAACACTTTTTACCTAAGAATTGCTGCTTGCTGTTGCAGAAGAGACTTGTACATTTTTCCCTGCCATGGGGATTCTTTTTTTCCATGTCATTTCTGCCAGAACTGGGCAGAAATCAAGCTAGACCTTGATTTCAATGTGTGTCAGCTCTGTTTAGAGAGCACACCTATCTCATTATTAACCCTTCTCTGACTAATAATAATAATATTATACTGTTTAGTAAAACAGGCCTCGATTTTAAATGGGAAAGATATAGGTTTCTGATATGTAATAGATAATTGTTGAAATAACTAAGTGATACAGATGCATCCCATAAGTTATCAAGTAATCCTAGTTAACAATACTTGTTCTACACAGCCCTGGGTCATGAAAGCTTGATAAATAATTAAAGATCAGTCTTGACTATATGAGCACATGGAAATGTGTTTGTATTTTTAATTCAGGCAGTTTATATCACGGCAATTGCATAATGCTAGCAAAGGGCATAACCAGAATTACAGATACCTTTTGGCAAAAATAAGAGTCCTGCCATAAGCTTTGTATAAATTTCCCTTCAAGGGAAAATGTGACCTTTGTGGAAAACAAGCTGTTTGTTCATTTGTAGTCAAACAAAACCACTAAGGAAGGGAGTTAAGCAGGTTTACAGAAACTAAAGTGTGAAGATAAGAATAGCTTAGATGAAAAGACACTTTCCAAAGCTAAAAAGAGTAGTGGTTGAGGAATAAAGGTGATTTGAAAATATCTGAATTCTCCTGGAGTGCCTTGGCTTGCATATGTTTACTCCCAGCTTGAAGGTGGCACCTTCTGCAGGCAGAAACAGAAGTCACGTTTATTGCCGTCCTGTGCGCAGATGGCCGTGCGTCCTGGGCTGGCTTTGAACCTGTCAAAAGGGATAAGGGTCATTTCATTTGAAAAAGTACACCAGGTGAGGCACCATTGTGGTTTCTTCTGGCCTATCTCATTACTTAAGCTTTATAGCAAGGCAGTATGGTAGCTGTTACATAACTATTATTGACCATATTTGAGATTTTATGTAGCGCATACTTACGTGCTGCTTTAACAAAGGCACTACTTTGTAGACTTACAGAGGGGACCAGAATAAAGAGATGGTAACAAGACACAAGTTATGTGCTCTGTCTGGACAGCGTGTCAAAGCATGCCACATAAACCTTTGGTAAAAATGGACACTGGAGTTCCTTTGCCTGTGTTGCAGAGGGCAAGCAGTTTGCAGAGATTAACTGCGGAGGCAGGCAGCTGTTTATGGTTTCTTGCTTCACACTTGAGCAGGTCCAAGCAGCTCCTGGGAATTACTTTAGCACTATGAAGCTCCCTGGCTGCTTCTGAAAAGTGGGATTTGATGAACTCTTGAGGGGAAGAATGAAGCGCAAACCATTCTGATCCTTCCATGGGCTACTCCTGGAAGGTCCTACTCACTTCTCAAGGTGTCAAATCTTTTGCATAGATTATGATCCAGTTTTCCAGTGCTTGTTCTGATGTCATTCTCAGAGACCCTACAAACATGTACCTTCCAGCAGACCAGCTGGAGTGTTTGGTGAGGTCTGCAACTGGAGACTTGGCTTTTCAAAAGTAGCTTGCATAGACTTAGAATTTTAAAGCTGCAAAGCACCACACTTGTGGATATGCTGTCTTCTATCACATAGGTGCTGTGCTGCTGCTAGTGCTGGGTCGGTGCTCATCAGTTTATGGCTGTTGCCAGCATGACTCACTGGGCATCTGTAGGCATGGCACTCTCAGAATATTCAAATATAGGCAGTATCACAACCTGGCTTGGTGTGGGAAGGGAAAGCACAGATTCATAAATGACAGGAATGTGATCAGTTCCTTCAGTTGATGGGGAAGTACTTGCTGGGAAAGAATTGCCCAGAGAGTTTTAAGAGTATTGCCTTTCTGGGCTGAAAGCAAGACTTTTTATTTGAATGAGATACAATTGGTAATTAGGTCTTTCAGAAGGCAGTTTAATGAATACTTCTTGTACCCCCAAGAAGGTATAGCATTGTAGTCAACTCAAGTCTTTCTCTAAGAATTTATTTTCTGCTAAGGAGAAAAAACCCTCAACAAACAACAATAAAAAAATCACTGAAAACTGTAAGATATATGCATGTTATGAGTCTTGAAGAGAGAAATTTCTTCATCGTATTTTAATAAAATATATATTGTTTCCTACACTGTGTACCCCATTTTGTTATGGACGGAAAGCTGTTACAGGAATGCATTCTGAATAATGGTCTTAATATTAGGATAGAAACAGTCACTGTTTTCTTACTCTCATTTTAAATGTGTGCTTAAATAATGCTGAAGTTCCTTTTTCTCAGTTAAATAATATTTTATTCTTATTAAAAGACTGATTCTGTGCAGACCTGTGTTCCTGCACAGATTCTTTAGCAGTTGCAATAGTAATGCCTTCACCACATTAGGAACATTCCTCTGTGCCTAACAGGATCAAGTCCTTTACTTTTGAAGACTTTTTTTTTCTTTTTTTTAAACTTCGTTTAACTTCAAGAGTAGCTTAGAAGTTTAGAAAGGCTTTGGCTGATTCTGTATAGGACATGGGCATAAGAGTTTGAGTAAAATCAGAAGTAAAACAGAAGAGAAATGAAGCCCTGGAAATTGGAGATGCTGTCTCTTAAAGTCCAATTATCTGCTGGGAAACAACAAACAAGAGGAGAATAATTGAATGGGACAGTACAGAAAGTCTATCTTTGTAGTGCATTGAGCAGGATGTGTTTCAGCTGTCTGGCTGTTACATGAGCATCGTTATTTATCTGTTGGGAGCTTGCTTCTGACATTATCACTAAATTGGTCCAACAGTCTGTTGTCCATCATCTACAATAATTCAAAGATGTGACATCTCCTACTTGGTCTCTTTCACTTCAAGAGCACAAGAAACAAAACAACTGTACATTGTCTTGTAAAATAACTCAGCTCCCAGAAATAAAACATGTATTTGCAAAAGCTGTTTAATCATTTAGTTTTTGCCTCAGAACAAAACACCTCTCAAATGAATTCCTTATAAATGTCAATTTTATTTATGATGGCAAGGTCATAGGTGAAAAGAAATTAGCATCTCTGTGCTAGTCTGCCTTTGTGAAGGGTATTTTGAGGAAGGAGTTCAGTGAGTCTTAGAGTCCTAGTGCATGGGTCACTGTGAGAAAGTGGCAGGAAAATGGTGAAATCACCCAGTGGGTCAGCAGCACTCAGTGCACAGAGAGTCTGCACTAAGTCACAGTGAAACTTTGGTCTTGTTACCTCTCTAAAAGTTGTTTTTTGGGTTTTTTTTGGTCTTGTCATGTTTGTCAAAGAGCTACCAGGCATATTTGCTATGATTTACACCATTGGCAGTGTTTTGGCATGTGTTAAATGGTAGCAAAATGGGAACAGCATGGAAAGATGCAGTAAAAGAATCTCTTTGAAAGCTGGAAGTATAAGGAACAAGAAGATTTGGATTTTACAAGGCCAGTCTTTAATAGGATGGATTACAGGTTTTTCATGCCTGAGATCCAGCACACCGAATACATCAGCTGCCAGGGCTCTAGAAGCAGCAGCACAGCCATGTCATGGTGCAGAGTATGGCTCATCAGCCCTGCTGATGGATGCAGATATGCTGAGATACCTCCACCGTGCTGATGGGGCTGAGTACAAGCATATTCTCAGTGCTCCAGATGGGTCTATTAACCCAATAACAGCTGTTGGAACCCTGAGACTTGTAAGGCACACGAGCAGGAGGGTCAGGGACTTCTATTAACTGATGTGCAGAGTGGTGCCAACCCATTGAAGAGCACTAATAATGCTGCTGAGCCCGAGCTAAGTGGTGTGTTCAGCACATGGTTAGTGTGCAGTGCAGTGCAGTGAGCTGGCTGTGGCTGCCCCAGCACAGTCTCACTGTGACCTTCTGTACCCACCCACGGGCTGTGGCTCCTTGGAGCTGTGCAGGGATCTGCAGCATGGGGCAGGCACAGAGGGCGGGCAGGATGGTACCAGCTCTCTGTCCTTAAGGATGTGAGAAGGCATTGGAAAATCAGGCCAGATGTCCCTCCAACATGGTGTGCTGCCTCCTACAGCAGCTACTCCCAGCTGGTCCAGGAGGCTTAGGAGGAGCAGAACAGGGTCTGTGTTTGGTGACTCATCTCTGCGAAACTGCATCAACTTGAACCTGCAGAGAAGAGGCAGTGATCCACATTTACAGTAGTCCTAATTTGGATAGCTCATTCACAAAGAAAAGCAGAATTTTTAGGCCAGAATTTGAGCTGCCACCTCTGCCCCAAATCTGCTTTGGGAGCAAAGCAAGTATAAACTTCTCTTTTCTTCCCCATTGCCTCAGCTCCTTAGATATTGCAGGTGCCTGGGTATTTCTGAAATTGGTTTGCTGTGTTTGGCAAAGTTTACATCAAAATATACTGCACAGAATTTTATTTTATTATGGTAGATTCAGAACAGCCACTTGTTTATATAGATACTAAAACATGACATTTAAATGTGAAACAAAATATCACCACATAGTATGGTTGGCACCGCTGACTTTTTAATAGGATAATACATGAAGCTATTGCTGTCATCTCAGTGCTGATAACTGGAAATGGAAGGATGGGAATTGTCAACATTTTCAGCAGTGTTGTTATTTTCATGGAACTGTTGTGCATGTTCTGACCCGTGCTCTAGATGCACGTATCTGTCTGACCCAAATGTAAAGGAAGATTTGGAGAGATATAATATTGGCAGTGATGGGGGGAGGGACTATAATCAAGTGGGTGTATTTGTTCAGTGAAAAAGAAAATTTACAGATGGAGTAGTTGACCAAAAAACTGGTAACGAGCCTTCAGTTTGAGAATAGATTTAGTATAAATAGTACATAAATCTATGCACTAATAGTAATGTCATGTTTTTGAAAATATTTACTATCAAAGGAAGCACCGTGAGCCTTGAATTGATTTGATGATACACAAGTTTCCTGTCCCCTTCTCTGTTTAATTTAATGGATTTGACTGTAAAGAATAGTTTTGCTCTGAAGAGTGCTTTATAACAAAATCTAGTGAGCAGCATTTAGTTAATCAGAATTATCCAGTTCTGAATAAAAATCATCCATTTCTTAACAGGATTTGACTTTTTTAGTATAAATCTTTGGTATACTTATAGATTTAGATGTGTTCGAGGATTAAACCACGGTGTTAAGTATGCATTATAAAGGTCAAAAAGAAAAGTGCTAAGAGCAGGGTTACAACCCCCCCCCAAACTGCATGTGATTATCTAAATTTTTATGTAGGAAGTTTGTCTCTCTTCATTTTGATCTGATGGTGTGGAAAGTGAAGAAAAATTTTAGTGGCTGACCACAATGAGCACTGCCCAGCCCAGGACTTGGGAGAGCTGTTTTGGGAGGTGTAGAATAAAGACCCACAGTGGCTCCAAAGATCCAGGAAAAAAAACACTTTCCCTTTTGCAGAATAAGCAGTCACTATCACATCAGCATTTAGGATTTCAGGGGTTTCTCTCTTTTTTTTTCTTTTTAAATAAATGAAATTGAAGAACAGCAGAGGGATATATATATGTATATATACACACCTATATATGTATGGCCATCTTTTGTTCTAAGAACATAAATTATCATTTACTTACGTAAATGCAAATAATTTATATTCATTACCTTTCCATGTTTAATAAAACAATATCTTGTTTTGGTGAACCCCCACTGACATGTTACTGGGCAATGAAATAATGCATTTTAAAATCTCTTGGGTAAGAGTCTGCAAAATATGGCACTCGGTCTTTCTGCGTAATCTCAAATTATCAAAGATAAAATGATTTCATGAAGGGCAGAAAAGCAGTTGGGGTTTGCTGCTGTATTTACATCTCCATTTGGAATACAAATGATGCTGAAAAGTGGGCTTGCTCAGTTCTTTATGGAGCTGCCAACCCTGAGCTCCTATCAGGCCAAGCAGCAGTTGACTCATCATTTCCAGGAGGAAAAATTGCTTAAAGCTTCATGTACTTTTAATGCTCAGTCAGGGATTGCATCTGTGCCAGCTCTTGGCTTGCCTATCAAAGGTGGATATGCTGAAACCTTTCTTTTGGTAGATTTTCCTGTTAAAGGTGCTATAAAGATCCTTGGATCACATTGACAGAAGTTCTGTAACAAGACTGTAACAGAAAGAGAAAACACTGAAGGGAGCATTTTTGTTTTTGAGATGCATGCCCACATAATTTGATTTTTTTACTGAAGGTGTGGCATATGTGACTCAGGTGGAGAGAAAGAAAACTGGTGGAATGATATCAGAAATAATAAGATTTAAAAACTCAAAAATATTATCTTGTAAAACCTTAGTACAAACTAAAGTGCCAATGTTTATATTGATGCCTCATTGCAAACACAGGAATAATCAAGGCTGACTTTCATGGAGAGCATAGTTTTAATTTTTCTGCTTGAAAGTCAGATAATTCATTCTAGTATGTAAAATGGGGGAAGAACAACTCTCAGGGGTGATTAGAGGATCAGGCTACATGGTAAAAATAATTGTTGAATATACATGAATATACATCTGTAATTCCACATAGAGGCAAATGGACAATATGAAAGGAGAATAAAAAAAAAAAAAAAAAAAAGCTGGATTTTTAAAAAAAGAGTCTTTAGTAAAGTCTGGAAGTCCTGGGCAGGGAATAGGTACAGGTAGGAAAATACCTGGTAACATTACCTACAAATGTTTAAGCTCAGGCTGGAAAGGAGATTGGTGGAAATAGCACACATTTTAATGTTCATAGAGGAGAAAACTCTGTTTTAAAATCAGAAGCCTTAACTTGCAGGTTATTGAGTATACTTGGAAATATAAGCAAGGACAGTGTAGGCCTGGAGTTTTACCATGCACACGTTTTTGCATATGTTAAAAGGAAGGTCGGGACTTCCCTAATATAGCAAAAATTCTCTGATACACAGCTTGATATCCCACCCTGGAACCACAACATAGTGTCTAGGGCAGCCAGCTGAATTATTCCCTTTGAATGAGTTTTTAACTTGTCTCTATTCCTAGATTTCTTAAAAGGGAAATTGGGATTTTCTATGGATAAATTTTCTGCTGTTCACATAAATTCACAAAACTACTTTTGAACATTCTTGTCAATTCACATTTGGGTAAGAGCAATTGTAACTTGTATTGCTTGATAGCCCTGTGCTGGGAGATTTGTGGAACTTGTAAGCAGTGGATAAGTGGAAGTGGAAAGTGTGATAGTAGTAGTTCATTCCTACTCTGAATAATAGATATGGTGATGGCATTCCTGCTAAAATGTGGGCATTTTTATTGTTCCACTCAGTATTCCTTTTGAAGAAATCCTACCTTAATGCAATAGCTGCGCAAAAGAGGACCTCAAATGTGAAAACAGAACTGTGTTCTCTTTTGATCCCATGAAGCTACTCTTCATGTCTGCAGTCATGGCATAATTCTGAACCACTTGGCAATGAACCCATTTTTCAGAGTCTTCTATTGCTGGTGTTTCTGAGCAGCTGTGTGTTGGCTGCAAAGGACGACTGTGTACACTCTTCTTTACAACCAACACACAATTTTGCTTAAGCAATGAGGCATTTGTCTGCTTTGTAATTGAACACTGCTGGCAGCCTGAGAAATCTTTATTCTGTGTGTTCCTGTGCATCTGCTCAGAGGGATATGTAATACCTTATGAGTGCTGATGTTGCCTCACAGTAACAGATTTCTTATAGTCTTATAGCTCTTGCAGTGGTACCAAGTACAAATTTCTTAGCTTCACTTTTCATCATTTTTTTCCCTTTAAAACTTGCAGCAGAATAGCTCTGAAATCCTTTGGTGAGATTTTACGTTGCAGCTGAATACATTAACATTTTTGCCACTTTTGTTTGTTCTTCACTGGCATCAATGACATTTCATCCTGTTTTGTTGGGTTTCTTTTCCACTGCAAATACTTTAAGTCTTTAAGACTGAAGGCTGTTTGTCTGTCAGAACTCCATGATGACTCTGTTTTGATTTGATTTATTTTTCTGTTTTAATTTGGAGATACGGACAAAAGGCTTTACTATACTTTGTTAAGATGAAAAGTCTCTTATCAGAGATAGTAACAGTTTTAGTGCTAAACGTGTAACATGTAAGATGAGGATCCTTTATGTCTAATGAGAAAACTAAAATTCAGCTTCTTTAGGGTATTTGAAAGCTGTCTTGGTATTTGTGGTTTCTCCTAACTGTGTGTGAACCAATAAAAGTGAACAGTTGGGTTTGTTGATGTCCAGGACAAAGAGGTTCCATGTATGATGAATCTGCATGGTTACTGTCACCTAATGAATTCAAATGTGCAGCATTCACAGAGAATTTCAAGCATCACCAGCTCTAATTGCCTTCTTAATCTTATTAATTATCTCCTTTCCTAACTTTTGTTTAGAGTCAGCATAAAAATATTCTTCCTGCTGAAATAACTTCATAGGCAAAGTTCAAGTGAGCAATTAGTGATTGCATCTGGTTTTGAGTTATTTTCCCAGCTTGTGGTAGTTCAGTTAATAATCTTTTAAAATTCTCATGTATATCCTCAGGCAGCTGTAGGTCTGTTTCCCAAATCTACTGCAATGTTTGAAGTGCTTGTCTTTCTGGGACCATCTGCTTCTCTTCCCCAAAGACCATAAAATCCTTGGCAACCCCTTCAATGAACCTAACAAACAGGAGTAAATGGAACACATAAATAGAAAAAATATGGGAAGATTTAAATTCTGATATTAAAGCCGTTTTGCATTCAATGACCATTACAAGAATAGATTTAATGCCTGAAAGCACCTTAGTGAACCATAATGTATATCTGCAGTGCACATGAAATTCCATTCCAGGAATACCAGCAAACTTCTGGAAATGGGCATATCATTATCAAGTATCTATCAAAATCCTGATTCTTTAACTCTCCAAAGACATGTAATAACTAAACAGTATTGACTCTACATGTTTCTTGAATTATTCCATGAACAAATCCAGGGGATCATTGAAAATCATTCTCTTTCTTCCAGCATCCTTCTGCTAACTCTTGGATGTAAGTCCTTGTCACATGCTACTTGCCTAAATGCTGAGGCTTTCCCTAGATGTTAGCTACTTACTGGTATTATCCATCATAGTGTTCTGATTTATATAAGTTTTTAAGTTTAAAGTATGATAAATCAAAAAAATATTTGAATATACTAACATAAACTTATGAAATAGAAACCCAAGTACAGCTAAAAGAAATTAGATAGCTATTTAAGCCTTAACACAAAAAGAATAGTTGTTCTGAACCTAAGGATTTTCGCTGCTCTCTACAGTTTTACTATGAGTTTCAGATCAAGGGAGTTAACTGTGAATTGTCTATTTAACTGAATTATTTTAACTGCTTGTGTTTTCCAGGTTTCTTCTTCTGTGTTCCAGAAAGCTAATAAGCTGTTTTCCCTGAGATGGTCAGTTAGCCACACAAGCTATGCCTATACAAATAGACTTAATCAATATTTTTCTGGTTCTAAAAATATGATGCCTTTTCTATCACCATCTTCAATTTTTTAAGATAAATGAGCTTTAAGATCAGCTGTCTGGGTTTGGGGTTTTTTTCCCGTTCCTAGAGATTATCAAACTTCAGCTGTGCACCCACTGAGTTGTGCCAGTAATTTCCTCTCTCCCTGGGAAGTAACCCTTTTTGAAAACTGTTCTTGCACCACATTTCCTATTCTTAGGAATCTGGTTAACTTCAGATTGTTGACTCATATAATTTTATGGTTTTCTCTTGTTACTTTTAGTCTGAATCCACCATGAACATGTAGAAGAATGAAGAACACATTCCTGTTGAGTTTATTATAAATTCATGCTGATGATTATTTCCTGCCAGCACACTGAGGGTGGGATAGGTATTTGCATCCTCAAAACACTTATTTTGCTGAGGTACCAGGTGCTAGGCACCCAAGCTGCAGACAAGGCTGATATCCCTGGGCTCTCCAGCTTCATTTGTGCCTTCTCCAATGGAGCTAACATGGGTAATGAAGGTGGGTTTGATCCAAACTGTTACCTGAATGAGCTCTTCCCTCTTCATTGATGATCCAGGGAAACTAAGGAGACTAGAACCCTAACTCAGCCCCAGACAGCACAGTCATTTCTCTTATACAATTAGGGTGGAACATGGTGGAAACACTCACACCTCTGTGCTTTTTAGCTCAGGGAGATGTTTGCAGTCTCTGTCAACATTCCCAAGGTGGCCCGAAACTGGCCATTCCAGCAGTCTGAATCCTGACCCTGGCAGTGCATCCTGAATTTGAACATCCTTTGTCACTGGCTGACTTGGGGACAGGATCTGCTTCAAATGTGGCTATTTGAAGCTGCAAAGCAGGTAGTTAGGATTGATGTTTGTAACTCAAATGCTATTAGTCATTCAATCATAGACTTTTGCTACCACTGGTTTCTTGCATAAACTCTGTTTATATACTTCCATGAGATGTTTATATATTTATATATATATGAACAGAGTTGTGCAGTTTTTAACTTACGGCTGGTTTGCTCATGCAGCATCATCAAAGAACATATTCTTCCAAGTCTAACTGATCAGTTGTATAACCAGAGGTCAGTTACATGGTTGATGTCCTGGCTTGGGTCCATAGCTCCATATGTTAAGGCACTGCTTCTCAGAAAAGCTTTGCTTCCCATTCAGGACCGTAGCCAGATCCTTTGTATTGGAATGTCCATCTCAGACTGCACACTCTGTGGTGAGCCTTGCACAGGTGTGCTTTGGACTGGATATGCCCTTCCACCGATGATATAATTTGGCTTTGAATTTCTGCAAACAGCCATTTGTACTTCCTGTTCCTGTGCCTTTCATTTCCGTGCTCAATCAGGTGTGAGATTGCTACATACCTCTCAGGGAGCCTGCTTTTATTTTAGTAACAGCCTACATTTCCTTATCATCAGCACTCTGTATGTGGCACAACTCAGAAGTAGTTCTTCCATTGCAAAACAGACCTGTAGCTTTGCTACAGCTTACAGATAAAACAGTGACTGTGATGATTGGAACAGTTGCTTCCAGCACAGACTGCTAAGGCTGCCTCTGTAGCTCACAGAAATCCTTCCATTGTCAGCCAGTGTGACCCTCACCTTTCATTCTCTACAATCTTTTTTTTTCAGTTTTGGAAGAAGTATTGCCTTATTAAAATATTTTAAAAATAATGTATCATAAGAAATGTACTGGAAGAAGAAGGACTCCTTGGCACTTACCACATGTCTTAAAGGTCTGCCATCCTTCCCACTTCACTATTGCTGCCCTCTCAGAAACTTCTCTGAGTCTGTGGTTCGTGTCCCTTGTGTTGTAAGTGGGATATGCCTTCTACCTCTTGCTACTGTTCTTGATGCTTTTGTCCTTTATCTAACAGTAGAGTAATTTTAGGAACAGAGGTTGGTTTTTCCAAATACAGCCTTGATAGGCGCTCTACCCTCACCTAACTAATGTGCTCAATTGATTTGTTAAAAAATGCAAATGTACCCAAGGGGTGCTTCCTGGGGGCTTCTCTAAGCTGTCACAAGATTTTGTAAGTACTGTATCTTAAGAAGCATTCACTGTACCTTTATCTTATCACCCTTGCAGGTTCCCCGATCAGAGATGACAGCCCTGGCATTTGCTGTGCTTTTTCCAGTCATCTTCTTTCTACTCGTTCTTATTTGGCAACCCAGGGGGTTAACATAATTGTCCATGTTCATTTGGGAGAGAAGAGACTCAGTAAAATAGCAACCCTAGTAGGTTGACCTCCGTGTGCTTTCAATTATATTGTTTGTCTAATAATGAAAAACCTGGAATTATTGTAAAGCAGACTTTGCCCTTTTTTGCCTGCCCACCAGACAGGAGAGCAACAAAGAACTGTAAATGTCTTCATCCCTTGAACATTCTCTGTAAATTGATATCCTGTTTTGAGAGACTGAGGAGTTTCCTACTCTAGGCTGCTAACATGCAATTGCATTCATGAAAATGAATGCCCAGAGATGGAGGCATGTCCTCTGGAATCAGCCCACTCTGATGAATGACACACATTTCCATAACAGAATAGGAAGTGTGGGAGCCTTGGGAGGGAGCTGTGACTTGAAACAAAGTCACATTTTTTTCCAGTTTTCTATTTCAGGTCTGACATAACCTTGCTGCTTTCAAAAACAAGCTTACTCATTTCTTTGATTTATCTGTATTATTCAGTCTCTAGACCTTGTTAGTTGTTCCTTATGCAAAATTCAACACTTTTACTAAATTTGTGACCCTTATGTTTGCATTTCATTTTTGATCAAATACTTTTTTGCATCAGTCATACAAAATATTCTCAAAGGGCAGAATTAGTATTTCATTAGTATGTTCAACTACAGCTAACATTACTGATCAGGAAAGTATTTTTTTGATAGGAACTGTGTAATTGTGGTCAGTCTGGTCTTTGTCCAAAGCCTGTTGAGTGGAAAATGCCCAAGGATTTCAGCAGTCTTCAACTCAGACTTTTATGAGAACATTTCTATGTGTCTGATAATCAAGCCTCTTTTAGCCTGTAATGCCTCTCTTATGGCAGATTAGAGTATACACACTTTCAGGGAGAAAGGGAAGGTTGGCTTAAGGAAAAAAATGAGACCAAACCCATGCTGATTATATATGATATTTTCAATGAAAAAAAGAAATAAAAATAAGGTACTAGTTATCTTCTTCGGCATACTGTTAGATTTCAAATAGCATCACCTAGATAATTTTGTAATTTTGATAAAGAGAAATTGCTGATTTCAACCAAACTGAATTTATTTGAAAACTAGGTTTTTTCAGATGTCTCCTACAGCATTCATATTCATTTCTGGATGGTGTGAAAATGAACCAAGACAGACGTTGAAATTTGCATTAACCACCTGTGCTATAGGTTACATTGCTCTACAGAAAATTCAATTTTTCTTTGAAAAATGAGTATAATTAACTAAGGTAGCTGGCTGGGAAGCTCCAAGGACAAAGTTATCTCCAAAATCTGATGTAGAAAATGGGAATCATGGGGTGATGCTGAATGGAGAGAAGGTGTGAGAAGGCAGAAAAATAGAAAGGTAGCTGTTAATAAGCAAAATGAAACAGACCCTTACTTAGGTAAAAGTGGTCTGAACTTTGATGGACAAAGACAACTCAGGTGAACAAAGAAGCTGTAGTTACAGAAAACTATGTATGGAGTAATGCAACAAGGGATGAAGGAAACCAAGCCAAAAGGGACTTGGCCTCAAAAGGTACAGTTTTTTCAATATTCATTAATATTTTCCAGGATTTTTGTATGCTTTTTTCCCAATGATTAATAAAAATAATTTTTCATTTCTCTTCTGAATATTGAAAATCTTCCAGATGTGGACACACTCAAGGTTCAGTAGGGATGGCTCTGGACAGATGGTTGGAAATGATGAAGCATTTTCAATTCAGTAGGTTTCTTGATAGAGCACATTTCTGATGCTTAAATATTCATTGCTATTGGAGGTCTTATTGACTTCCAGTGATAACATGGGGATCTGCTTCAGAACATGCATGCCTTTTCACTGTGGTTCTTATAAAAAGAAACACTCAGCTTCTTACTGCAAAAGTCTTTCCATGAAGTAATTAGCACTGGCTAGACATGTATGTCCTGCAAATAAATCTGTGTTCTTACCTTGAGTCCTGTTGATTTCAGAACATCAGCACAAGCAGCAGGGTTAGATCCTTGAAGAATCAACTTGTTTCATATTTTAAATTCTAATCTTATTCGTTCAGCCAAAAATCTCTTCAGTTTCAGCTGTGCTGGCATGGTTTTTGATACAAAGAATCTTAGGAAATGTGGACATCAAAAGGAAAAGCAAACCAAAATATAACGTAGAAATACAGTAGTGTTTCTTGGTTCACATTTTGAAATCTTATGTATTTTGCAGTTTTAAAAAATCCCAACCAAATGCAACACTGAAGACTTTCTGAAGAACTTTCCTGACCAACAATGCCCAAATTTGTCTTTACTGACAGCAGGCATCAGTGTTGCCCAAAAATTCCTTGAGTGTAAAGAAAGAAAATGTTAACTTACAAAAAACTAAAAAAAAAAAAATCCTTTATCAGAAAAACCAAACTCCCACTCAGAAGAACATGATTAATTTTACTGAAAATAAAAAAAAGTGAATCAGTTTCTCTGAACTAGAATTGCTATACAAAAAAAGGTTTCCTCTCTCAGGGATTTTCCTTTCCTATTAAAGACACTGGCAGTTTGTCTCCCAGTGAATACATTAGCCCTTGTGTTCCTGTGCCTCTCGCTTGTATTTTGGTGTGCAGTGAAGCTGGTGCCAGTACAGCCTGGAACTCATCCCACGGTACCTGTGCATGGATGGCAGTGGAGTCAAACACACTCTTTCCCCACACAAGCAAATGATCCAGGCTCATCTTGGTGACTCACTCAACAAGAGATACTACCAGCTTATCTCAGTGATGGAAGGTTGTAATTATGCTAAAATTTATTAAAGCAAGTTCTGGAGAAGCTCCTCTGATCCTAGAATAGCCCTGAACTGCATGAAGGGCTTTGGTTAAATAGTGTTCTCCATGGAGTGGCTTAGATCCTCTAGCCTTGGAGTACTTGAAGCATCTCGCTCGTGTACTCAAGAAACAGCTTCCAGGTTTCTCCCATAAGGATCTTCATTGAGGTCTTGTGTAGCTCTTTTGGCCCAGTTCATATATGCTGCTACTGACAGAAGGATACCAGATTTATCTGAACTATAGGTGCAGCCAGGATGGAAGGAGCCACTGCTGTGTGTCATATTGTAGTTTTCTCTAAGGAAGGAAGTTTGTCATCTATGTCACTGCTGTGTGTCATTTGTGTTCAAAATGTATTTTAAAATGTGCTGAGATACTCAGGTGTATTTCTGAGGGTTTTCTTCCCACTAGATCTAGTGGGTGTTTTCATGTTAGAAAAGATCTTCACAGTACTGACTCTGAAGCACTTTAAGCATCAGTTAATGAGTAGGTATTCATTTTCTATCAAGGCTCTTCCTATGACATTATCCTTTCATTTTTTGGACTGTCCATATAATTGATTATGTCCCCATTTGTCTTCCTTATGTGAAATCTTTCCAGAAATTTTGTAAGATAGCAGGCATTATCATTGGGAAATACTTGAAGATTTAATTTAGTACAGTCAAAAGTGTCAAAACAGCTAATTGAAAGCTTTTATCTCCATGACTAATGAAAGATAAAGTTATTGCAAAAATATGTCACAGGAAACTACAAATTTTAACGAAAAATAGCAACCTCATTAACTCTGAAGGCAGTTAAATGCTACTGTGGGAAATGTCTCACTGCAGAGACCTTTGCAAAAGAATAAGGAGCACCACCAGTGTACATTTTTGTGTCTTTAAATCGTACAGACTGCTCCAAGATAAATTCCTCAGGGACCTGGGACTTAGCCTGTTTGTCTGCAGGTATCCAAGTGGGTTTCTGGTAGGAACAAATAACCAGAGAGTAGGAGGTTTTATCCAAGAAAGACAATTCCATGCATGTTAGTGGTAGCGCAATGGTAGTAAGTGCTGTTTAAGAGGTACCATCTATTCTGCTGTTCTGCATTTACATGGCCCTAATATTTCTTTCTCAGGGCCCACAAGATTCAATTAAACTCAAATCAGACTCTGGATGTGCACTAGTTACAAATCTGTGGTGCATTGGCAGCTGTGTAAGCAGGGGAAAAAATCAGTCTTTCTTACAAATAAGCTCAATTCTCTCATCCTGTCTGGAAATCTGTCCCCTTACTATGACTAGTAAATCTCATCACCTTACCCTAATCCACTGCTAAGCTCTACTCTCTTTCATGTTCCTCTTCGTCTTCATTTTGCCGACTCTTTTCCTTTGTTTCCTTCCCTCTCTCCTGTCTGTGATGCCCAAAATATGTGAAACATATTTGCTTCTTTCCTAGAAACATATCTCTACCATATTTTCTTTTTTTCCTAGTGTGTCCTGATAAAATACTGAAGAACCTTGATTTTAGTATCAGATTGAGTTTACATCCTTTGCCACCAAGTGATAGAACAAACTTTCTTATTTATAAGGGGAAAACTGATGTAGATTGTAATATTCTTTGGCTAAATTCAACTTTCATGAGAATGAATGGTTGTTTTTGGAGGTGGAAGATGGTTTAGTTTCAAAGGGAGAATGGAACTGGAGTAGATAGGGCTATGTGTACTCCTTCCAGACTCACAGAAAACACATAATTCATGCAAATGCTGTAGAAATGCAGCATAAATTTTGAGCTTCTCAAAGAAATGTACCCATACATGTGAACCAGATATGAAACCTATGGCATAAGCCTATTTTTTCTCCTTAGATGCTGCCTTAGTCGGTGATCCTAAGCCAGTCTTGAATAGAACAATTTCCCATGGCAAGATGAAATTTGGTAAGCCGTTTATTGATTTTAGCTACCTCTTGGAAAGTCACATTGAGATAATCAAGACATAGGCATGGATTTTAAGTGGAATTCCATTGTTTTTAATAGGCTTTAAATCAAGGCCATTTTGAGAAGAAAACTTTGATGATGTGGAAGATATAAAAAAGGGTCAGAAGTGCAGATAAAAGGAACATCTTCTCCATTCCCAAACAATACAACTTTTCATAAATTACAAATGGTAGAGATTTCTGATAGATTTCCTTTGTGCTGTTCTTCCTTAGAAAGATAAAGAGTGAAAAGTTTGAAAACAATTGTCTAAAAGTAACTCTTTCAGCTACTGCTTCTTTGCAGTAAGTGTATGAACTTAGTTTTCATTTCTCAGATGCTATTTACTTCATTCTTCTTACTTTTAACTGAGGTGGTTTGTTCAGCTACTGTGGGATATGTGACAAATACTTTTAATTCTTTTATCTTAAAAAAACATTTTTTTTCCCCCCATGAAGTCACCTCTAATTTTAGATGTATGTTTGATTCCTTTTTATTTGTCATTCTGTGTCTAATTTAGTTGCCTGCCAGCTCAGATGTGACATTTCTGGATTATGCTAATGTATACTGATTTTCTCAAATCCGCCCACAGCCAGTTTTGCTTCCTCTGTTTGATTGACAAAGATGCCTTCAGATCTGCTGATCTGGCAGAACTGAACTCAGGTCATCAAGCAGTTTGGGACCAATGTTATTGGGTCCCCTCCTTATGGCAGAGATGAGTTGCAGAATGGCAATGCTGTAACTTCACCAGGTTGCAAACTGAGGCGCAGAAACAAGACTAATAGCTGATCTGAGGGAAAAAAGCTTTTTGATAACCACATTGCCTACTTTTCTAAGGATATGAGTGCAATGCACTTACTCCTGTAAGTATGACGCTCTCAGAAGAATATGGAAACAAGTATTTTCAATCTTCTATGGAGTGAGATATTCACCATAACTTATTCCAAAGTTCCTTCCTCTTTCTCAGAAAACGTCTTATTTGCCAGAGTAGATTATTAAAAAAGTATAATGTATTTCCTGCCACATAGGAAGGAACTGTATATTTTATGAACAGATTTATAGGAATTTATTGTGGGAATTGCTTTAATTTCTGAGTAAAAATCAGAGGTGTCATCTGTGTGTGTGCACATATATGTGTATATATATACTTTTTTTTTTTAAAAAAAAAAAAAAAAGGCAGGTTGCTTCCTGATTTTAAATAAGCTTTGGGTTTTTGTTTGATGGGTTTTAAAGATTTAATAGATCAAAGTGTTCAATGTTTGCTGTAAGGAAATATTCATATTTAGGTCACGGATAATAGAGGAGGGCTGTTGGATGTCCTAAAAGCCAGCAGATTTCCTGCTACAGTGACAGCAGATCCACTGGCAGGAGCTGCAATGCGTTCTTAGTGCGACAGCTGATGGCAGGAAAGCCTGAGAGCGAGAAGTGTCCTGCTTTCCCAGGCTCTTACATCTCTGGCCTGTGGTTTGCTAACACAGAGTTTACAAGCTGCTCCTGAAAATTAGATTTATTTCTCATTCAATTAGAAAATGAACGGGAAATTCATGAGTTGACTTTGGACCAAATTTTGCTCAGATTTAGTTGTGCTGCAGACAAGCTTCCAAAAACCTGTAACATTGTTAGTTGTCAGGAAAAAATTTTGCCCTTCATGGTCTCACTTGAACCAGCAGCCATCAGCATGGCAAATTCTCCACATAGTTATACCCCAAGGTAGAAACTAGATTTGTGCTTTTACTTGAACTAATTAGGAGTAAACAATTTTGCTTTTGAAGAATGCAATTTTGCTTTCTGCCCTGAGGTGCAAGCAAAGTAAGAACATTTTTATTAGTGTCCTTTAAACAGCATCTTACATAATACTGATCTATTTGGTCTGAATGTCACTATGCAGACAATTGACAAAAAAACATCCCTTTTAAAAATAATTTGTAATCTATGGAGGATAGGAATGAGGTCTAGAATATCACATTAGACATTTAAATGAAGAATAATGAAGAAAGAAGATTCCAAAACATAATCTTGATGGTAGTGGGATATTTTTTGCATCATTACTTCCATGCTGGGTTCATATTGAACCTAAATCTCTTGAGATTTTTGAGATTTTTTTAGGCAATTATCATTACTGTTAATATGTGTAACTTCTTATAGGTTCAAAAGGTCATTTTCTCCATTCTTCACCTACACCACCTCTAGCCAGACGTATAGTAGCCAAAACCATGGTGTGAGTAGCCCAAGGTTGCAAGGAACATTGCAGTATTCCTGAAAGCTATGTGCTGGGGATACAGATCTAAGAATAAAGCCATCAAACAAATGGATAATGGACTGAAAAACCATAATTCCTTCTGGAAGCACTGATAATACTTTATTTTCTTGCACATCATTCATGCAGTTTTGTTCTACTTCTTTAATTGCGAATCACTTCTAGGTTTCCCTAGAGTTTTTGTGAAGGGTATAAACAAGATTAAACTCCTCTCAAATTCTGAGGTTAAATAGGAATAAGTTAAAAATTGGTTTAAAAACTTGATAGTTGAATTCTGTCTTCAGGTTCTGTGTGAGGCTCTTGGGACCCTCTGAGAGTGGTACAAATGTGGCTGTGTTCAGAAACGGTTTTATGGGTTTTTCTATCCACATTCTGGGAGCATCTGCCCGATTTCACAGGCTTCGCAGTGAATTACAGGACAACATTTAGTTCAGGGGCTAATATCAGAGTAGTTTAGTTGTTTTAATGCTCATCCTGATAATATAGTTTATCTCATTTGCTATGAATAACATTTTGGGCATATGTAAGCACTGGAACAGTACAGGCCCAAGGGAATACCATATTTCCCATCATCATGTATGGCTTGCACTTAGGCTGAACTCTGTATTTTAATAGTTGCAAAGTCCTAGGGAAATAGAGATGCAAATTTTAAGATGTTTTTCTAGTATTTTATGTCAGCTGTAAACTCTGGTTGTGCATACCTGTTAGGAGACTGGAATTTGTGTCTCTTGGGACTTTTGATTGTTATTTTTGGCAGTCTCCTTTGGCTTGTTTTCCTGCTGCTTCTGAGTCAATAGGGATTTGCACCTGCTTCTGAAAGAGCATATTTATATCTTTCGGTCTTAGCTGACTACAGACTCAGTGACACCTTTGTCAGCTACCTAATGGAGCAACCTTCTTTGCCATTTGTATTCGGTTCAGGCTACAGAGAGGTTTGATGCCTCCACTCAAATGCTCTGGGTGCTTTGAACAGTCGTGCATTGCAGGACAAATGTGCTGAGAACACAGTGAGCACTGCGGGAGGGGAAAGTGACTTTATTTGTATTCTCTCTTTCCTGTCATTCATTCTTTTGTGGCTGTAATGTTAGACCAGTGGCAGGTAGGCTGTTTGTAAACCTTGTTTCTCCCAGGGTTAATCAGGATATCCAATGTCTGCACAGAAAGTTAACTATGAACCCAAGTAATGTCTTAATCTTTCCATAAACCACTGATCAGAGGCTCTTCCAAAAGACTGTAACATGCTGGGGAGGCCGTGTCTTGGCCAACATGGCATAGTTTCCTGACTGATTTCCTAAATGATATTTTAATTGCTAATCTGTCACAAAGTCAGTAAAAATTCTCTTGAAAACTGAGAAAAAAACCTGCTTCATGCTAACATGTTATCCAGAAAAGGTGAAAGCGGGGGGAGCTCCTTTACATTCATTCCTCAAACGAACAGTCTAAGTTAAAGCTATAACTGTCTGAGCACCCAAAACTAGAATGTCCTTGAGACTGCGCACCCAGGTGAGTGTTCTTTGCTGGGCAGAGGTGAACATCCAAGTGGAAATTGGTGAAACTGGAGCAAAGTGAATGGGAGCTAGAAAAAAACAGCCAGGTGGAAACAAAAGTGTGGATCTTACCAACACAGCTACCTTGGTGAGCTCTCTGTTTTACAGAGGAGCAATCCATTCTCCAGGAGCAGCAGAGGCAAGTATCATTCCAGGATCCTTGGGAGCAGTATTTTTAACATGAAGAGTGTCTGTTTTGCTTATGTTGTAGTTGTCAGAAGGTTAGCACATAGAGGATGAGATGCTTAATGCTTTTATCCCACATATTTTTGAGTGTTTCTCTAATTTAGCAAAGGATTTGGATACCAGTTTAATGGTATCCCACATTCTAGAGAGAGGAAAGGACTGAGGTGCTATGCTAAATACTTCCTAAAAATTAGATGTGATTTAAGTGCTTCACTCTTCTAGACTAAGGATAGATTATTCAGAAAAGCCTGCCTATATCTTAATGTCTCATAAGCTGCTTTTGCTATGAAATATTTGATAACTGTATCTAACCATTAATGATATGTGATTTCTGGTTGGGCGTTGTCTTGCTGTAAGAGGTTAGGATAATAATTCAGTTCCTCCTTAAAAGCCATTGTCGATACCCAAGTTTGCTCTACTTGTTGTCCTCTGGACTATTTTTACCTGAAGGTTCACAGAAGCCAACAGGCCCAGCAGGAACAGGGTGTACTGGAAAGCTGTTGAGCCTGATGTACCTGCTTTGCAGACCCAATGGAGGGTTCACTTTCCCCTTGACTGCTTCCACCATCCCTCTTTTTTAAGCTACAACTGCTGCTGTTGTGCCTTATATTTAATGAGGTGCATTCTTACAAGAGAAAGAAACATTACAAGAAACATCTCAAATTCTGAAAAAATGTAAAAAAATCAAGAAATTATATCTGCACATTGCAGTATTTGCTGTATTTGAAAGAATAAACTTTTTATTTAATGCATCTTCCTGCAATATACTGCTATTCCCTTTCCTGTTTTCCAGAAAAACTTGGAGAGAGAGCTCTTGAAAAGAATTCAAGAGAAATGTCACAAGGATGCTTTTCACGTCTCTGCTTTGTAGTTCCTGGATGCTTGTATGGCTTTTAAATTACCCGTGGAAAAAATAATCCATCTCTTCTATAACCAACATTTTGCTATTAATCACTCATTGGAATTCAGGGATGTTAACTCAGAATTTAAAATGGGATGTCTAGTCAGAGCTATAAAATCTTATAGCCGAGGGATGTAAAGCAAGCATACAATGAGAGTGGAAGATCAGAATGGCATGATTTATTCTGACAATTTTCATTTTTCCTGTTAAGACCTGTTAGCCTGCCGTATAGGTTTATTCTAGATATATAAAATACATACATATGGGGTCAGCTGATAAAAAATTCTAAAAACTAGTCAGATGAAAGGTTGTTGTGATGATCTTCATGCTGTTAACTTTGAAAATAGCAACCCACAGCTGCTTTCTTTTTTGTGTGTAGTTTTATATTGCTAAGATTATGAACTTTAGTGTTTTGTAAATTATGAGTTTTGAAAATAAATATACGTTTATTCTTTAAGAACATGCTGCACCTCAAGCCTGAGGAGGTGTGTAAATTACCATATTTAGAAGCTTTTTCATCAGAGTGCAGAAGTTTTACATCTCCAAAGTAATGTCAGTCCTTTCTCCCCAGAAAGCTTTCACCTCTTTCAGAAATAGCATTGCCATAGTGTAGTCATATAAGTAAAATAGAGCTCTGTGGAGAGTATCCTGTATTATATACAGTTGGAAAAAGAAAAAAAGACAAGATTTTTGGCACAGTAAGTACCAAAAACCTCAGTGAAATGTCTTCTATGTGATAAACAACCTGTTTCTGAAGTTCATAGATTGTCACGTTTGGCTCTTTCATGATGGAAATTTTCTTCAGCATGTAACCCAATTAAAAATTTTCTCCTGATAATTTTGAACATTAATGATATATTTGGGGAAGGAGTTCCAAGAACATAATTTTTAATTATAGGCAAGCTGTAGATTGGTTGGTGGCACAAGAGGTCCAAATCAAGTGTTCAGGAGCTGGGGGATGGCAGGAAAGGTCCATGTCAGTAGCAGGGACCAGATGGATGGTACCAGGTGGGCAACATGAATAGGATGAGCAGGTGGTCAAGAAAGCAGGAAAGACACATCTGGCAATCAAGAGACTTCCAGGGCAGCTGCCACAGAAGTTTGATGGGACATTTTATTGTCCTGAAGTCATGCTCAAGACTCAGCACACAGTATGGGGCCAACGTTTCCAATTTGAACAGAGGTGCAGACTTACTACTCAGAGGTGCAAAGTAGTAATGAAGGCAGAGTCTTTGTGGTGCTGAGTTAGTGACATTTCATACATTCCTCATCAAGCTTTACTGTTTCCTGGTGCAGCATCTCAGAGCAGTATTATCTGTTGTTATGAAGTTGAGGTCTCTGCTCTATTTTAAATTTTTCACTGTAAACCATTACTGAAGGCAGAAGAGATGGCATGGAAAAGGACCTTCTCCTACTTTCTTGATACTTTAGAAGCCTGCACATGAGACCATCCCCCAATCCATTCACTCAGGTGTTATCTCCCTAGTGCTTTGCTTTAATTCCTGCCAGCACTTTGGCTGTCAGTGAATCACCAGTGGCCGCTGTGTTTGCCAGGTGTCCAAATGAGTGCTTCTTCTGACTGCCCCAGAGAGTGGACCCAGAGAGTGGACCCACAGCTGTACTCTGAAAGAACTTCCTCTTCTGTGCCAAATAAATGCAATAGGCTTTGATAAAACATGTAGGCACCTCCCTCCCACCCCCACACACTGGAGGAAGCTTTACCAAGCATAGTGCACAAGAAGCAAGCTGGAGAAATGGGTTATTAACTAAAAAGCCCTGCATATGGTGCTCATCTTGGTTGTGAAATAGCTTTGGGAAGAAATAGAAATAATGGTTTCTTAGGGGCTCACTTTTCATTTGTTTCTTTGGAGAAATGAAAAGATTTTGTTCACAAAATTGTGGTTCTCTAGTCCACTGGTTTTAAAATCATTCATAGGTCTTGAGTATATAGAAATCAATGAATGTAATAGTGCCTTTATCCTGATATTTTATTAGGTTATCTGAAAATGGGCAACAAAATGACTTATCTAATTACAGTTAAGACTATTGTAATAAAAAGAAATGGGAGTTTTTAGACAATTGGAAATGTACTTCATTTTTCCTTTTTTTCACCAAGACAGAGATACATTCAAATAATCCAGGTTTCTTCTTATTCAAGTTTATCAGCCTTCATTTTCCTGTGCAAAACTCATTTTTAATTTTGATTAAGTTACTTTTAGTTTTGTACTTGGTATGCCAGAACAGAGAAGCATCAATGACCAGTAACATTGGAAGAGCTGTTTATCTCTCAGCCGATGACAACCCCTGATTTCCTGCAGTTGGGAGGGATCTGCTCATATGCCAAATGCTGCAGTTCTCAATAGGTTTTGTTGGGTGTACATTTCAAAGAGAACTTTTGGGGTGAGTCATGCATAGATTGTGCACCATTTATCCTTCACTAACTCATCTGGAATACCACAGGGAGTAATTGGGATTTTAAGTGGTTTATGATATTGATATTCAGTGCAATGTGAAAAAGTTTAATTGTTTTTAATTGAGCAGTAGTATAATAACCATTTTCTTTCAATTAAAAATCCTTTTGGGCAAAAGGCAATCAAAAATCCAAAATGCTTTTTTATGGTTCATTTTCCTCACTTTAGTTTTGACAGTTGGAGCCTTCCTCTGATGATAGGCTCCAAACCAAAGAATTTTGTTGTTCTCCCGTGAATTATATTTCTGAGCTCAAAGAGGGCATATGGTTCTGTCATGATATCTACAGAACTAAATAACTGAGGCAATACTTTCTAATATATCATTTCAAGCATGTGTTTTAAAGCTTTACTTTGCACAGTAAAATGAGTTAGCACAAAAATCAATACAAACAGCAGAAAACCTATTTTGCCTGCATTTTGCTGTTGGATAACAGGTAAACAGCTTATAGCTCTTGTAGGAGCACCATCATAAAATCCTGAGGAGCAGAAAATCAGTTTTATTTCTAGCAAGGTAGCCTGTGCTTGTCTTTACAAGCATATATAAATCCTGAAGCTTCTGTAAACCACAGATGTGTGCAAGAAAACAAAGTGAAAAGAGCTTGCTAAAGGTGGGAGAGAGCATCAGCCTTCAAAACAAAATAGTTTGCAGGTTACCCATCCAAGAACAGGATGCTGCTATTTCACATGTAAGAAATGTACTCCTGTCTTAAGGGTCACTTTTCAAAATGTATGTTTTCTCTCTTGATTTCTATGCCTTTAGTTTCTTCTTCTATCAACCTTTGACAGAGCTTCCCCTTTATAAGTGAGAATTATCAACTGCTCTTTACACATTGCTCTTTGAAACTGAGTTTCTCTTCAGAGAAGTGCAATTGCTACCTGATTCCAATCTAGCCATTGAGAAGGAAAAATGTACTACTAAATTGTAGTGAAAACTGTTTGAAAAAGGAACACTGACTCAATCACCATTTGAACATAACATTCAGGAGAACTTCTCATTCCTTCAATCGTGTCTGACAGTTGATGTTATTTTAATACAATTACTCCTCTCTAAAGTTTGCTCAGATAATGAGAACTGCTTCCAATTTTATTGGGATGTGAATGTTTCAGGACTTATACTTGGGCTTTTGAAGTCAGGTCTGTTTTGATGACTGCTTTTTTATACTATTCAAGAGATACGCAAATCTGAACAATAACTCATTTTATATTTCAACACATGACAGTCATTTAAGTTAAGCTTTTTTCCATGAGCAAGGAAGAGTTTTTTGTATTTTAAACTCTTTTTTTTTAGAAGGTGTTAATGGGTCTGACAGCAATGAAAAATATAAAGTGCAACCAAACTAAATTTGTTTTACACTGAAGGGGAAGATGGAAGTTGTTACCACGGACAGAGGTGGAGCACATGAGACAAGGTGGTTGTGTGCAAAAATACCTGCAAAATATTCAGCTCTGTTCTTGTGCTTAGCATCAGGATGTCAAGGACCTGAAGTAGGAGAAAAACACAAGGAAGCAGAACAAGTGCCAGAGAGGTATGAGGCTGTGGACGTGAATTGATCCAGCTTGGGGCTGATGGGGTGAAGAAGTCGATCTCCCCTTGGCGCCTGGTTGCTGGAGATACAGGCTCTCAGGGCAGCAGGCTCTCTAGTAATCCATTTTAAACAAAACTGTGGGTCTAATTTCCAGCAGGCTGATTAAATTGTTTATATTTTTATACTAATTTATACTATTACACTAATTGCTGCTGGCTGCTTTGCCTGACAGGCGCCGGGAGAAGCTGCTCATCTGGGGCAGGCTGGTGACCTCTCACTGGAGCAGCACAGAACCCTCATAGGCAGAAATGTCTCATCTTGTGCCAGCACACAGCTTTAGACAACAGGAAAAATTAATCAGTAATTAATATAAAATTATTAATCATCATTACTATTGTTGTAGTATCCGAAGGTCTATCAGAAAGAGCTCCCTGCTCCACTGGCCACTGAGCCAAACAGAGAAGTAGCCAATTGCTCCTGTAACCTGGAAGCCTCAGAGGGAGCAATAGTGGAGGCATGGGTACACACAGGTGCAATGAACAGCAAATAAGATATTTACCTCTGATCCTTTTTCAGAGAGGTGTAGGTGTCTGCAGAGATAAATCTGTGTAATACTTGCATAATACTGCTTGAGTGAGATAATAGGCTGGTCTATTGTTAAAGGGTAATTTTCTTTATGTTGATTATTGAACTTACCTCTATTTTAGGACTTTGACTTTACAGGAGGTATAAAAGAGTTTATTTTTTTTTAAAGTTACTGGTTAGGATCAGATCAAAGGCTTTTGACTCCAGAAAGCTTCCTCAGTATAAGCATTTTTGTTCCAAAATTTCCAACCTATCCATACAATGCAAAACACCCACATATGGACCAAATGAGTAGAAGGATACACTGGCACAGACAGCTCAATGGTAGCTCTCAATTTGGAGGCAAGACACAAAAATATTGCAGCCTTTGCTTGCATTACAGTATAAATCCAATTTGCCATATTTGAAAAACAGGAAGATTAGGTATTATTTTGGATGAAGGATATATAATTTGACAATGAAATCAATTGATACTAGACGAGCAGAGAAGTGATAAAGGATACTATTTATGTGAACTTCTCACACACAATGGTAATTAGCCATCTCCCTGGGCAAGAGAGGATGATGGGGCATCAGGTGTTTCAGAGCACTTTGGGAGCTGGGATCTTCTTTCACAGTTACGTGCAGCTTTGGGTTCCTTCAGTTTCTCAGCCTAAGAAGGATTGTGAGATGTGCGGTTTCAGCTATGGCTTTGTCATACTTTTTCATAGCTTTGAAAGACTGTGTCAGTTCTCTTATTTTTCAGACATTTTCATCATGTGCTGTTGTAGTTGCCCTGGTGAAGTGGCTTCTGTTGTCAGTTCTGCTGGGCCAGACATAATGGCTTAAATTTATTTTTCTCTTTTTCAAACAACCAAGTAAGCAAACTGAAACTGATGCGTTTATTGCTGCATCTGAATGCTAAACAGGATGGTGACTTTGGAAAATGCTGTTTATGGAGTATATTGACAGAGATTTCAGAGGCAGAATATCTGGATTTGTTTCTTCCCAAACCTTGCAAGTGCAAGTTGCTGTGCTCCCAGTGTTAAGAACGCTGCAGCCTTAGGCTTTTGTAGGTTTCTGTGCAAAGAAATATGAGGAACAGGAAATAAATCCATTTAATATGATCAGATGTAAAGACAAATTCTGCAGGACAGTCTCAACCCTCCAAGCAGCTCTGATGGGCACAAACCTGGGGAGAATGCTTGGGATTTCAGGTGAGAAAGTCATGCCACAGTGTCTCATAAAACCCCTGCCGCTGCAGACCCCGCCCTGTGCTGAAGGGAACCTGCCAAACCCTTTCTCTGCCCATACAGGACACAGAAAACAGAGCAGTGTTTCCTTCCCCAGGTGTTTTTATTCATATTCTGTTTATTGTGATGACCATATCACAACATTTGTCGTGATGGAGTGATGTTGCTGTGCAAGCCAAGTGCCAATCCATGTTTCTAGCTTTCTCTAAAGATCAACAACAGGATGCTGTCAGAAGGCCACAGTGGGGGCTGGGGGCAGCACAGGGCAATTTCATTTCATACTGCTTGTTTCTCTGAAAACCATATTTCAACTAGAAAATGGATATGATATTTGACACTCTGAGAATCATCAGGAAGGAAATGGAAAGAAGAAAACAGTTTGTTTTGTAAGAAAATGAGAAAAAACTATTCCAAGCCCCATTTTTTATGTCCAGAAGTTCATATAATATATCACCAACAACAGTGCTGTACATGCTCACGAAGTGCTAGTGATCAGTACTAAGCAATTAGAAATAAAATTTGGCAGGGAAAGGAAGCACAAGGAAAATAACTTCTCACAAATTCAGTTTGAAAATTACATCTATTTTGTAGGAGAAACTAAATTATTTCTACACCACATAGTGGATTTCTTTCTTCCAAGAACTGACGGAATAAAGCTTTTTTTTCCTTGAAAAAATTAGCTTACCCAAGTTTCTGTATATTTTGTTCAACTGCCTTATATATATTTTATTCACAGGAAAGGACTAGAGGACGATCTCAGGTAATTTGCTCAATGATTTGGTTAAAAGACACTTCGAAGATATAATAAGCATAAGCAGGACAGAAATCTCGGAAGGCTGGCACAATCTTACACCAGCTAGGATGCAAGACTTTTGAAAAGTCAGAGGCCTTATTTATTCTTCATTAATTATTCCTTCTGCTGATAGAACCCAGATAACTGTAGCGGGTTCTGTGCACTATTACATAAAAGCTCCACAAATGCAAATGTGTGGATGGGAAGTGAGGGAAGGCCCATGTGGGATGATATCCATACTGGATCACAGTACAGAAGGCACTGCCTGGGCCACATCATATACTTTCATAGAGCTATCCATTGAAAAAAGTAAGTACTTAGGGAAAAAAAAAAATCCTAGAAAATTGATTTTCCTTTTTTTTTCTGTTCACTTGAAGAAAAGAGGTTATAGGGGCTCAGAGAACTTTTGGTCCAGTTTCTCTACCCGGAGGTCTCCAGGGTTTCCAGAAACAGTCAGAGTTACTCACCTCTGTCACTTTTCTGCTAGAAGGTCCCATGTTCACTGCAACAGGATTCATACAATGTCAGTATATCCATGAGTCTCCCTTTTCTCATATAGAGAAGAAAGAATATGGATTATGAGGCCCATGTAAGTTTATTACATTATTAGTGTGATAAACCCAAGTCAGGCCATCTGCATGAAACTGAACTGTTGCTCCTTTGTGTATAATGTATTATATTATTCATTATTATAATCAAGCACAATTGTACTATGCTTTATAGGTCTCCTGCTTCATTAAGTCAGAAAATCAACAAAGCTGTTAGTACTTTATCTCTTCATTTTTCACTTTGTGGCCCGTTTACTAGTGATGATTATAACCATAGTGTGAAGGAAAAATTGCTACTAATTACTGGTCTTTCCGTGGTTCTGCTCCCTGTCCTGGATTCCTTTTTGGAATGCTGAGTAAAGAATGTATGATCTTTTACAAATACAGAAATAATACAAAGAGTGAGTAAAGGAAATGTGTGCTTCCATGGTCATCATCTAACTGAGATTTACAGGGCCTTTCACTTACTTAGGCTTTCAAATGTATGAACTGCAGGGTACAGTGATACCAGTAAGACAAGGGTGTTCAGACTTAGACAACCCAAAAAACAAGATAAAACCCCATTGTTCCAAATCAGACTTTCTGTGCCATAATGAGAAACAGTTAGTGACTAATTGGGAAAAGAAGGTGCTTTCAGTGACTTACCAGGTGGAATTGACCCTGTTGTGAGATATGGCAACAGCAAGACTTCCTGGTAAGGAGGGCCCAGGGTTTTATCCACAGCAGTGAACAATAAAAACAAGATGTATAAAAGGCTCAGGGGAGCAGAGAAAGAGCTGAGAAGGAAGCTCTGAACCACTTCCAGATATTAATTTTGTAAGCAAGAATGAATTAGTGGATCTTATTGACACAAAGTGTTAGAGGAACTCAGAACACATGGGTAAACACTCTGGAGATGGGCCTGGGGCAGCAGTTCCCTGGAAGGAACATAAGGCAGGCTGGAAAAAGAACAACCAGATAAGAACTGTAGTGCACATAAGCAACAGTTTACCCTTGTATTTAAGAGGAGTCTGTTTAAAAACTGTCTTGTCCTTCTAGATTTTATCATGATATCAGGCTTGCTGGACTAAACAAGAGCTCCTTTTGCCTTTCTTAGTCACACATTACTTGGTGTGACTGAAATGCTGTAGCGTTGCATGCAGCATCTTAACAGACTATACTGACTTGCAAAAAAGAAGGTATATACTATTTTTATCCTTAAGGAATTAAATTAATGAAATCTAAACTCTTTGAATTTTTCTACTGAGTGTATTATTAGATTACTTTCAAATATTGAGGCTGAAACAAGGATAAAAGTCTTGAAAGTTTTTCTTGAGGCTAGAATTTCAGGCAGTTTGTCAGTCAGATTGAAGGCGACAGCTCAGTGTTTACTACTGCAAACACGATATTAATCCTTTGCCTTTTTGTGATTTTCTCTGAACTCAGTGTGTTTGAACTGTAACTGCTCAGCACTGTAATTCATGCCACTGAACAAAACAATATGAAGTAGTTCTTTTTCGAAAAAGAACAGTTGTCCCATCACTGGTTTCCTAGTGATGGAGTGTCTCTATTCTTTATTCTCCTTTATGTGAACTCAGCTAGAAGGTAACAGTTTTATGACTCCAGATTTATTTTCCCTTTATTTTTAGTCATGAGACAAGAGAAGTGACTGTCTGAAGTCATAACATACAAAAAGGAAGTGTAAGGGGAATTTAAAAATCCAAGACTCTTCTGTGCTGTGAATTTAATGATTAAAGTATGAAAAACAAATTGCATCTTTTTATCAAAAAGAAATTATACTTTCCTTATGATTGTCCTTCCTATTCACCCACATTTTCTGTTCAAGTATAGACATTCTTAATTAAATATGGATTATTGTATTTACATGCTAAATTCATTGTATTACTTAAGGCTGTAGTGTTTGCCATTAAATTGAACATGAAGTGATAAATGGACAGGCAATTCCATTAAATTTCTCCAATGGAGATATTATATTATGAAATGGAAGTGATTTCTTCAGTTGATGACATTAACTGATGACATCATTAGTTGATGGTGGTACAGATGAACACAATAGACATTTCTTCATTTTCCAAATGTATCCAAAATTAAATGTAAAAAAATAGAGTAATCATATCCATGAGGAAAAACAGAACCTATACAGCATAAGGCAGCAGCAAGAAGCTAGGGAGCTGAAAAGGTACATCTGAAAAAGATGAGAAGGTAGCAGTATGTGCAAGACTCACATTTCCTCTATACAACAGTACAGAACAGCCTCTGTCAGGCAGCACTTTTCCAGATGGGGCTGAGCCTGTCCTCTGCTGCAGTGAAAACACAACTTCAGCAACAGCTGAGTGAAGCCTCCTGTAATTCCCAGCTGCACCGGCACCCCACTTTCTTCCCTCTGCTGGTGGGTCTGGCCCCCAGAGATGGAACCTCTCCTGGATGCACCCCTGTATAAAATCTCTGTGTGGCTCCTTTTTCAGGGTAAATAATCCTAAACTGATGTGGAGACAGTAGTGAGTTACTAGCAGCCTTTGATACATGTACTTTGTATCGATGTGCTGCCATACACTGGAATAATTAACTCCCTTCAGAAAACTAAATTTTAACAAATATTTTTAAAGTTCAGTTCTTGTTTCCTGATCGTTAAAGGCACAAATATTAGTGAAGCTGTTACCTAGTTGCTTGGCATCATCTTCCCCGATGATTAATGTATGCAACGTTTCTGCCACAGGCATGGCACAGCTTTCCAAGTAGCAGCAGGGGGTTGAAGCGCGATGTTAAAGAACATTTGTGCATGCAGCATTTAGTGGCTATTTAGAAAAAAATCCTTTTTTTTTTTTTTATATTGCAGAAACTCCACTAAGGAGGAAGCCAGGAAATAAATGAAAGTAAGGATCGATCAATCTTTGGTTGAGCTGGGAGACAATTATTCATTCCTGTGACAGGATCTCTCTTGTGCATTTACAGGACTGTGTTTTAGGATGGTAGGCATGCATTAAACATGAAAAAAATTACCTAATTCTTTCTTTAAAACATTCAGTTCAGGAAAGCGTTAACTGCAATATTTATTTTTTTTAACAAAAGAGAGGCTGCATGGTGAGCATGAGAGGACGTGAGAGGGTTGGGAAGCAAGATGTTTCCTATAGCTGGAGTAGGCAAAACAGAAGGTCAGGGCAGCAGCTTGGGAAGAGATAGAAAACCCTGCTACAGCCTCAGGACAGGAGCTGGGGACCGGTCTAATCATCTCCTTATCTCCACTGGACTCCCCAGGTTAGCATTCCTTGTGCTGAGCAAGCAGTGAACAGTAAATAAGGAGGGACTGCAGGCATTTATTTGTGGCAAATCCTCACTGATACTGGCATTCAGGGAGTATAACGTGAATTTAGAACAATGCACTGAAAATACTAATACTGCATAAAAAGTAATTATTTCTGTTTCTAGACACACTAATGAAGAAATATGTGTACCCTAAACCATGCAAAAAAAAGAGCTTTCAAGCACAAGTGCACATGCTCCAAAACAGCAAGGCTCTCTAGTAGGTGCCTGGCTAGGTACTATAAAGGCACTCAAAGATATATTTTATTCAAGCCTTAAATGTGACATTTCAAAGGAGCAAGAGTTTAATGGTGCACACAGGCCTGAGGAAATTCAGTGCTAGAGAACATCGACCCATAGCATCACCATTTTATTACCTCCTCTCAACCTGAAAATGCAGATCAAAAAGACCTGCCAACAGTTTGGTGGTAACACAAACAAAAAATACCCAAAAAGATAAATCTTCAACCACATCAGGCATAGGAAGCCTACCAGTCTGTAAGGCCAACAGATGATCATGGCAGAAAGCTTGTATTCAGAGGAGGTAAAGCCACTGCAGAGGACCTAAATGAATCCTCTATTTTGTTAAGTAGCAGCCAACCTCAGAACACCTGGAAAGAGCTGAGTGTCCATGAGCTCCTCCCCCCAAAATGTAACCTCTGAGGGTTGCTTGATAAGAAAGGGACAACAGCGAGTGAAAAGCATCCCCCAGGCAAAATACATGAAGCTGGGAAGAATATTTTAACAAATGTGATTCACCTGCAGTTCTTGTACTTTGGGTTAGGCACCTGTTCATAACTACAACCACACCAAAAAATTGCCATGGACAGGACGATGCTCGGGCCCAGTCTAACTGATCATAAAGGCTATGTTAAAACAAACAAGCTAGAAATTTACACATCATCTTTTTCCCTGTATGTGCACCAGTTACCAATGTTATCAAATGTTACTCAGCAGCTGCCTGGACTAACTTCATGGTTTAAGTGTCAGATACGCAAAATTTGCTGTTTGTGTTACTTTTCATCTGTCATCCCTCTTCTTTCTGTTCATTGTGTTTCTAGCCTGACCTGGGATAGAAGCCACACCCCACCTGCAAGGTGCATCCCTTGCACACATCTGAAGCACATGAGGGACTTCAGACAGAACTGGAGACCTCTGTTAACACTTCATGCTTGGAGGCTTTGTGCAGGTTTCTTACTTCCCTTCTAAAGCAGGAGAGTTACATTCCCAAATGTAGATAATGCAAAATGGGTGGATAGTGTTTGAGTTGAGTCAGGTCCTTGTTGTCATGTTTAGATAGCTGTGTCTCCTGCTGGAAGTAGTTTCAGCTAAGCTTGAACTAGGAAAAAAAGGTAAAACTGCTTCAACCACAAGGAAAACTATTTATCAGTAATTCTTTAATAATTTCTCCCCAGATGGCTTCTGCTTCAGGTCAAATAGACACAAGAGTTGAGCAACAGTTCTGTCCCCAAGGAAGGGAGGGTGGTTGGGGGAGCTGTATTTATGTGCAGGCCAGAAGCTGAGGAGTGACCATGGCTTCTGTCCAGCTCTGTAGGAACATGCCTTTGTTGAGTGGAGAGCTGCAAGCTCCAAGCTTCCAGCACCCATATGATACAAACAAGGGGTTTTAACTTCCATGATAGGGAGCTGTGAGGATGTTCCATACCAGCAGTGCCCTTGTTTTTATTTCTGCTTGTTCACAAGCCTCTTAAAAGTCCTGTGCTGGTGAAGCTTTGGCAGCAGGGCCTAAGGCAGCTGTGAGGCACAGCAGCAGTGCCAGCACAGCAGCTCTGCCCTTCCCAGCACAATGTGCTCTGCAGCTGCCAAGACACCTGTAAAGCCCAAGGCACCTGTGTCCAGAGGAGCAGCTGATGGTGCTAAGGGTTTTGGCTTCCCTGAGTGGCTCATAATAAGGAATGACAGCGATCTATGTGCTGGATAGGAGTAGGCAGAGGTCGTTTATGTCTTCACAAGGAAAAGTAAATAATGTGTCTGAAATTCAGTGCAACTAATGCACATTTGTGGGAGAATTTTTTAAGTAATGATTCTGAACAGCATAAAATTAAATGTATTACAATGAAATAACATATTTTACTCTTCAAATTATAGTGCTTGACCTTAATAAGCATTTCATAAAAAGCATGTTTAAAATTAGTATTTTCATGTGAATTGCTCTGCTCCTTCAGAATTAGTCAATTGAAAAAATGAGTTAGTAGCAGATTTTTAGTCATAAAAGATTCAGGTTTGTAAAAAGACTTGATGAATAGCAAATCTGAGGATCCCTTTTCTGTTAATCTGTACTGTTTGAGAGCATTGAGTTGAAGATAGCAAATCCATTTAAAATTGGAAATAAGCCTTGCCATAGCCTTTCATCCTCCTTAATGATTAAGCTTTTGCAGTACTATTGAAGGATTTCTCACTGATATGAACATTTCTTGTATGTTAAGTTGGTGAACTGTTATGTTACCTTCGATACTCATTTACTCTTCTTTAGCTCACTCATATCCATATCAAGGTTACTGTAGCATCAAAAGATCATTCATCGATGGGTAGATGTGAATAGCAAGAAAAAAATCCCATAAATTCAATGGCATTCAATGTCCTTTTGTGGGTCCTTGTATGACCATCATCCTTGGCAAACATCTCATATTAGAAATTTTTTTTGCTCAGAGATATTTGGGGTTTCTTTGATGGAGAAGTTTTCCATTAATATTTAAAAATCTGATACTAGAGACAGACTCTGTTTTGCAGAACTAATAAACATTTTTGTATAAACTTTTTATGGCATCATTTTCAATATAAAATAGTAAATATCAGCTATGAAAGAGCTTCTTTGCTTTACCAGTCAGATTGTTTCAAGAAGATGACACAGAGGAACCGAACGTCAATTCTAAATGTATTCATATGATGAAGGATCCAGTTTGCTTTCTTGTCTGGAGATACTGTGACTCTGATTCAGGTCATGCCTTCAGTGTTTCTCATTTTAAAAAATGAAAATGGCAGTATTTTCAACCTAGCTCAAAATGTAGCCCTTTCAAAAATCTGCTTCAAAGGTAAATGCTGAGACTTTCTGACTTTTCACTTTCACTTTTTTATGAAAAGTTTCAGGGGAGTATAGTGGATCATAAGGTACTGCACAAATGGAAACCACTGTTGTAGGGCCTCTAGGACAAACATCTTGGTTTTGTTCTTACACACATAGATAAGTTCAATATTTGGCTTTACTCAGACTCTTAAAATGAGCTGAGCAGCTAAATTTGATTGTGTTTTGTTCAGCCTAAATTGTGCAATGCCATTAGAAAAGGGATTTCTACCTATGTGGAAAACAAAAACAAACAAACCCAAAACTAAAATAAATTACTTGAAGTGAGACCAGAAAATGGATATATTTAAGAACTTTAGCAAAATGAGTCAGGGATGAATCAGCCACAATTCACTGATGTAGTTGTAAGAATGATCTGCTGTTCCAGCTATGACACAGAAAGACAAAAGTTCCACATTAAACCTAAGCTATTAAAAGTGAAATTAATAAAGATTTTAAAAGCGCAATGAAAAGTGCTTTCCATAGAAAAATACACTAAAATTTATCTCCAGAAGCAGTTTCAAAATGCAGCTCCTGAATTCTTGAGACAATTTTGTATCCTAAAAAAAGTTTAAATTCATACAGTTTCTGATGGCCACAGAAAAGCTGAAGATGTAGGACAAATCTATTCTTTGCATAGTCTGGGATGCTGGGATGGCAGCACCACTTTCTGTAGCCATGCCATTTCAGCTGTGCGAGTGCAAGGCCTGAATGCTTCACATCCAAAGAAAAGTGTGGAAATAACTCTTATCATTGGCACACACTTACTTGCTAGAGCACAACTGTCATGGGGAAACTTATTATTGCTCAAGGCTATTTATTATTTCTTAATAAAATTGAAATGCCAGTACATTCCAGAGGCTTTCTTGCAGAATCATCCTGATTTATCATCAATCTTTTCAAATTTTCTTGTCTGTGGTCGAAAATAATCTAAGCCTGGTCATTGATTCTCTTTCTATGATGTTGGTTGACATCAGCAGTTGGGTAGTCAAAACAATGCTATAAATAAACTTGAATTCTTTTTAGGTATGAAAATAACAGTAGTTAGAGATCAGAGCCAATGCTGCAAATAAACCTGAGTTATTTTAATACACACTGGAAATAGATACAGAAATGGAAGCAGAGCTAGGGAGAATGCTGTGACAAGAGCCTTGCTCAGCAGCAGCTCTGGTTTATATCTCAGCTGTAAAGTACAGAGGGAAAATAAATGCAGCTTATCTGGATAATAACCAAGCCATTTGGTGTGAGCCTGGCTCTCTCCTTGACTTGTTTCCCTTTCTGGATTTGGGGGTTCCCATGTGTCTGATGCTCACTAAGAAGAATGCAACACAACTAAGAGGTTTGGTCCAGAGGGCTGTGAGCTTTTTCCAGACAGGTACTCCCACACAGGTATGTGATGGCAACCCACTGTTCCAACTTGTCTTCTCCTCTTCTGTTAAAACAAAATACTTCTATCTGTCATTTTTCTAAGATTTTTTTTTTTCTTTAAGTTGCCAGTGCATCTTGTTTAACAGTTTCTACTGGATTTTAAGCTGCTGGAGCAGGACTTCCAGCAATCACTTGTAGCTCTGGGACAGAAGGCTTTTTCACTCGATCCAGCCAACTGGTCAGCTGCTCACCATGTCAGTACAGGTCTGCAGGGCCTATCTCATTTATTTCAATACTTGTGGAAGTCAGTGACCTTTAATGTTGTAGTTCCTATTTCACTGCTGGCTATATTTTAAATTACACCTTTAGCTAGGTTGTTCTGCATGCTCTGGAACTGAGGAGGGGGATAAATGGGGTCATCAGGGACATCAGTGGCAATAGGCCACAAGCTCTAAGGCTGCCACACAGCCAACCCTGACATCTCTGTAGCTGCACAACCTGGCACCAGGGCTGGCTTAGACCTGCTGGCTGCAGAGCTGGGAGCAGCCCTGAGCCCAGTGCAGCCCTGGGAAGAGATCCCAACAGAAGCTGAGTCCCAGGCTATAAGTAGCTCTCATACAGGTACTTCTCTAACTCTGCTGGAAAAAGTCTAGATTTTCCAATAATGTTAGTACCTTTGGCATTATATTCTGATTTATTTCATTAAGCACAGGCTTTATATTAGACTCTTTAAAATGTAAGAAAGCTGTTTATTTAGGATATGCTGATAAATAGCTCCAACTATCCCGATGTAACTCGTGACAACGCTTCTGGGAATGAAATGTCTATAAACACATGCAGCAGTGCATGGCTCTTGTCTCAGTGTTGGTTTCAAGAGACTCAAAAAAAGGTAGATACTGAAGCTCATGTCCTCATAGGAAAAGTTTGGTGATACTTTACTTGGTACTTTGAAAAGACAGATAATATGAAGGAACAAAGATATGGTTTATTTTGGTGATATCTAAAGGAAGAATGTTTGTACAAAACACTTTTTACAGAGCACTGTGTATTTTTACCATAATTATGTGAACTGCTAAAATTAAACCTCTGCTTTGAGTGTTTTCTGTTCTAAGGTTTGAACCCTTTTCTGTTTCCATAGGAAATAGCAATCTTTTCTACTTTCTTTAATTTTCAAGCCATAAAGAAAGTTACTAAAATGCCTTTTGATCTGTAAAAATTTTAATGGCTCACATTGACATTTTACAGCAAAATGTCAAGAGAGTATTCAGCCATTAGTATTTTTGCCTTTGGTTTGGATTTTATTTTGGGTTTGGTTTTTCTTACATTAGGTGAACAGAAACAGGTAAGTAAAAGGGAGAAGTAAGAATTAAGTTCTTACCTACTGAGAAGCAAGGTTGCAATATTGGGAACTACTTCAGATGCTAATTTCAAAATACTGTCATTCCTCACAGTAGTTGTGGCAAATTGCACACTTAATGATCTCAGTTGAATCATGCTTACAGAGGCAATGGATCTTCAGAACTCAGAATTTTTTCTTGTGTTTGAATATCAGATCAGTTTTTTTCTTTTTTACATATAGTTACTGAAGGAAAAGCTAAAACTAAATTAGCAATAAAACTTAAGTTTCAGAAGCTGGCCACCCTCATCCTCTTAGATCTGCATGTTTCATATTTAGTTACAGTTTCTGTTGGGTTTTTTTCTTTCCCATTTCATCTGAGGCTTAAAAGTCTAAGAATTTGTTCAGTTATGATAGCCATTATTTGCAATGACAACTAAAGAATACTATAAAAAGTAGGAAATAACAAAGAAATGCAAATTTACATTGGTGACTGGACAAATGTATTGAACTATCATATTCCATATTCTAGAGACTTTTATGTCCTCTTTCTCTGCAGGTAAAATGGTGTAAAGTTAAAAGAGATGTAACCTCCAGTAATAAGGAAAAAAATCTTCAGGGCTTGTGTCACTGCTGCTTTTCATATAAGGACTTTTCTTACAATTAAATTACAATTTTAAACATTTTTACTACATCTATAGCTATCTGTCTACTCATCTCATAACTGTAAATTGTAGATAAATTCTGAAAAGGTTGGACCAAAACATAGTTCCAATCTTATTTTCAGTGAGTGAAGAACATTTTCTTTATATTGCTAGTCGATTGAGTGTAGGAGATGGCTGGAAGATAATTTGTGTTCTCTGAAGATGTACAATCCAGTACTATCTCACTCAAGTTCCTCATGATATAAATTTTTCTTGCATAAAAACAGTTGCATTTAAAAAAAAATAGGATGGAGAGATCACTTGGGTGGTTTTGGGTGGGATGGATGTGTGTTTGAACTGGAACTCATGCAGGGTTTTTGTAAGACACCCACTCAGCATATAACAACAGGTTCCAGTAGGGAATGCTGCAAGTGGAAGTGAACTGCTGTGGATGTAGTTGTTTCATAGCAAAAGAGATTTAGCTGATGCTATTTTAGAAATGCCTGTGTATGTTGAGGACTGTAGGAAAGGTGACAGGCATGTCATATAGGTCTTTGAATTTCATGACGAAGAAAGAAATACAACTTATTGTATTTGAACTGAATCCCACCTGTCTGAGAGCTGAAATAAATGGAGAGTCCTTTATTTTGGTTTGATATATGTTTTCCGTGATAATGCTAAGGATGGGGATAAAGTGAAAATTGTGAAATGTCACATAAAAGCTGATTGTGTGGTAACTCTGGCACAACTAAAAGAAAAGCTAAAGGATGAGGATTTAAAAGTTTTTTCCTATCTTTTCAGAACATAGTTTGTCTCATTCGCACTCCAGTTTAGCCCCACAGTTTAGCCCCTCATGCCACCTTCCCAAGCAGCAAGTCAGACTGAGGGTGCTGAGAGACTGTGTTGGAAGGGTTAAAATAAAAGGTCTACTTCAAAAAAGAAAAAAGAAAAGAAATCTCTGTCATTTCTCTAAGTTTCTATATGATAGCAGTAAGACAGATTGTTTAATTGAGATGTCCTAGATATTTTTGTCCCCAAAGGGCTTTTGATACGGAGCTTCTGGATGAGAAACTGAATAAATAAATGGCTGGGAATTTTATCCATCAGTCTCTGTAGAAGTCTTAATGTGTAAAAGTCACTGGTGTAGTATTTGCTGAATCCCACTAACTGTAAAATCTATAGTTTTTATAATGGACCTGGAAGTTAATTTTATTTTATGATTTTATTTTTGATTAGAGTTTCAGTCATCCAGAACCTGATCTGTTCAGGTTAACTGTTGAGTAGCAACTCAAGGAAGAGAATGGTTCCCTATGAGCTCATTGCCTGAAACGTGTTCAAATAAATTGCTTGGTGATTATTTATGAGTTAGTTATTCATTTCCAAGAAGGGTCAAAATCCCTAACACTTTATTTGAGAGTCTAAAATGAACAAGGACCATATTTAAGAATCTAAAGAAGAAAGAAAGTATGTGCAGTTACAGGGAATGATTATTTAATTTCAGTCTTGTTTTTTTGACAAGCATGGGCCTTCAGTTCTTCGCTCCTGCGAACATTAAAGATAAGATCTTATTCTAAGGGCTTAAAGTGAATGTCTGTAAAGTTCAAGAATGTATCATGATCTCCAAAGCATTTAAATTCATTATTAGCAAAGTGCTTCAAGCCTTTGTGATTGCAGTAGGGATTTGAATATAAATTTTTTCTGAGTTTCCAGCCTTGTTTTATACCATAATATGTTTAATAATTTTGGCTAATTCTTTAATTTCCTTGAAATTAGCTTCTTAAATGAGGCTATTTTCCAGATCCTTAACTTCTACTTTACCGTACTAAAAGAAAATGGAAAATTTGACTTCTATCATTTTGACACACCAAAAACTCCATTGACAGAGTGTTTTAAACCATTAAGAAATTTATTAAGGAGATTAAATTATTGCCTCCAGGAACTGCTGAGGATAACAATACCCAGCAGTTCCAAGAGCACATACTTGAGTCTCCTTGGGCCCTGTGAAAGTGCTCAGTGCTGTCTTTTAATTGTATTTTTGGAATAATTACACTATGGGGTGATCATTCTGTGGAATTTTACTTGTCTACTAAGAATCTTTAATTCTTCCACAGCTCTCATTTCACTTCAGTAAACATTCCTCATTATATTATTACAGAAAAAAATAAAAGGATAATATAGACAATATAGCAAACCAGCATTTTTACTTTTTAGCATTGGAAGAATTCATTTTTAATTATTGAAATACTGTCTGCATTATTGATGCTTCAGCCAAAACATGTAATAGCTGTGCTATAAACAAAAAAGAAGTATTAAATTTGTAATAGACTTCAATTACACTGACCCTATTGGTGATCGCAGTGGATTTTAGTGGGATCAGAGTCTGGGTATTTGATGAGTAAAAGCTGGGCAGAATGCTCACTGAATGTGCTCTCCTAGTCATTCTTTGTAAATTAATGTCTAATGCTTCTTCTCTGGCAACACTCAGCTCACTTCCAGAGTGGAACAGTAGAAGACCAGAGGCAACTCTGTGAAAAATGTTTCTGACCTGATGGGCTAATCATTTTATATCCCAAAAGATATATTATTAATTTAAAACTAAAGTTAGGTTTTGGTGTTTTGTTGGGGTTTTTTTTTTTGTATTAAGTATGAAAGAACCGGATTTGATGAAAGCCAAGTAGGAGAAGAAGCTTAGAGGCCTGCATTTTGACTCACATAAAACATGACAGTATTAATGTCAGTGCAAACCTCTGCAGTTTACAGGTGAGTCACTCAAATTAACGCTGAGGCTGTGACTGATTGCAGAACGTTTGAGGTCTTACCAGCAATAACTGGGTAGAAGGTAATATTTACACCTAACTGAATGCTCTGCTTCCATTTCCCTATCTGTAATATGAAGCTTCCTATGAATTTTTTTAAAACTTATGAAATTGGCATTATCTTTTGTTTGTTTTTCTTTGCCTGCTTTTCTGTTCTGTCTTCTCTGTCTTTGTCTCTCATAAATTTGTGCCATTGGCCAACTGCTAAGGAATATCGTAGGAACACATGGCTATAGTAGATAAAAACAGAGATCCCAGAATCACAAAATCAAAGACTGGCTCCAGAGTCTGCAGACCTCTGAATCTCCTCTAGTTTAGCAGCCCCCTGCTAAACCAGGTTCACCTAGAGCAGTTTACACAGGATCACATCCAGGCACGTTTTGAGTATCTCCAGAGAAGGAGACTCCACAGTCTCTCTGGCAGCCTGTTCTACTGCTCTGTCACCCTCAAAGTAAAGAGGTTTTTCTCATATTCAGATGGAACTTCCCATGTTCAGTTTGTGTCTATTGCCCCCTGTTCTGTTGTTGGGATGCTTTAGTCCTACTTGGTCACTCTCAGAAAAAAGAAATTCATAGTGACCATCAGAAAAGATTTTTTTCTGCAGAAAATCTTTTAAAAGATTTCATTATCCCCAATTATGTCATTTGTCTGTAATCATTAGAGATTGGCTTATGGATGAGGAATATAACTTAGCATCCCTATCAAAGCTGCTATTATTCATTACATTTTTTTCTATTACATCCAGACTGAGAGGCAAGAAAGACACAGCATGGAAAGAGATTTTACACTGAAAGCAGAAATCTAAAGGCAAAAGAAGAGTGATATTGCTGGCTGAAAAAAAAAAGGTGAGGTAGAAGACTTTAAAATTTTCTTGCCTTTCTGCATCAAGACTAGTATTTCTTATAACCAATCTTTCCTTAATTCACAGCTGTACTCTGCAGAAAATGAAATGTGGATTTATTTCTACATATTGATCCTGTTTAGTTTACTAAGGTAAATAAGAAAAAAAATATTATGAATTCTGATAATAATGGATGTTTAGATTTTAAAAAATTACTTACAGTAACACCACCACAATTTACCAGTAGAGTATTACATTCTATTTTTCCATTAAAAAAGGGACACTTTCTTCATATCAAGACATTTACAGCATGCTTTGTTATTTCTGAACGCTACTGTGTGTAGCTGAATTCTTTGGTGTCCCATTACTGCACCCATGCCATCTTCTTTTCCAAACTTAGCCTCCTATGACAGATTTTCAAAGACATTTCATCTGTGCCTCCCTCAACAGGCATAAATATTTACCTTAATGTCAAGTCTGAATTGAGGATGCATTTCTCCTTCCATTCTGAATTCAGCAGGGTAAAAATGACAGGCTATATTCCACCTAGAATTTGTTTGTAAAGCCAACACCTTTCCTCAGGGTCTGGTGCCTCTTCTCTATAGAGCTTTGCCTACCTCTGCGCCAGGCTCCTGTTGTGATAAGCGCCTTGCAGATTTTGCAGTAAAGCAGCCACCATGCCCCAAAATACCTGATGAGTTAATTGCAGTGCTGAGAGAGACCAGCTAAATCCCCCAAAATGCCAAACAAATGAGTGAAGAGTAATCTGGCTGCTTTGAAAAAGGGGCTGGGGAATTTCAGTGTGCTTCTGCCTCATGGGCATTACAATTTAAAGCATGCAAGGTGGAGCCTGGGGAAGTCTTCCAGTGGTGTCAGCAGGGTCTGATGGGGCTGTGATGATGGGGCTCTCAAGCACTTAGACCTCTGTGTTTGATGGTTTCTGCCTATGGAGCAGTGAGAAATGGCTCAAAATCTTTAAAGAATATATTTGAAGAGAAGTAGCATCAGGTGGCATGTGAGGGTCCCTGCTGTTGGGGAAGTGGATGAAGCAAGGAGGAAAGGGCCCTGTTACACTCCTTGCTAGCTCCTGTCATTTCTGCTCAAGTTTCTTTTATACAGAGAGGGTGCTGGGACATTACACACAGCAAATTTTGCAGGGCTTTTGGAAACATCAATCCCCTAAGTTCTCCTGCATGTCAATGGGAAAAGTAAATTAGAAGAAAAGTTCTTTCTCTTAAGTAATAAAACTTTTATAAATGCTGGAGCAATGATCAAATACTTCCAACCCAGTCAAACATTTCTAGTAAGTGCTACTCATTCAAAAATCTTTAAGGGAGAAAGAATGTCTCTGGTATCTTATCTGAAATATTTGTCAAAGGCTTGCATGTCTAAAAGACAACTTTTACCTTGCTCTTTCACTGGTTGTTATTAATAACAAAATTTCCTTTGACTTCATGGTGTAAATTTAGTCTTTAAAACTTCCTTCATCAAAACTTTCAAGATTTATATATTACAAATTGCTGATTCATCAACAAATTTATACCAACAAAAATTTCACAGCACTGGGGATGAGAGAGAAAAATAGATAACAAATAAGGCTAAATCTCACAGTCGTTAGTACATAGCATTCTCATTGAGATAAACACAAATTCTTTATTCAAAACAGCAGAATTTGGCCTAGTGACAAACTTCTTTCCAATTCTTCTGAGGGAGAAGGGAAATGAGAAATCCAGTTTATATCTGCTATCTGCCTTTTTCACTTTGTCTTGGGAGAACAAACCATTTTTTAAAGTGGACTGCAATTGCCCTTGGCTATACAGATTAGTGCTCAAAAAGGAAAAGCGGTCTGTGTCCCACTTTCAAATTGTTGACATTTTGTGCTGGCAAAGAAAACAGGTCTGAAAGGAGGCCCAAAATAAAGTAGAGGCTGGGAGAAAGAGGCAAGGCCAGAAAACATGTAGAAGTTGGAAGGGGTAGCAGGCTGAAAGTTTGTGTGAGGCTAAAAAGAATAGAGACAAAAGGGTTTGATAGACCCAAAGGTCATTGGAGTCCAGAATAAAATTGAGGCTGAACAGAGGTGGTGGACAATAGTGGGTTAGAGACAGGAAAAAAGTAGAGGCCAAAAGCAGCCTCAAAAGGCCAGGATGCTGGAAATAAACCGGTAATCCAAGGGGGCTGGAGGCTGTAAGTAGAGGCTAAAGGGGGTAGAAGGACAAAAACGGGGAGGGGCCCTGTGATTGCACAAATCTGTTTGTGTAAAAACTTCCTCCTGCAAGTCTCCTGGTGTGGGATGGCAGCTTGTCTTCCTTAATTCCATTTTTTCTGAAAACTGCAGGAAATTTATCTACATGAATTCATCCAACTGCAACTATTGCTCACTTTATCCTTCATACTCCTTCTTTGGAAGATGTTCTGGGAAAGCCTCTGCTTATAAACTACTAGTATTTTTATGTCCCTAGAGAAAATTAACTCCACTTACTCTTTAACTTTGAAATTGACCCATAGCAGTGGTTTGGATTTATTGAAAAGGATTTCAAGATATATATACATTGCTATAGCAGAAGAAGTGATTCTGGCCTTCCTCTAAAGAGAAAAATGTTGTATTTGAGGAGACATTATAAAAGCCACACAGTTTGAGTGTACTGGGAGTGGCTGGGATTGAGTTAACTTTTTCCATCGTGGCTTGTGATGGTTCTGGATTTATGATTAGAAGTGTTGATAAAAGCCCAGTGTTTTGTGTAGAACAGGGCTAGCACACTGTCAAGACCTTTTCTGCACCAGCTTTGGTATCACTGTAGAGACTTGCATGCAATGCCTCAGAACAAGAGGATTCTAGATAGAGCATTTGACAGCTTTGACACCTAACACATGTTGATGGTGGCAATGCCTTGGATGGAGGCTGCAGCAGCACTAACCACCAATCAGTGCAGTACTTCTGAGTTATTTCATATCCAGGTTTTAGATTTTAGTGGATAATCACTCTTCTGCACAGCAGGAGGGGAAGGGATGAGAATTAAGATAACTGAAGGCACTGTACCTTGCAGCAGATGTACAGAAATGGATGCTGCCCCTGACATGCGCAGCATTTAATAGTGAAGGGCTTCTACTAAATAGCACTGTTGATTCCACCCAAAGAATTAATATTTTTACTAATCCACTGTTACTTCCATTTTATACAAAGCCCACTGATCCCTGTCTATTAAATGAGTAATAGGCTCTTGAGAGTCCAGAGGAGATGGAACGAAAGACAAACAAGAGGGTACCTCAGGTAAGAGAGGGATTAGAATGTCCCGTGTGTGTGTGAAGAGGATGAGAGAACAGGTTGTTTCAGAAGAGTGTGCAGAGTTGTCATGATACCCTCCTGTCTGAATTACTAACACTCAGAGCCCTGTGCTGAAGGAAGGATGCAGATTTTCCAAATTTAGAAATCTGTATAGAGCATATTGTTTTCTTAATGCTTTCCTGTGACAGTCAATTCCAGCTGACAGCAGGAAGAAAAGATATGTGCTGAATAAACCTTATTATATTAAAAGTTTTCTCTTTTAATGTGCAATATCTGCATTTCTGGGAAAAAAACCCAGACAACAAAGACCAAAAAAACCAAATCAATCAAGTTTATAATAGACTGTAAAATTGTAATGTTTTGCAAGAAATAATGTCGTACAAAGACATTCAGAACCTTTTGTGATATAAAGAAAGGTGTAGAAATTTATTTTATTTTAGAGAATTAAAGATGGACTAATCAGCTTCTGGTTATATTATACTGCTTTTGTTTCTAAACTCTTATTTTCCACTATAGATAGGACACACACAAAATGTTTTGTTTGACATTTTTAAGGGATGCGTACTGGGCCTCTCAGCTTGACCAGAACTGCCACTTCTACTCAAACAAAATACAGCTGTAAAAAAGAGAATAACAGTGACAGTTTTAACTCATTTCCAAGCCATCTTGTGTGTCAAATCAAAAGTGGTGTCTCCATGTTTAAAATGTGTTAATAATACGTCAGGTTGCAAGTAAAAATAGTCCTTATCCCACACCCAGTGCGTATTTCTATCCTATTAACCTATTTCCTTAGCCTCGGGAAACCAAGGGATAGAAATGTAGCTAACTGTCTGCCTTAAACACATAAGCTGTCTACTCAGCATCATCAGGCAAAAATAGCTGCACATCCACCTAAGTCAATTAAAGTAACAGGCCAACAAGCCAACATCTGAAGAGTGGCTGGATAAACATTTAAGAAACTGAAAACTCCTTAAAAGATTTTTCTGGGGCAATTGTGAACAGCAAGTGCATTTATGGAGACTTTTAAGCAATTTTTAAAGAGAGAAAAGGATCAAGTTTTCAACACAGGTCAGTGCTAAGGTATTTTGACTGGCCCAGTCCTTGAAGTAATAGCCAGACTTGGGCAGAGAAAGCTGCTGTGAAGTATGCAAAGCAACCTTGAAATGCAGGGGTGACTAGAGAGTTGAGGCATATTCCTTCACATCCTGGAAGCACATATTTCATGTTTCTGATGTCAAAGGATTTCTTTCCATGACAGCTATTCCACGTGACTAGTCAAGAGGCTTGAGTACTGATGGGAACGGGCACCTTGAACACTGGCTGTGTTTTAGATACAAACTTGAGGAATATAAACAACTTTTCAAATAGGGTCATTGTTATTGAACTCACAGCCAGAGGGCTGTGCTGATTATTGTCCTAATAAATCTCAGCTGTGCAGAGCTCAGATCAAGGTTGAGTACCATGTTGCTATGTATTTTAACTGGAATAGGAGAGCAGTGAAAGGAACAAAAGACTCATTGGAACCATCAGATTTCTCTTTAATATATATTGTGTTGGCACTCTTCTATAGAAACCTCACAGAGGGCTGTCAACCACCTTGTATTAGCAATACATGATTACAAGCTTCTCTACTCTTCAAACTTAGAGGTTCTCCTCCTGAAGCTTTTACAGCTCTAGTCGAATCTTATTGCAGCTAAAGAAAAGATTGTAGTGCTTTTTTTTCTATTGCAGAAGTATTCTGCATTACACACATGGCTGCCAAACTGCGACTGGAAATTATTGCCCCAATGGTAAATATGTAACTCCATTTTATCTCACTTAGATTTTACTCATTAGGATTCCCCACTGATGTTAGCAAAAGTCAACAATGGCTTATGTTTGGTAGTTTACAGAATTGTAGGGAAAAGAGATAGATGGAGGAGCCTATTTTTGTTAGTTTGTTCTTTTCCACTGTTTTGGAGATTGAGATTCAATGTGCTGCTGTGGTCCATTGTTCCTGAGTTGTGATAGAATACAACTGCCTCAAAAGGAACATTTTCATGAGAAATCGATGAAAACCATGCAGCAGATGTACCAATAACAAAACCAAATGAAAGTATTGGAAGCACCTTTGGAGATATAAAATTATAGTAGTTTGGTAGCATGAATTTCTCTTTCCTGACAGGTTACCTTGAGTGATGTTTCAGAGCCTCCTAACTGAGGTCTTTCTGTGCTCAAAAGCCATTAATGTAAGTGCTGGGGTGACATTTTCCATGTGAAGTGGCTGCTATGGGGCACGCTGGATCCTGAATCAGCACTATCAGCTGTTCCCATGACTAGCCAAAGACAGACACTAATTTAATGTCTTTAACCCTCCCCCATCTCCTACAGCTCCTCTACTATCATTTCTATAAAGCCATTAGCCTAGAGGAAATGGCCATTCCTCTAACAATTAAAGAGTATATATAATAGCAATTTTACTAGAGTATAGAGATGTAGCACTTGAATAGTCACAAGAGGCATAAATAATTACCATAGTACCACCTTTGTGTTACTTTGCTGTATGGTCTTTTACTGAAGTTAACCTTACTGAAGAGAAATAACTCAATTATCTCGCTTCAGTTAATTGTCTAGAGAAAAGAAATGCTAATAAATTGCCCCATTCCAAGGGCAGGCACTGCAAGAAAATCTACTTGTTACATATTTTGAAATGTTCAGTTAGCAGAAGTGGTATCCTTGACCTTAAACAGATATCCAGCCTTAGAAAATTGTGTTTAAAAAACATACGTAATGGCAGAGTTTGCAAACAAGGAAAGATGGGTTAGATTAGACTTTTGGTGATACAATACCTTATTTTGGTAGCTGGCTTTCCCTTGAATTCAGTCAAAAGATGTTGATCATATTAAATAGCTATGATTACATCCTTGATGCTCTATTCCACTCTATGCCATAAGTATATGCAGCTCAAAGTTCTGTAATAGTTTTCAAGCCTGAATGTAGTTCTGTAGTTCATTTCTTTATGAGTTTTCTTCTTTTGGAAAAATGAAACCCAGTAGAAGACAGCATACCAAAAAAAAAATGAGCCTTTCCCATTTGGTCTTAATATGTGGATTTTATTTCATAGCAATTTTTGAATGCTACAGTTTAAACTATTTGTTTGCTTTTTCTACTGTTCTGACTCTCTCTCGAAACAAGGGGAATAGAAATGAGCCTAAACCCCAACCACACAATATATTAAAGCCAAGAATAATGGAAACTGAAGCTGAAGCACATTTCTAGCTATCATTCCTCATGGGTTTACAGCTCATCACCCAGCTCTGTTGCACAGTTGAACATTAATATGGCAATATATAGTTTGATGATGCAGGTCTTTATGTTTTGGTTTTTTTTAAGTCACTGGTCTTTTTATGAATTAATTTATTCAAAAACATTAATATTCCACCTGCAGAGATACTATTAAGCCATACAGTTTCAAGAAAAAATGAAGGCTTTGGCTATACATTTCTAAATATGGATTTCTGAATTCTTGCCTATATATTGAACACATTTTCAACTGAAAAATAACACTAGGAAAATATAGAGCAAGAAACACATGTATAGAAGGAATATATAATGTTGGCGTAATCTTCAGGGGGTCACTATAAATAATTTCTTTTGAAGACATGTATATGTCTCTCTATTATCTAGACTTTGTTATTTTTAAATGCAATTCAATGAAAATCAGATGAAGAGGAGGAATTTCCAGCAAGAAAAGGGCAGGAGCTATCTTAATTGAATGAAGTATTATTGCTGCTATTGGTTTGTTGGTTTGGGGATTTTTTAGCAGGTAATGCTGTTAGAACTCTGCATTGGAGGCAGTGGGGTAAATCTGGATCTTTGTGAAACATCATGCTGAATTCACCTTGTTTTAATTCCTGTAGCAGCAAATAGTCCTAGGGTTGATGCTGTGTTCTCTGTGTCTGCTCCTGAGCCTTATTATCCAAGTCACTTCCTGAGCAAAACAGGTTCATTTGGGGTGAACAGTTTCCATTGCAGGGGCTGACAGAAACAGCACCTGGGAGCTTGTGCCTTTATCCAAACACAGGGTGTGTTCAGGGCCTGGATTGGGGCAATACATTTGTGCTCTTCTGCACACAGGGTAAATACATCATTTACTGAGCATCTAGACCCTGTGATAAGGACGTGATACCAAAACCAAGGAAAACCTAATCAGGTGTAAACACCGTTTCCTTACCCCTTACTCTTCTAAGAAAGAAAAAAATACAATAAAGTAAGAATAATAAATTATTCCAGTTCCAAAACTCAGTGATGATAAGAAGACTGTGACATTTTCAAACAGGACTTCTGTGAATCTGTATTATTCATGAAGTTTTGACAAGCCCAATAGTAAAATCCTTTGATTTAGAATAGCTTTTTTTCAGCTCTTAAGGAGTAGAGGAAATTGAGTTTCTTCAATTATAAAATATGTAATAATTGTCACTCAGTTTCTTGTCAAAGGACTGAAGTAAGTGGAACTACGTAAAGCTGAACAAAAACATGGCTTATGTTCTCATGCTTTCTTGGGCCAGGGCTCTTATAAAATGGAACAATTTTTCTAAAACTAAGCTGTCCTCATTGAGATCAGATAAAAATTATTCTAGGGCTTTCATGAATAGCTTCTTGCCCCATACCACAGACAGATGAAATGGATGGCTTCCAGATTAACAGTGTAGCCAAACCCTACAATTCATGGCACGGTGCAGACAACTCACGATATCTTAAAAACATAAATTTAAAAAAAAATGCTAGAAGTCTGCACAAAATGTCTGCTTGCACACTGCCAAAGGCCTTTTAAAAACAGTGTCAGTTCATTAAAACTAATTTAGTCTGGTGACATAAAATACTGCAAAACTCTTAATGCAGATATCAGTTTCAAATTTACAGGAAAATCAAAGATGCCTAAGACTTATATCGATAAATAATCTTTTGGAACTCTTATTCCAGCTTATTATCGTATTTGCAGTTTAAATTAACTTTGGTTGCTCTGTAAAGCTTTGTGTCTTTCACAGGTTTTAAGCTGTTGGTCTTATTGACATTGAGATAACTCAAATATTTCCACAAGAGATAACAGTAAAAGTCCTGGGAGTTTCCTTATACATAATGCAATTTGTTTAATATGGCCAGATTAAGGGGCTTATTCATCCAGGGATTTAAACATAGGAGTAGGCTCATTTGAAGCTAGCAAGACTATCTAAATTGAGAAAACAAAGCAAAGTACTTAATATCTGGCATTGAGACCTAAAATAGGAATCTAGAAATAGATCTGTAACTTCAGTTCTCTAAAACTGTCTGCTAGATCACCAATATTTGTCTTAATTAAAAATTAACATTGTTATTTGAAGCTGAGAATTTCTAGTTGCCTTTTCTTTTCTTTTTTGTAGTTTGTACAGTTTTTGGTATGCATATTTTAAAAAGCAAATCAAAATGAAGTTTTAGGTGGAGGAAATGCCAGCTCAGCATCTGTCTCCCTGAGCCAACTGCCCAGAGCCCAGGGTAATGGCAAAGTGAAGACCATGGAGAAGAATTTGAGCAGCAGAACATACAGTCTCTATTTATTCTCTTTTTCTACAAAATTGCTGATTACATTCAGGGGGTAAACTACCCAATATTATTCATTCTTTTCCCTCAGATTCCCTAGAATTGACCAGTTATCAAACAAAAAGGATTACTCTTGCTAAAAAAATTTATGTTTGTAAAAAGTGATACCATAATACTATAATAGATTTAGAGAATTTAATTTCTTGGGTTTCATCTGATAAAAATAAAATAACCCCAACAACATTTTCCCCACCCCATAAATCTACCTGAAACACTACTAGAAGTCAGACTTACTTTTAAGCTTTCTTTTTTTCACAGCCTCACTCGGAGTGTCTCTGCTCTGGGGAATCACAGGAGAACCACAGCATGAACCTTCAGTGTTTGCACACCGTGGTTCAAGCTCTCGTGGATATGGATGAACCCACTTGGACACCAGGGACCCTTCATGAAAGATAAATGAAGCTGCTCATGAGATCCATGCAGAATAGCTGATGTATGCCTTTTATTCAATTCACAGTTTATTTATATTTATTATCCTTTATGCCAATGCTTGTCTATGTGCATCAACAGTTCCCATGACAGTACAGTGGGAGGCGTTATTCCCACTTGTTTGAGTTGTGGATTGCTTTTGAAAAAACCACAAACACAGAACAATGAGAAAGAACCACTCTTTCCAGCACATCATGAGGGAATACAGCAGAATCTAATGGAATATTCAACACAACAGTGTGAATGCACAGTGAATGTATGCAGCTCTCAAAATCCCTGGAAAACAGGTAAGCACAGTTCCATTCTGTGAATATGTTTTGTGACTGGGGAGTCTCAGCATGTGGTATCTCAGTCCTGGTTTTCCTCGGTCAAGTTCCCATGTTGCGACCTTTCCCAGACTGATTGTCTCACGTAAGGACCAGATTTTGGTGGATAAGTCAATGTTTCTTTAATCATTACAGTCACTCCAAGGGTGCAGCTCTCAAGATACATTGATACTCATTTTCTAGGAATTTAAAACTTTATTGTCATTGATACGGCACCAAAACAACCTGCAAATTCACTAAGTTACAAAGTTCTTTATGAGTAAAGCCAAGTAAAGGCTTTCAACATCTCTTCTACATCCTCACAATTGCTTCTAGGACTCTCTATTGATTTCAGTACTTGCTATGGCTTCCTCTACCTTGAGGAACCAGTTCTGGAATTGTCATTGACTTCATCTAGAAATTTGGTTGTTTCCAAGACACAAAATCCCACTTAAAAGATATGAACCATCCTCTGATATAATATATATTAGTAAAAATTAATAGAATTTTCATAGAATTCATAGAATTTTTACTCTATTAAATGTTAAGGAACTAAACAGATCATTCAAAATCAAATAAAGAGATCACAGAGGAACTGAACAAACATTAGAAGTCTCTCAGGTATTCAGGAACTGCCAAGTGAATATTCCACTTCTGTGACACCTGTGAATTCCTTTTAGGTGTATATGAGTATTTGTAAGTACACTCAAATTCAATGATCTCAGATTTATATGGTTGTACAAATACTGCTATTTTATGCTTTAGAATTACTGATAGTTTTGGAATAAAATTATCCAGGAACTGAATAGCAGTGAGGCAAAACAGCCAATCCACTGATCAAATCTGTGTTTAGATATAGCAGGGTATCCCTTTAATTTTTCATTAATTTATTAAGGAAATTTAGGAGCAGTATTAAAGTATATGGTAGAACATATGGCAAATAGGCTCCACCATATGGCTGAGCCATGACTTTACCCTATTAGCCATCTATCCAGAGGCCAAGTCAGGGCTGGAGTAACTTGCCATGCGTCCTGTTGGAGGGTTTACAGTCCAGACCAGAACTCTGCTGAAGTTTCTCTCCTGCCCCAGATGTGCTGCAATTATCAGCTGTTCTAGGAGGAAACAATGCTGGTTAGGGGAGAAGCAGAACTCTGCCTGTCCTCATGTGTAGAGGTTGCCAGGAAACAGAATTTCTTCTGAAATCTCTGCAAGAAACATAGTTTTGGTTTCTAGAGATTACTTAGGGAAGATATTGAACTTTTCTGGAAGAAAGAAATGCAAATGAGAAGGTTGGATCAGCTCAGGTTTAAAAAAAATTGAAACTCATGAAAGTGTAAACAAAGGTGATGGTTGTGGTTGATTTGCACAACTTCTCTTGCAAAAGTTAAATGTGCACAGACTTCCCTTCCCCAAAGACAAATAGGCCAGAGCTGAGACTTTTAAAGAACCCCATTTAACTTCAACCCAGCTGTTCTATCTCATCTATGTGTAAATGAGAAATAGTTGTTTGGGGTATCTTTAAAAAGCAGTATATTCACTTATCTCAAACTCGTCAGGTGGGCCCTAGACATTGAAGGCATTTGCAAGGGAGAATAATTGCTCACAGCTGAGATATATAGACTTTTTTTTGCAGTCATAATATTGCATAATATGTGTGCTCAGGGTACTGATTTATCCTGGTCAAAACACAAAATGAGCCCATTCGAACATTAGTACTACTGTAAAAAGAAATACAGAATGGCCACCATTCCCATCTCAAGTGTTAAGTCCTCATTCTGTATTTCCTAAAAACATTTCCTGTTCAAATACAGAAAGAAACAGGATACAAATTAAGTGGAAACATTTGTTTTGTGAATAGATAACAAAACTGAAATAGGAGGTATAAAGGAAGCAGAAGAAAAGAAAGCTATCCTCGAGTTAAGGCTGTCAAAGCACCTTTTGTTGGTTTGTAAATGAAAGCTTATTCAGCTATTTTTTCCTCAATTTAATATATGAGGTCTCCACAGCAACAGCCATTTTGCAGGATGCCTATATCTCATGATGTTCTGGATATTGAGCAGCTGAGAAAGTGGAATGGGAAATGCTATAACCATAACATGGGACTTTTTAGAGTACCTTCTAGGGAAAGAAGTAGTACTTACTGCCACAGAGTAACAATTTTCCTGACAGTAATGCTAATTTTAAAAGTTTTGTTTATTTCTAAAGAAATTATGCATTTCCTTTTCTGTTCTTGCTGTCTTTTGTTGTGTGATATGTGAATTTTAAAAGATAATTTTACATAAACATTGAAATAAAAATTCAGATTTTTTTCAAGTCATCATGTAACAAATCTAGCTTTGCAGCAGGTAAAAGTCCTTTTCAAATCACTGAAGTCACAGCAGACATACTAGTTATAGGGGCTGAGGGCGCTGCAGTCAATCTGTTAGACACGCTGGTAAAAGAAATTTTAAAATATTGTTTCTCTAGCATGGCTGTTGGTCACAGCTCAGTAGGTGCTGTGCAAGGGAGAGAATGCAAGAGCTACCTAGAAAATATTTTAAAACTTATTTTGATATTTATGTTTGTTGTCAATTATATGAGGACTGAGTACTACACCTTCCTGCACAAAGCCCATATGTGTCTGGCAGAGCAGGGAGCAGCAGAAGTAAAGGGCTAATCCAAGCCCTTCAGTTACAGAGAAGAGAGCTTTGACATAAATTTTGGTGCTACATCTCTATTTATAATTTAAACCCCACCCAATATTGTATCATAGAATCACAAAATGGTTTGGGTTGGAACCCACAACAATCATCTGGTTCTGTGCAAGGTCCTGGCCCTGTAAATCCAGTGGCAATATAAAACCTGATATAAATCTGCAGTGTAGAGAGGGAACAGTAGACAAGGACTTTGGTCAGCATTTCTAAGGTAATTTTCTCTCACAGCCTTTCTTCCAGATGCTCTTTAGCATCAGGTTGATATATGCTGAGATAGTCAGTATATCTTTCAGATTCCTCCAAACATCTGTATTTACCTTTCAGCATTTCTGAACATGACATGGGGAAGGACACCAGGGATAGGGAACTATTTGTGTGCACCATGTGTATTTAAAAGGTGACTACAAAGCTGGACATGTAAGGAAAATTTTTCACAGTGAGAACAATTAACTCTTGGAATAATCTCCCCAGGGAAATGACAGATCCCCCAACACTGGACACTTTTAAGATTTGCTTTGACTGGCTGCTGGACCATCTTGTCTAGACAGTGCTTCTCCCAAGAAAGGTTGGACCAGATGATCCTTGAGGTCCCTTCTAACCTGTTGTTCTGTGACTCAAACCCCTTCAGATATACTGGTGTTCACCATGCATTCCTGACAATTCATGTTAGAGAACAAATTCAGTGGGTATAAACTGAAACAGGTGAAGAACAGTGTTTCTGAGATCACCTGGAGAGGGAGAGCTGATTTAGCACAAAGCTTGTGATAAGCTTAGCTTGTGTAGTCTGCTACAAGAGAGGCTAAGAGAGGACATTCTTGCTTGCTCTAAACATTAGAGACACAGGGGAGGTGGGGAATGGCTGCTTAGGCAGGAGGCAGTGCTGAACACAGAAGAGCATTTCAAAATGATGAATCTAAAAGCAGTTTGAATGAAAACTGGAATTAGAATTCAGTTCACTGTAAGAAGGTAAAAAAAGAGATAAATGAGATAGAAGATAAATGAGCAAAACAATTTTGTTGATAGCTAATGTATAGCCTGTGCTATCTTTTAGTGTCTATAAAAGCAGCCGTGTCCCGTTGCTCCTGTTGCTGGGTGATTGGGGTGCCTGTGGAAGATCACCCTTGCAGCCAGGGTGAAGCCAGTGTTAAGGTGCTGTTACCAGAAGGTTTCTGTGTGTGTGTGAAATTGCCTTACAAGTGGACAGGATCAATGTTCACACCCTTGGGATATGGAGCAGTGCTCAGCCACAGTCAGATCTGCTCCCTAACAGGTCTGCAAACAAGGGCTTTACTCTGAGCTGAATTCCTCTTACTCTTTTTCATTCTTACAAAACAACCATGAGGTCCTGCATACTCTTTTTCCCTCTCATACTATTAAATTTTCTCAGAGACCTCTCAGGTAGCAGCCTTGAATGCTCAGTTGGAATAGGTAATAGCTATTTTTGAGCAAATGCATGATCCTCTATCCCTGTGCTTTATTTCTGCTCAGACACTATGAAAAAAAACAAGGGAATGTTATCAAGTTTTACTTCTGCAGGTCTCACATGCCTGGAGAGGAGCAGACTGTCACCAAATCCATTAAGGTTTGCTCAGCTGAAGAACTGATACTTGAAGCGGAAAGCAAACTATGGCAGTGACAGGCAAAGAAAGTGCAGCAGTAGAGTTCTAGTAGGCAAAGATGCTTTGCTACCAAGGGCATGTCATGCAAGGTAATTGAGGGTATGAATGGACACAGAACAGCTTAGTTGAATTAGATTGGAGCAAAACCTGTCGATAAACAAGAGCTGAGGACAGGAAAACTAGGAGAATTAACAAGAGGAAAAAAATATTCTTTAAAAAACCAAAGAGGTATGATATTGTGAGCAAAATGAAACAATAATCAAATCAATGCTTTTAGAAAAACTTCTGGTGCTTTTTAGCTGTGCAGCACAAACCCTATATGAGAGCAGTACCTCTGGACCTACAACCTGCTATTATTTCTCATTAGTATCATTTTAGAGTCTTTACTTCTCCAGTAATATTGTTAGAAATAACAATAAAAGCAATACTATGTATCCTCAGGGTTGGTGCAGGCTTCAGACTTTCAACAATATATTTTTTGGGAGCATTTTTAATTCCTATCTTAGCATTCACAATACTTTTAGATAACCATAACTATGAGAATATTGCCTTTTCTTTTCTAGCTATGGTTTGGTCACCTCCTGACAGATTCAGCATCTAGTAGACAATGTAAAGAAGTATTGATCTCTCCATCTCCTGCTCCATCACTCCGCCTCTCTGGGCTAAAACTCCAAGCACTACATGCATTATAAAAGAGATATTCCTCTGCTTACATGTTGCCTCCCTACTGCCATTTTTTTTTTTTAACTTCCCACATTCCAAGCTATCTGTTACAACTCCAATTTGTCAGTGCAAATGCACTCAGGAAGCTGCATCAATGTGGAGTCAGTAAGGTACTATAATTAAGGATATATCTAGGCAAATCCTACAGCAGGACTTTAATGCAGCAGCTTGAGATTTTGAACATCCAAGACTCTGACTTAAAGAAAATAAAATAAAAGGGTTATCTATTGTTTCAGTATCTTGAATCTATGCAGGACAGACCACTACAGAGCTACTGGTGACTTGCTCTGGGTCAGCTCTCAGTTCCAGCCAAGCAATCTCCCAGAGATCAGTGCAGTCAGGACCATCAAAGCCAGGAAGTCAGAAGGAAATAGTTCAGACTGTTGTATTTGTCCTTAACATTTTGTAACTGCATGCCTGTGTTTTGTCACTACATTTTATTTTAGCATAAACATTCCCTTTGGGCATGTGGACTTCACAGCAATGGGATCTTTTCAAAGTACATGATCCAAAGATGTCATGCTTGCTTCAAACTGCTTGTAGATGAAACAACAGCTGGATGAAAAGTTTGATGAACAGGTAAACAGAGCAATGGGTGGATTATCTTTCATGTAGTAAGCAGCAGCCACAGTGAAGTGAGTGCTTTGTTAAAGGAAGGGTAGCAGTGCTTTACAACAAATTATTCTTTATTTTACAAACTCCAGCCACTCCTCTGTGTCAACAAAACTTATTTCCCCATCTCAAGGTGCCTGTGGACAGAAGCTGGATGACGTGTGAGCTAGAAGATACATGGAGTAAGCCATGGTTCTCTTTTTTTATCTTGATCTGACTTCGATTTTCACCAATTTCTTGCCTGGGTCAGTATATATCCTCAAATTTATTGTTGAACCTTGATGCTTTCTCTTCTGCAGTAAGGTGCAGTTTGACCTGTTAGCTTCTCCTTTTAATAGATGTTTATGTGAAAACCTCAAGACATCAGCTGCACAGCACTCTGAGATAAAATATTCCTTGATGAGAGAGACATGTAGTGATTATGCCTCATAAAGTATAATAAGTTTCAATGCCTGCAACATCAGCATGGGTATACATTCTATTCTCTGTGAGGCCATCTCCTCATCTAGGTTTCATTATCTGCTTGCAGACTGATCTCATTTTGTTTTTAAAATGTAAAGAAGGAAAAGGGAGTAAAGTAATTGTGACAGTGATAATTTGCAACCCATGCCAGAGAAGTCAGTCCTTTGGAGTTGTTGCTTTTGTGGTGGGTGAGGGAGAAGGTTGTAGGTGATGAAGCAGGTTTTCTGCTCCTGTAGTTGTCTTGTTCATTTGGTGCTAGCTGAATGGTGGTCTCTTCATGCCATCAGTATCTCTACAGCCTGTCTGTCCCAGTGGGGAGCAGTGACAGTGCAAAAATCTGAGTTTATGTTTCTCTTTTTTGTAATTCATTAAAGGTGAGAAAAAGACCTCTGTTCATTGAATTACTCTGATGCAGAATGCTTTCCAGCAGTTTATAAACCTGTCCTTTAGGGTTTCAGTGTTAGCCAAAAGAGAGCATGCATTTTTTAAAATCTATATTTTGTAGATTCACAGAAAAAAAAAATACCACAACAAATATATTCTTTCTTTCTGCATCATGGCATTTCAAAAAAATATCCATGTCATTTGTATCAACGTATAGAAAATTATCTGCTTGTCTGTTGAGGTGGGATGATATGCAGTAACAGCCCTTGTCTGCAGGCTGCTGAGTAATTTAAACCATCTTTCTTTATTGATGGATCATGTCAAGGCCTAAGAAAAATATCATTGTGCTGCACCTGAATATTCTATAAATAAATAACAGAAAGTGGGCTAATGATATTGTTTCTTACAGTAATTGCATCAATTAAAATAATGAAACACTGTGGGAGCTTCACGTCTAAAGTTCTTATTTAAACCTGAAGAAATCCACTGTGAGCCTAGGGCTCTCTCCCAGGTGGTTTACATAAATTTGAAACATGGGAGTGTTTCAAAGCACTTATGCATCAGCAATTAGGTATTTAATTACTCCCTTCTATTAGATCCTGTTGTTAAATCCAGTTCATAACCCATGAACATTCTGGGCTACCAAGGCAGGAGCCTCAAACCAAGCCAGAACAAACAACGTGCTTGGGCAGAGGTCATTAACTGTAGTAGTAACCCTTGTTTATATATGTAATATGTAAACTATAGTAATGGTGTGCTGAGGAAAGATGGGCATTTTGATTGCTCTGCAGCCCTAAGAGCAAGTCTAGCTCCACCAGGCACTGCATCTTATCAGTTCTTATGTGCACTGAGTTTTGAGTCCATGAGAGTCAGGCAAGTGGCACTACCAGGCTCACAAAAAGGGCTGCATAAATGGACTGTGCCACTTCTCATAAAAATAACCTCTGACTTTGAAGAGCCACCCCAAACACATCGCTTTTCCTTCTACAAAATAAAATATTCATCTTTAGCAAGCTCTAAAATAGTTTTCCACCTGAGGCCACTAATAACATAGGGCTTAGAAGTTAATATATTGACCCATACCATAAACTAGATTTTTAACTGAGTATTAACTGGAACCTGGCAAGATCTCTGCAGTAAATGAGGTTTGTATTGAATAAAATGGCTGACATGTAAGTAGCCTGAATTTCTTAGTGAGTTTGCTTTAAATGTGCCTTAGGAGCTCAGTAACATAAATCACAGAACTTCCATTATTTAATTTTTAATCACAGATTTTAATAGCTTCATAATTCACTGTTGTTTTTAATTACCATTCATATCTACAACAAAAAACAGGCTCAAAGAAAAATAAATCAAACATCAGAACCTGGTTTTGATTTAGAAACATTCATAGTATTAAAATAGAACTGTTGCTCCTAGCTAAACTGTTTGAATTATACATGAATTCATTTCCTCTGGTTTCTGTGGTGCTATTTTGGAATATTTTCTTCAACCATTGATTTACATTTTATGTTCAAGCTGAAATTCCACTTTTAATATTCAAAGATATTAGGTCAGCTATATAATTTATTAATTCATCAAAGTAAATGCCATATTCTACCACAAGTGTCTCGTGTTGGCTCACTGACCAGGAAGTGCCACAGGGACAGTGAATCAGAACATTTCTGGGGTGTCTGCAGAAATCTAAGATTCAGAAAAGCAAATGTAAACCCCAGTGTGCTGTGGGTAACAGCCACCCAGGAGGCATGTCAGAGTCCAAATGGCATCCTGAGGCAAACATGCATGCTGTTAACTATGCCACTTTGGTTCACAGGAAGAAGTAAACTCATAATAATAATAATGCTTTGTCAGACATTTGTTTTTTTCCAAATCTAAACTGCAGCTGATGTATCTTACAGTGCTATAGAAGCTAGAATGCATTGTAAAAAATTCCTGATCCACCTCAGTGTGAGTACAGCCAAGAAAAACTGTTCACTGCAAAGGAACAACTTGATTTAAATTTTGCATTTCCTTGAGTCCAGTAGTGCTACACCTGCTTTCAGCTCAAACTTTTATATTTCACAAGTATCAAGAGGCAAAGAGAAGCCTCCTTTTAATTTTGTGTCCCAGCCTGATTTCCCTTTAGCCTATCTCCCTGCTTTCCCACTCTGGAGCTGGGCAGAAACCAGCATGGAGAACGGTGAGGTCACCCTCTGCACCCACAGGAGTCCCCACTGCCAAAACAGTGGGGCACGATCTCTATTGGAGCACCCAGTCTGGATCATTCTCCCTTGCCAACACTGACTGCAGCTGTCTTTGGATCTGACACTCAGCAGAGACTAAACACAACTGCTTCAACGTCAGAAGTCAATCATGATGGATTAATTAATTAGAAGTTAAACTGCTGTCATCCCTCTTCATTCCTTCTCATCAGGACATCTTCCTCCTTCGTCTGCAGCAGAGTTCAGCTGAGGCAGAGCAGAATGCAGACATGTAGCTTGCACAGCTACAGTGGGAAGTAGATGTGGGTACATCTATGTATATACACAAAGACATATGTTTTAAATAGATGTATATACATAGATATATATATAGATATATATACACACACTGAATAGTTGTCACTATAAATAAATAGTGTAAAGAAATGCCATATTTACAGATAAATTTAAATCATAAGCTCTTGCTCTCCAGAATCTAAGCAGCTTTTCTGTATAATTCGGAGAGGGGACGGGAAAAAAAAAAAAAAAAAAGGAAAATACGGCTGTATCGCCACCTGGAGGATCCGTGTGTCCTTGTCTGTGTGTCGTGACCGGCTACGCAGGACGGGATGTGTGTGGTGTCTCTGAGCACAAGGGTTTAATTGTAGAGGAATGAAGTTCCTCGCATTGAGGTTAGCATTAGGGGTAAATTGAATCAGCTAATTGTTTAGTTACACCTTTTATCAGTCTTTGTACCAGAATAAATAGCTCCAAAGCCTAGACACTTTGTTTATTACTGTGCTCTACAGATGATGTGTCTGTACCTTCAGAATAAATCCTGTGTGTCTCCTCTTGCTTAAAGGAAGAGGCAGGAGGGATGATGTTGGCAATGGAAGGGGTCAGAATTCAATGCTCTTTTCACCTTTTTTTCCCCTTTGACTTTGACTCGCAGTTTTAGGACCCTTCTAAATTTTAGTGTTAGGAAAATGAGAAGAAAGCTCTATTTCAAAACCAAAAATTAATTCTAAAATTGAACCTGTTTCATTCACCCTGAGGAGATCTAAAAGCCTGAAATAAAATCCAGCCAAAGCCATTAAGTATTCTCATGCAGACTCTTCCCCCTCCTCCCTGCTGCCAGGGAACACCGAAGGGAAGAAATGGTTCCTTTAGTAGAAATGATCCAAGAATGAGGCGTAATATCCCTTGGACTACAGAAAGCATGACCATCCCAGCATGGGCTGCACAAAATGGACCCATCTTCCATTTATATATTTACAGGGACCTCAGCAGTGCTGTCCTGGTGCACTGAGGATTCTGCAGCCACAGTATTGCTGCAGAATGTCAGGAAGGGACACAGCCCTCATCACACTGCCCTCCTCACCTGAATGAAACAGCTTTTCCATTTCTCTGACAGCTGATGAAGATCCGTCCTGAGGATGGTTTCACTGTGTACCAAGGATGAACAGTGGGGACCTGTGGATATCTTCTCCTTACCAGGTGTGAAATGGGTGTTCTGGGTCCAGGAGCCTGGTCAATAGAGAGAGGCAATACCCACAAAACTGGTAAATGCAGTACACGGGGCACCCCGAGCCTTTCCCAGGCAAGGAAAGAAACGACTGCCATTTCCCAGAGCAGGCACTGGGCTTTGCAGGCCTGCCAGAACTGTCGCAGAGTGGCACCAGCCCAGCACGGAGCACCCCAGCAGAAGCATTCAGCCATGCAAGCCCGGCAGACGCGTCCGTGTGAGCTCCTGCCTTGCCGGGGGCCAGCACTCGGGATTTAGCAGCCGTGGGTAGATAACTCATACAGGAGCTGGAGCAGAGTGTGCCCCAAATAATGCTGCCTTTCCAGCTCTGCGCAGAGGGAGAGAAACAAAGAGAGGAAGGGCAGCGTTTTGCCCCGCTCTGCTCCTGCCCCGGCGGGGACGCACGGGCGGTGCCCGCCGCAGCGAGCCCCGGCTCCATCGGGGGGCACCGCCGGCTGCTGTGGCATCAGCCCGAGCTCTGAGGTACGTGGGCATTCTTCTGTCAGGCTCCCACCCCGCGCACCTGAGCAGTTCCTGCCTCAGAATCACCACATTCTACAGATTCCTGGTCTCCTGTGCCACTTCATGGCCGCACGCAGAAATGCAGGTCTGCGAAGGAGCTTTTGTGCTCTTTCGCTGCGATAACAACGAGGAGAAAAATAAATAAAATTAAGGAGGCTGTAACAGTGACAGCAAAATGATGAGCAGGCACCACTTGGAATTATAAAAATTCCTAAACATACACATAGACACGTGCTCATGTGTAGGTTTTCCCATTATAATTTTTGTTGTATTATATGTTCTTGTTTGGGGAAATCAGCCTTTTAATAACGACTCTTTCACAAGAAGTAACTTTAGTTCCTGATCATTAGTGAAACAATTATTTTCTTTATTTTTATGTCTGTACAGATGGCAGTCATTCCTAAATATGTCTTTATAGGACTAAAAATAATATTTTAAAAATAATGTTAGCTGAAAATAATGCTAGGTAAAGCAGTATCATGTACTGTTATATTCTAATTCCCCAGAAAACAGATGCCAGCAGCTGCAGCATAGTAGCTGAAGCACAGCATTTCTCCTTGTGTTAACCTAGACATTGCAAGGGGGCAGCCAGCCACAAAAGATGCTTCCCTCCAATTATTGTACTCATCTAGGAAATAATCTGAAAAGGGCCATCTGACAGGTAGGATGCCATCTTTCTATTGCTAAGCAACCCCGATATCTCATTTCAGGTGAGTGATCAGCTTCCTGAAGAGCAGACAGCTGAATTTAAAGATGCCTTTTTTCTTCTATATTTCTTTTATTCTCTCTCTCTCTCGTTTTTCTTTTTCATTTTTTTAACTACCCAAAACAACTACTGATGGTCCTATAATGACAAAAAATAGGACTGGGAAGAGCTTACTAGGCAAAAGATAAGCAAAATCTGAGCTGCAGACTGCAGTCAATATGACAATGTTGATAATGATGATACAAATGACCTCCCACTGTAGCTGACAATGATGGTAAAGAAAATTAAATGCACCACTCTAAGCAGAAAATGTGGATTGGAGAGAAAAAGTGAGAGAAAAGTGGGAGGCAGACTATATCTTCTTTACATCATGCCTTTCCATTCCTTTTCTTACATTTGGTTTTACTTTCTCTCTTCTAGCCCTTATCTGGCAACAATTCAGCAGCATATGTGTTGTGATTCAACATGTACTTTACCTGCTTTTGTTGCTTGCTAAGATAAGGCCCTTAGTGCTACCTTCTTGCTGGTTCCTTGTTTTCCTTTCTCCTTGTCTCTGGGGTCACAGGTGCTCTTCCAACAGCTCTCACTTAACTAAGCAGGTATATTTTAAATTGACAGTGAATCTCTAGTGGTGTCTTGAAACCAATTGTTTACACAGTGATACTTTTCAGTATGACAAATGTACCTACAGCGCTCTGTCTCATGTTGGCTGTTTTCTCCTTGAACCTTTGTGTTACAGCATGCAGAAAGCAGTTTCTTATGGATGCAGGGGTTGCCTTATTCTTTTTTTTCCTGACCAGAGAAGAACTATCAGTGCCCACAATGATTTCCAGTCAATGCAGATCGCAAAGGACTCGGTCAAAATTTTCTCCGAACAGGTACAGATCTTAGATCAAGTTCCCCTACCACAGAATAGAGGGCATAGCACAAGATTTCCCTTTTCCTGCTTGCCCTCTGCCTTCTCTGTCTGGATACTACAAGGTCAATCCATAAT